>NC_143425.1:1533928-1854285 GCF_059467195.1 Physcomitrium patens | reverse complement strand
AACTATTTATTTAGATATAGCAATTAAAGATCATAACAGCGTAGTAGTATTTAATGTAATAAAATCTCTTTCTAATCTGGTTATTTTAGAATTATCATGGCTAAAAAAATATAACCCTCAAATAGATTGGATTCCTTGTAATGTTAACTTTTTTGATAGTGTAATTCAAGATCGCATTAGCAAAGTAGAAGTACATAAATCTAGTATATCCAAACCTTTATTACTACATGCAAAAGCTTTCACGCATGCTACAAAAGAAGAATCATCTTTTACTATATATGCTACATCCATTTCTTATGGTGATACAATATCAAATGGTATTCTTAAGCAATACCAAGAATTTCAAGATATTTTTGAAAAAAAAAATGCAGATATTTTTTCCGAACATCGACCTTATGATTGTTAAATTGATCTATAAGAAGGAGGTCAACCACCATTCGGACCAATCTATAGCTTATGGTAGAATGAGTTAGTTGCATTAAAGAAGTATATTGATGAAAATTTGGCAAAGAACTTCATACGCCATTCTAAATCTCCAACTAAAGCTCCTATCTTATTTATGAAGAAGAAAGATAGATCTCTATGATTGTGTATGGATTATCGAGGACTCAAGAAAATCACTATAAAAAATAGGTATCATTTGCCTTTGATTGTAGGACTTCTTGACCAACTCAATCAAGCAAAGTTATATACCAAAATAGATCTATAAAGAGCATACAACTTAGTTCGTATCAAAGAAAGAGATAAATAAAAGACTCTTTTTTGAACTAATTATGGATATTTTGAATATAATATCATACCTTTTGGACTCACGAATGCAATGGCCGCTTTTCAACATCTTATGAATGACATTTTTTGTGATTTTTTAGATGTTTTTATTATTTGTTATTTACACATTATTCAAATCTACTCTAAAAAGAGAAAAGAACATGAGCTTCATGTTTGTCGCATGTTACAGAAACTTAGAGATGCAAGATTATATGCCAAGTTAGAAAAGTGAGTATTCCAAACTACTCAAGTTGACTTTTTATGATACATTATTTCCAACGAAGGCCTTATGATGCATCCTAAGAAGGTTCAAACTATCATAGATTAAAAGATTCTAAGAACAGTAGGAAATGTGTAATACTCTTTGGGCTTTGCTAATTACTATCGAATCTTCAACAAGAATTTTTCTCAAGTTGCAGCTCTAATTACATATTTGACTTGTAATAAAAAAATTGAGTTGAATAAAGAAGCAAAAACATCATTTGATGCTTTCAAGAAGGAATTTAATTTCACATCAATCTTATATTGGGTTGACTTTTCCAAGGCATTTTTTATGGAAATAGACACATCAGATTTTGCTATAGATGCCGTATTGTTACAAATGGGAGCATATAACAAATTCCACCTACTAGCTTTCTATTGGAATAAATTTTCAATAGTCGAGATTAATTATGACATTCTTGACAAAGAGCTCCTTACAATTGTAGATTCATTTCAGGAATGGTGTCATTATCTAGAAGGCACTTCAAGTCCAATTACCATGAATACAGACCATAAGAACCTCGAGTACTTTATGTCAGCACGTGTCTTGAATCATTGTCAAGTCCATTACAGCATGTCTTTATCTAGATTCAGTTTCAAGATCACTTATCAACTCAAAAAACAACAAGGTCTATCAAATGCTCTTTCTAGACATTCTTATCTTCCACTAAAAGAAAGAGATGCATCTTTTGATCAACAAAGTTCAATTCTTTTGAAGCCTAAGCATTTTCATCTTCAAGCTATAAAATCAACATTGACTATTGATTCAACATTTGTGAAGCAAATTCAATCAAACATGTCCTCTGATTTTTTTGTTTAGGATATCGATGATACTTCCTCTAAGCCTCATGATACTTCTAAGTTTGAATTCAAGAATAATCTATTATATTTCAAAAGATGCCTATATGTTCTAGAAGGTGAAGCTTGATTACATGTTTTTCAAGCTCATCATGACTTTCCAACAGTAGGATGTTTTGGATACAATAAAACTTTGGAACTAATATCTAGGGACTTTTGATGGCTACAAATGTCGAAGGTAGTCAAAGATTTTGTACAATCTTATGATATTTGCTCAAGATCAAAAACTCCTCATCATCGACTTTACGGACTACTTGAGTCGTTACTTATTTCAGAACAACCATGGTCTTCAATTTCTATGGATTTCATCATGGATCTTCCAATCTCAGGTTCTTATGGTTCTATATTTGTGATAGTAGATTGTTTTATCAAGATAACACATTTTGTATCATATACAAAATCTATCATAGGTGAAGAAACAACTAAGCTTTTTATTAACAATATCTATCGCTATCATGGATTACCAAAGGATATTATATCGAATAGGAGGACTCAATTTGTATCAAGATTGTGAAGAATCCTATTTAAGATTTTAATGGTGGATATAAAGCTTTCTTTAGCTTTTCATCTTCAAACTGATGGATGAACAAAATAAGTAAATCAAGTTCTGGAGCAATATTTGAGATGTACCATGAACTATCAAGATGATTGAAAAACTCTTTTACCATTGACAGAGTTTGCATATAATAATTCGATACATTCTTCCACTCAACAAACACATTTCTTTGTCAGTTATGGTTATCATCCATATTTTGATAATTTTGACTTTTCAAAAGTTAATAATCCTACAGCAAAAGATTTAGCAAATTGCTTGTCAGAGCTACATACAACAATAAAGATACAATTAAGGGAAGCTCGACAATGACAAAAGACCAACGCAGTATTGTATAACATGTTATTTTGCTCTGCAATGCACTAGGCACGTAGCTATGGAAGCTGAGATTGTGTTTCATAGGTAGCCAAGAAATCCTAATAGGTTTTGCATATACAGGAAGAATATAATCTGAATTTCAATTCAAAAGTGCTTAAAACACTCTACTTAGTAGTTTTAACTATACATAATTCTCAATTACCTAATTACTTTCATATTTAAGTAATTTAGATTTTTCTTGTATGCCCAATCCTAATCAGTGAGCTTTAACAAACTATAACATCCAATCCGACTATTAGATCTTCAGATATCATAGAAACCTTATCCATCTTCAAACTGCCACCTTTTGAAACCCTCTTGTACTAAAAACTAGATATCTCTAAACCACACTATTAGATGATCACAAAATTTTGTATACACTTAGCACACCAAATAATCCAAATAATGTCAAATTTTCAACTATAGATGTCACACCAATTGCACGAACTAGCCAAAATTACTAACCCTAATTATATTATATAAAATCCAAATCACTGATACAAACCTTGACTTTGAACAATAATTTCTAAGTCCTCCAAAATACTGTCAAAACAATTCTTATGTCTCTGAAAAGAACTTCAAGCTAACTCTCGAATCCTAACCTATGAGCTTTAAATGACCCTCTATTTTGCCCTAGGCCATCATTTTAGTGGCTAGAGGTTTGATTTCGACCCTGTCTCACAACTGGTCAACTCCTTGGTATCAATCTAATTTATCCTAAGGTATTTTTAGCCAAATCCTACTCTTTACTTAATTCTTGTATCAACTATATTAATTATTTATCTCTTTTAATCTAATTTTATTAATTTATGGTCTTTCTAAGGTAGTAAAAGAGTCTCTATAACCTAGAAGGTAAAATTATTAACTAACCTTGAATCTATTAACTATTAAGATAAGAAAATAATCTAAGAGGCTTTTATAAAAGCTATGTTTAGATACCTCAAATTATAATTGAAATAAGATAATTAGATATTAATTAGAAATTCAACTTTGATTACAATTTCACTATATAGTCATATTACATCACGACATCCACCCCTTCTTAACATGCGCATCTTCCGGCATGTACCAAATGAATCATATGTTATAATTGACATCATATCATCTCTTCATTTTCTTTATGAAATCTTTTATTTCTATTTTCACCATTCTCTTCAAAATAATTATCTTCTTCAAAAATATCGATATCTTTAGTATGATCCTCCATATTGATTTTTCTATCTTATCTTTTAAAAATATTTATTCGCTTCTCGGCAATAGGTATTTTCAACCTTGTACTATCTAACTATCTTAATGAATATGTGGTATTATTATGAACCATTCTTACCACATATGGTCTAAACCAATATTTTAAAAACTTTTGTAAAGTACTATGTTGGTTATCCAGACTGCTATCATAAACAAATACCCAATCACTTTCTTCAATTGCTCTAGGCCTCAATCGATGTTGCTTATCAAATTGAGTCTTATTTTCTAACCTTGCCTTTTGTAACCTATTTAATGCTAGTTCCACATCTTTCAATCTTTGTTCAAGTTGCCAAATTCTAATGCCTGAGAATTCCTCTCTTATCAATCCATCTTTCTATGGTAGAGTATTCCATGTTGGCACATTTTCTTCAATTAGCATAAATGGTTTTTGACCTGTCATAAGTTCCACTGGCATATATCCTGTCATTGAACTATATGTTATTCGATCAGCCTATAATGCATAAGGTAGAAGTCAAGGCCATTCTCTCACTCTTCCATTACAAGCTTTAACTAAGGCTTTTATAATTGGTAGATGCCCACGTTCACTCTTTGCATTCCCCTCTGGATTGTAGGCAGTAATCAATGATAATTTGATCCTACATGTTTTAAAAAAATCAAGAGCTTTAAGTGCATCTAATTCTCTTCGATCTGCAGTGATCTTTCCTATACATCCATAGTGACAAATAACTTTCTCAAGTAAAAACCTGCAAATTCCCTTTGTGGACTTTATTCTTAGAGCCTAGCTTTCTACTTGGTTTGATAAATCTTCATAAGCCAAAATTAAATATCTCATTTGCCATAGTTTCATTGACATAATAACCAAATCCACAATCCATTTAAAATGAATAGCCAAAGGATACGTCAGATACAATCCATCTTGATATCATATATTTGAATACATCTGACAAGTTACATAAGATTCTACAAACAAAGTTATATCTCGATACATATTCTTCCACCAATATTGTTCCTTCATTTTAACAAAAGTAGCTCAAATTCCTCTATGTCCCGCCCATAGACTCTCATGAAACTCCTTAAGTAGTCTTTGTTGATCTTCTTTAGTACCTACTACTCGTCTTGGCATTCCAATTCCTTTCTTTGGTCTCTTCCATAAAAGCCCTTCTTAAAGCAAAAATCCATAAGTCTTCTTTCTTATTTGATTAAATTTTTCTGTTAACCAATTCTCTTGTTTAATCAAAGTATTCAAATAAAGACCAATTTTTAGTAATTCTCCTTCATAAAGCTCTTCAAAAAATATCTTGTCTTTTTTATTAAGATTTGATACTGAATAGAATTTTGATCCAACATCATCAATATCTTCAACCATCTCATCTTCTCTTTTATATACTGCTCGAGATAACATATAACAATTTTGAATTTAGTGATTTGATATAAGCAATCCATCTCAACAATTCAATATTTGGTCTTGTACAATTGATGATCATTCCAAGTAAAGGCAAACAATCTGTTTCAATTACCACCATAGCTCCAATCAAATAATCCTTTTCAATTTTCATAGCTGAAACAACTCTCCATAGTTCCTTTTTTATTTATGAATATGCACATTGGCGAGTACTTAAAACTTTAGCTGTGAATTGTACTGCAAATCTGTATCCATTTGAGTCATCTTGACTTACAGTCCATCCAATGGCAATTGGACTAGTATCCACAGTAAGAATCACTAGTCTATTGCACTTATAATCAACCTTTTTCAACACTAGAGGCGATATCAATAATTTCTTCAATCTTTACACGGATTTAATATGCTTTTCTTTCCATTTAAATCGATAGCCCTTATGTAATAGTTCATATAATGGATCCGCTATGCATGCATAATAAGGAATCCAAATACGATAAAATACACATGCACCTTAAAACCTACAAACCTTTGTTAAAGAACTACAATCTTCTTTCATTCTTCCAATGGCATCAACCTTAGTCGGATCTGGTTTTCTTCTATAAAATCCACACAAATGTCCAACAATCACAACCTCTTGTATTCCAAATATAGATTTTGTATCCGATAATTTAAGATGAACTTCTCTAAGCCGAGTCAATATTTTTTTACAATCTTGTATATGATCAGCAACATACTTGCGACATCCCTTCTTATCTAAAGTTTCATCCTTGTCTTCTTCTTTGCACCCCTTTATAGGAACATCATCTAAAAAAGGCATAGTCTTCTCCGGGATAAAATCTCTCAATACCTTATTTATCCCATTTATCATATGCACAATTGAGTTGATTGCGCTTTGAGGAAGAGTACATATTCTAACTAATCCAAGTGGTATTCTCATCCTTGTCATATTTCTATTTCCTTCTACAAGTTGAAAATGATCATAGCTCGAATACAAATTACCATTGAATAGATTGTCCTTCCTGCAAACGCCTCAGCAAATTCATCTACTATAGGCTCATTTCTTCCATTCTTGATAGTTATTACATTCACTAGTTGCATATCTTGAATAAAACATAATGACCCATTTTTCTTAGGCACTTTAAACCATTGACTAGAATATAGTACAAAAAAAGGCTCTAAAATCTTCATCTTTATCTTTACTTTTAATAATTCCACCAAGCTTGGTAAATGTGCCCTTGGTATTGAAATTGGCCTTAGATTCCAAGGTACATGTGGTACAGTAAAAATAACCATAGGTATTATAATATTTGGATCCACACATCCAATTTCATAAGATTCAAAAGCAAATGATCTACCTTGTTTTGCCAATATCTCTTTGAAGTAGATAATTTCCTCTGGCAATAAAGAACCATCAAAACCAATCTTCAATTCTTCAAAAGTCTCTTTACTAAACTTATGACCAATATTCTTTGGATCTCTTAAGCTCCTTTCTCTTGATGCATCTCTCATTTGTTCTTTAGAATCTTCTTACAAAGATCCGGCAACCAGTTTAACTTTCTTATCTATTGTCTTATATTTTATCTCAACTATAACCTTTGGTGCTTGAAAAGATTCAATCATATCATAAACTTCTCTTAAATGAATTGGTATAACTTTATCATCATTACCTAATCCAATAGATACAATCAATTCCAAAGGATCCTCCAGTCTATTTTCTTCATAAGTACTAGTAATCTTTTCATTATCTTCTAATATTCTTAATCTATACAATTCTTTTATAATAGTTCTTAATTCCTTTCTTTATTTTCTTTTTAAGTCACCAATCTTCTTATACATAATTCTTCTTTTTTTAAAAATGCTAATAAATCTTCTATTAAAGGTACCTACATCTTGTAAGAGTACCTCTCTTTTTGTACCTCTATAATCTTGCTTTACAGTAGTACCCCTAAAAAAATCCTTGAATTCTTCAAAAACCCTTGGCAATAGATTTTTTCTCAATTTGTCTCGATTTTTCTCATGATTTAGAAGCACGGTCAAAAATTATACTGCCCTCTTTCCATCCTTACTACGAATTCATGCATAAGCTGAACCATCATCAAGTACCTTTGTTTCCATCCAAGTTGTAATAATATATAGTTGTCCCAAAATAAGAAGATAAGATGTTGCATCTTGAACAAAAAAAATTTGCTCTATTGCAACATCACCAATCTGAATTTTCACATCTGGACAAGTACCATATAACTCTCTTCATGTATTATTGGCTGCTCGTATTATCCATCCATACTCCATATCAATTGGCCACCTTTGCTTCATATAAAGATCTTTAAACATTAGGTTTATCTCTGAACCATGGTCAATAAAAATAACAACTTGTTCGACCATATTTCCAATCTTAACTAATGCCTTTGATGTTGCTCTAGCTCAATGCTTCCGAGTATAATGACTTGAAACCTTTCTATCTTTATTACCTTGAACATCAAAACGTATCCTTTGATTATGACTCCTCCCCTCACTTGTTGATTGTTTGTAACAATTATCAAATACATGTTCTTTACCTTCATATATATATATATATATATATATATATATATGCATCAATAGCATGATTTAATCTAGCTTCTCCCATTACTTTCCTCTTTTGTTTAATACTATCAATAATAACATCATCAAATTCTTTTTTGATAATTCCTAAAATTTCTTTCAATGTAAATTCAACCTTAGCATTGAGCACATGTTCTTCAAGCACTCCCTTTAAATCTGTTGCCACTTCTATATCAGAGCGTAGTTTATAAGTTGTCATATTATCTTTATCTTTCATCTCTTTTACTTTTTTTTCTAATATTGTTGAAGTATCCTTTGTGGGCAATTCTTGTGAAGTTGATGCATGAACCTTATTTCCTTGAGTTTGCCTCTTAGAAGAATTTCCTTCTCTTGAATCATCAAAATTTTCTCTCCTCTTTTTTTCCATTAAAGCTTCATGTTGGCTTTTAGCAATATATGCATGTATTAACAAAGCTTCTACAGGATCCTCTCAACTTGTAGTACCACAAATTATTATAGTAATTCTTAATAAAGCTTCCTGTGGCATCTTCTCTTTTTGCATTGTAGAAATAGCAGAAGACCAAAGTCCACTTGATTGAACATTTCCAAAAAAAATCTGTCTATCATCATTATCCACCCTAGTTCTATAACTTGCAGCTTCTATTATCGTAATTCTATGTGTTGTCAAATAATCTTTAACCAATGCTTTTATACTTCCTTTACCAAAGTTGGTTTGGAGAAGATCACTAGTAACTTTCAATGCAACCTTTCTATCTTTGCAATAAATAATACTTTGTTGTACCATCTCATCAAATTCACCACAATCTTTTCAAGAATGAGAATCATCATCACACCAAATACATCTTTGCACATACTCTTATTTAAAAGTAGCATTTGAACTTATTATAGAAGTCTTTTCTTCAAGCCTTGCAAGTTTGATTTGAAGATCTTGCATCCCTTGTATAATTTCTTGAAGTCTCAAATCTTCTTTCTTTGATATAGTCAATAAAAGTTGGATAATAGGCACAGTCAATCTTGTAATAGGCATAGGGGTCTTTGATACTTGTACCACTCCTTGGCTATTAAACCTATTCTTTCTCTTTTTTTTTCTTGCAAGTAATCCAATAGCATCTTCAACAGCTCTCCACTTTGTTGTGAATCCTTCCTCTTCTTCCTTATCTTCAAGGACAACCTCTAACTTCTCTTGTAATTCTTCATTAGCATCTAGAAGAAACAATTCAACCTTGTTTGGTCCCAATGTTAATTTTTCTATTTTTGATAATCAAGAAAATTATCTTTCAAATTTTCTTAATAATTTTTTAGCTTGTAAATTTTTGTTAGGTCGCTCAAACTATTCTAAGAATGATTTCTTGGTAACTCGATCAATATCCTCTAAAAAATAGTCATTCTTCAATACATGTGAAAATACCTCCTATAAACTTCCAAATTGCTCCATAATAGACCTTATGCTGTCTTATCTCTAGTACCGTAGTAAGCTCAAATAATTGAATCATCTTCTTCTCAAAAACGTGATTCAATTCCATTTTCTACACATAATATCTTAAATATTTGAAAATATCCCTCCCATCAAATTGATCAACCTTGTTAACTGCTGCTTGTAATGCTTTGGTTGTCAAAGCCTCTTTGTGATCATTGCCTTGTTACTGTTGCATAAATATTGTAAATGCTTGAAACATTTTTGAAGTGTTTGGTTCAAGGTACATATCTTGTTCACTAGTAGAAATTCCACTTGAAGTTGCACTTGAAGATCCACATGAAGCTCTATCCAAAACTCCATCAAAAAATCCAAATTCAACCTTCTTGCCTTCTTGTGCCATCAATTTTAAATAACCACAAATATATTCCAATACCTTCCACCCCAAACATTCACGTCGGATTCACCACTTGTATCATATTATGTATTGTTTTGCTCAAGAATGCACTAGGTACCTAATTGTGGAAGTTGAGATTGTGTTTCACAAGTAGCCAAGAAACCCTAATAGATTTTGCCTATACGAGAAGAATATAATCTCAATTTCAATTCAAAAATGCTTAAAATACTCTTCTTAGTAGTTTTAACCATACATAATTCTCAATTACCTTATTACTTTTATATTTAAGCAATTTAGATTTTTCTTGTAAGCCCAATCCTAATCAGTGAGTTTTAACAAGCTATAACATCCAATCCGACTGTTAGATCTTCAGATATCATAGAAACCTTATCCATCTTCAAACTGCCACCTTTTGAAAGCCTCTTGTACTAAAAACTAGATATCTCTAAACCACACTATTAGATAATCACAAAATTTTGTATACACTTAGTACACCAAATAATCCAAATAGTATCAAATTTTCAACTATAGATGTCACACCAATTGTACGAACTAGCCAAAATAGCTAACCCTAATTATATTATATAAAATCCAAATAAGTGATACAAACCTTGATTTTGAACAATAATTTATAGGTCCTCCAAAACACTATCAAAACAATTCTTATGTCTCTGAAAAGAACTTCAAGCTAACTCTCAAATCCTAACCTCTGATCTTTGGATGATCCCCTATTTTTTCCTAGGCTGTCATTTTAGTGGCCAAAGATCTGATTTCGACCCTGTCTCACAAATGGTCAATCCCTAGGTATCAATCTAATTTATCCTAAGGTATTTTTAATCCAAACCTACTCTCAACTTAATCTTAGTACCAACTATATTAATTATTTATCTCTTTTAATCTAATTTTATTAATTTATGGTCTTTCTAAGATAGTAGAAGAGTCTCTACAACCTAGAAGGTAAAATTATTAATTAATCTTCAACCTACTAACTATTAAGATAAGTATATAATCTAAGAGGTTTTTATAAAAGCCATATTTAGATACCTCAAATTATAATTGAAATAAGATAATTAGATATTAGTTAGAAATTCAACTTTAATTATAATTTTACTATATAATAGTATTACATCACGATAGCAGATGCTTATCTCAAAGAGCAACCACAATATAATGTGGGTGACAAGGTATGGTTACTTTGTCGTAATATCAAGACTACTCGTCCTTGTCATAAATTAGATTATCGTAGGCTGAGACCTTTTTCTATCTTTGAACAAATCAATCTTCTTGCCTATCAATTATATCTATCAGAGTCTATAAAGATCCACCCTATATTTTATATTTTCGTGTTGTGATTTGGCTACTATATGAAAATAATGTAATTATGTACTTAATATATAATTATTTAATAACATGGTGAGAGCCATGTTAGTAGATTTTAGTTGCTTGTAGAATATAATTTGATTATTACTTTGAGAAGAGGTTGTTTAAAAAGATTACTATAGAATTTGTATAACTTTAATTTCTTTTTGATAGTGGCTTTTAAGATTGGTTTTGGTTGATAATAACTTCTAAATATTTAAAGTCTCCTTTGTTAGACATTGGTGGCCTTTGAAAACTTATTTTGGTTATTTTATTTGATATTTAGACCATAAATTATGTAAATCTTATAAGAAAAAAGATTGAAGAAGGGTTTTGGTAGCAAAGGGAGTAATTAGGGTACTAATATAGATGAATGGAGATGAATGATGAAAATCTCTATTCCTATTGGTCAAAAATCATGACCAATGGACTTTGAGGAGGCTGCCCGAGGCCATATCAGGGATTAGGGTTAATTTCTCAGGGCCATTCGAGCTTTGAAGGCTAGGGTCACCAAGTTTAGGTTTTTGGCTATGATTTTGGTGCAAGTTTTGTATGGTTTGGAGTTTATATGAAGGAGATATAGGCGCTCAAAGTTAAGGTATTGATTTGGGAGCTACTGGCACTCTTTTTGTCATAACGAGAGCGTACAGAAAGCAATTGAAGATCATCGATTGCGATTGAAAAGAGCACTTTTGCGGCTACACTTTTTGTATACTGCTAGCTAGATTCCAAGTTGAAGTGAAGGAGGTATTAGATTTTGAAGTCAATGCGTGCAATCTAAGGGTAGTAAGTCACCCAATTTACTAATGGTTGTGTCTTGAGCTATATCTTGAGCAAATTGACAAGGTTTTGGCTCAAAATTTCTGGAAATGTGTAATTTCATGTTAGTAAACTTTGTAAATAAGTTTTATGATATTTGAGTATCGGATTCTTGAGATATTAAGAAAATAGTACTTGGATGCTTGTAAATTAAGGTTTAGAGCATCCACTAGGAATTCTTAGATGTCACAAGATTGAAAGTTAATTTGTAGTTGATTTTTTTTTTGATACACTTTAAGGATGAATTCTACCTATCCTATAAATTTAAGAAAAACTGAATAGCTAGATCAAGCGTTATGAATTTCTAAAGTTCAAGACAACAAAATCTTTTGCGAGAAAAATATATTTTGAAGGGATATTGTTATATTTTGCGTTTTATGCAAATCACAGGAGTTTTGGAAGCTAAGATAAGATTCATATAAAGATTTAAGCTAAACTCTCTATAGTTAGATACGTAATATATTCTTAAATAGCAAATCATGCCATATGACAGACTTGGTGAATCTGACATTATCGTATGGCGTAATTTGCTATCTGGGAATACACTGGGTATCTAGTTGTAGAGAGGGTGGCTTAAACCTTTATATGAATCTTGTCTTAGCTTCCAAAACTCCTTTATTTTGCATAAAATACAAAATATAACAAAATCCCTTCAAAACATATTTTTCCTACGAAAGGTTTTCTATTCCCGAAATTTAGAAATTCATTAATCTTGATCTAACCATTTTATTTGTCTCAAATTTATAGAATAGGTAGAACTCATTCTTAACTTTTATTACAAAAAAACCAACTGTAAATTTACTCCCGATCTTCAGGCATCTAAAAAATCCTAGCAGTTACTCTAAACTCTAATTTTCAAGCACCCGAGCACTATTTTCTTAATATCTTAAGAATCCGATACTCAAATGTCATAAAACTTATTTACAAAGTTTACTAACATGAAATTACAAATTTTCTAAAATTTTGAGCCAAAACCTTGTCAATTTGCTCAAGATATAGCTCAAGACACAACCACTAGTAAATCAGGTCACTTACTACCCTTAGATTGCATGCACTGACTTCAAAATCCAATACCTCCTTTACTTCAACTTGGAATCCAGCAAGCAATATACAAAAAGTATAGCCGGAAAAGTGCTCTCTCTAGTCACAATCGTCGATCCTCAATTACTCGTTATGACAAAAAGAATGACAGTAGCTCCCAAATCAACACCTTAACTTTGAGCACCTATATCTCCTTCATATAAACTCCAAACTATATAAAACTTGTATCAAAATCATAGCCAAAAACCTAAACTTGGTGATCCTAGCCTTCAAAGCTCGAATGGCCTCAAGAAACTAATCCTAATTCCTAAAATGGCCTCAGACAGCCTCCTCAAAGTCCATTGGTCATGATTTTTGACCAATAGGAATAGAGATTTTCATCATTCATCTCCATTTATCTACATTAGTATCCTAATTACTCTCTTTGCTACCAAAACCCTTCTTCAATCTTTTTTCTTATAAGATTTACATAATTTATGCTCTAAACATCAAATAAAATAATAAAAATAAGTTTCCAAAGGTCACCAATGTCTAACAAAGGTGACTTTAAATATTTAGAAGTTATTATCAACCAAAACCAATCTTAAAAGCCACTATCTACAGCTAGATATCTAATGTATTTCGAGATAGCAAATCATGCCATACGACAATATGTCTCTTTTGAAGTCGTATAAGACAGTGAATATCTTGGAAAGAAAACAAATGCCACCTCCTCCTATAGAAGTGGATAATAACCAAGAGTTTGAGGTGGAAGAAGTCTTAGACTCAAGGTGGCACTGAAATAGGTTAGAATATCTTGTTCATTGGTATAGATATGATATTAGTGAATACACATAGATGCCATCAGAGAATCTTATAAATATAGTAAAGAAAGTTGAAGTCTTTCATCAATGACATCCATCAAAATCAAGATAAAGAATAGCTAATCTTTGCTATAAAAGAAACAAGATCAAAGAAAAATAACATTCTACCTTCTATTTTTTATTATAGCTTTTGTGTATTTGTGATGAGATGGAGCACCAACAACTAGCAGATTCAACTTAAGACCTTTCATTTGTGGACTTACCGAACGAGATATTATAATTGTTATAACCTTCAAGACGATGGAATTCAGATGAAGACCGCTCTTCACAAAACTCGTCTCTAGAAGAGTAGATAATGTCACGGACATATACATTTATCTCAATAGTTACTTATATGATTAAGTAGAAATAGATAAATATAGAATAATTTCATAAAGTCTTCTAGAGAAGCTTTCTAAATGCTACATAGACGCAGTTTTGACTTTAGATGTGTTTATAGGTTAGAAACTTGACCAAAAAGCTAACCATATATTGGTAGCTTGTGAAACAAGTTATCTCCATATAATAGCTTGTGAAAGAAGTCAAAAATGTGGTGCATACATAGATAACTTGCCTTGTAAGATAAGCCATGTGGCTATCAAAGTCAACACATGTTGGAGGTCCTATAGGACATCGCCATGTAGCTCTTAGTTAGATAGTATATATGGAGGCAAGAGTGAAGCCTTTTTCACTCTTGTCAATGCCTTTCTAGTCTTAGTCTTATTCCAAGACTTTCTAGTCTTCTTATTTTTAGTAATAGCCATTCTAGTTAATATAACATCACCTTTTGAAAGACTTTCTAATTCTCTTTAGTGATAGAAGAATTTATTGAGGATTCTTTTTTTTTCAAGATTCATGTCCTTGACAACCTTTGATTTGGCAATGATACCAAAAATTAGGAAAAAGCTACAAGAGTTACATGCAGAGGCTATATTATAGAAGAAATTTGAAGAACTCTTGAAAGATAAATTTTTTGAGAAAGATTCAGAAACAATGATGAAGGTGAATTTTTTTTAGAGCATATTGAGCAAAGGCTAGGGAATCAAATAGCTCCAAATGAACTAATCAAGGAATTTGAGACTAAGTTTGGACAATTACCACGACTAGAGACGCAACTATTAGAAATAAGAAAAACTGAGTTATTCTTATACGCAGCTGATGAATATTTGGAAGACAAGCTTCTCTTTTATCTAATAGGCAAGACATCTAAGAGTGATTTTATAAATAATTGGAAGATAGTAAAAGAGACAATGAGACTTTTCGCTAAACAACAAAAGATTAAAACTTGTAATTTAATATCAAAGTTGGAGCCAGTACCTATATCTCAAAATCAAATGCCACCTCAAAAGATGATCAAGATTATGAAAGATGATACTCTTGAAGAATTAATTAAAAGCATACAATATTTGAAGGTGGAAATGACTGAGTTGAAGAAATTTCAGCTAGCAAATTCATCAAAGAATATTGAAGGTTCAAAGGGATTTGTAGAGAGATGTATGTGGTATTATAATCCAAATCATAAGTATGGTAAGTGTGACAACTATAGGGCTACAATCAAGGATGGTATTATATATTTCAAGGAGGTTAGAATAAGACTCACATGATCAAATAACCCTTTGAAGACTAATTTTGGAAAGGGTGGCATGAATAAATTGGTAGAGGAGCAAATACCAAAGTATAATACCATACAAGGAGAAGGAGTTAAGTCATATTCTATTATAGTTGAACAAAAAGTAGTTAAGGCTTATTCCTTATCAACTACAGAAGTCATGATCAAGGAAGCTGAAGCTATCAGAAAAATGACTAGGTAGAATGATCTAGTTGATACTTTTAATATTAAAACATATTTATGTAGAGAAAAATATGATGATGGTTTGTATGATGCTATGGTTGAGGAAAAAAGAGGTAGAGCTATTCATGAGGAGGATATTGAACTTGAAAACAAGAAGAGATCTCTAAGTAATAAAGAAGCTTATGAAGGGCAAAAGCTAGTGAAGGTGCCTTCTTCTGCTCATCTTGGAGATATATCAATACTAAAGGAATGGAAGGAGAAAGACAAAGAGAAGGAGAAGGATGAAAAATAGAAATCCAAAGTTGAAGCTATTATGGTAGATGCATTGGATACTCACACAATGAAAGAAGATGAAGAAAAAAAAGAAAAAGAAGAAATTGGCCAAGTATTTGCTCTTAAATATGACCCTATAATTAATGATGGCTATAAAAAAGAGCAAGAAATTGGCTCTAGTGAGATTCAAGAAGAAGAGATTGAAAAAATAGAAGAATTTTTCAATGGAGAAATAAAAAATGAGGTTTTAGAAATATTTGCTAGAATAAATATGAGTAATATAGGAGTTATTATGGATACAATATGTATCCAAAATCAAGGTGAATTTGAATATAGAGAGGCACAAGGCTTAAGAAAAGAAGTCCAGACCATCCAAATTCAAGAATGCATAGTTGAAGAAATATCAAATGAAAAGATAGTCCACAAAGATACAAAGGTACTTATTTATGTTGATAACTATAATGTTGAGTGTGGTAAAGAAGGGAAGGTGGATTATTATCATTTATTTTGGACAAAGGTAAAGCTTGGAGAGCTTGAAGATATGATTTTAGCTTTGATTGTTTATGACTCTGAAAAAAAAATTATGCCTAAGAGACTTTTTGATAAAGAAAAATAGTCTATTGATATCAGCCAAAATTAGATATTGAGAGTTTTAAATATTATAGAAGATATGTAAATAGTAGTTTTAATGATACTTTAGACCATTAATAGAATAGATAGAAGATTTTTAAAAAAATAATAATTTGAGTCATATATAATTGCAATAATGTAACACAATGAAACATATATATTTTGTGAGTTAGATGGAGCTATCATTATAATTCCAACAACATACAAGCTGATGAAGACTTTTAATAGAAGAGATAAGTAGTTTCAAATAAAAGACCTTGGAGAATTTTTACCTCAATATTTGGACCAAGAATATAAAAAAGAAGATGCAGACATAGATGTAGATGAAAAAAATAGAGATAATAAGGTCAGCACATGCCGGAGGATGTGCAGGTTTGGAGAGGGTGGATGTTGTAGTATAAAAGCTTATAGTATGTAAAAATTAGTTAGAATATATAATATGTTCATAAGTCTTGGTATATATTAGAATGATTAATAGATTAATTTAAAGAGAGTGGATTTAAGAAACTTTATTTTGAATTTTATCTTTTTTGATTATAGCATTTAAAAAAATTGTAAGACCTAAATGTTTAGTATGGAGCCTTGAGAAGAGATTAGAGCCTAAAGAAGAAAATTCAAACTATTAAGAGGCTTATTGTGAGGGATGAAAGCAAGGCATGGTTGGATGAAGGCAAGAATGAGAAACTTCATTCCTATTGGTCGAAGGCCATGCCCAATGGGCTTCAAGGAGGCTACCTGAAGCCTTATTAGAGATTAGGGTTTCTCTTTCGAATGCATTCAAGCTTTGGAGGCTAAGATCAACAAGTTCAGGGTTTTGGATATAATTTGGATAAAGAGTTTGTGTGATTTTGAGTTTTTTTGAAGGAGATATAGGTATTCAAAGTTAAGGTGTCAAATTTGTACCTACTGTTACTCTTTGAAGCATAACATATGCGTACAGAGAGCAATGAAAGATCGGCGACTGGTTTTGGAGACAACACTTTCTTGGCTATACTTTACATATACTATTTGATGAATTCTAAGTCTGCATAAAGGAGTTATAGGGCATTGAAGACAGCACATGTAATTCAAAGGTAGTAAGTGAGTCATTTTTTTGATAGTAATAGTTGGAGCCATATCTTGAGCTTTTGAACGAAGTTTTTCCTCAAAATTTCCATAAGTGTGTTTTATTAAGTTAAAAATATATAATTCAAAGTTTCATAGTATTTGAATACTTATTTTGTGAGATATAAAGAAATTTTCATGCGGATGTTTATAAGCTAGGGTTTAAAGCTACAGTTAGGATTTTGATGATATCTCAAGATCCGTAATGAATTTGCAATTGTATTTTTTTGTGGTTGTTTTTGAAAGTATGTCAGTACTTTATTTAAAATTTAGAATTTTTTGGACGTTCTAATTGTGAGATATAAGCTGTTGAAGTTCAAGAAATATTTTTTACTATGATATATAAAGTTTTAAGATACTTTATTATACATTTGGATGTTTTTTTGGTACTTGGGCTAATGTTTTGAAGTAATTGTCCAAAAAAGAAAAATATTATATATAAAAAATTGGTACTTTTATATCTTAGACTTGATTGAGTATTTAGTGGTAGCTAGAAGCCTAGTGCTTTCTTAAGGCAAACTCTCTGTATCCCGACAACGGTAACAGGACTTGTAGTTTCTTCTAGATAATGATACCATTCTTGAAATGAATCCACGATTGCAAGGAGCTTTTTGTCAAGGATCTCATAATTAATCTCAACTACTGAAAATTTATTCTAATGAAAAGCTATTGGGTGGAATTTGTCATCTGTTCCCATTTATGACAATATGGCACCTATAGCAAAATCTGACGCATCTGTTTTCATAAAAAATGCCTTGGAAAAGTCAATCCAATATAAGATTGGTGCAAAAATAAATTCCTTCTTGAAAGCATCAAATGATGCTTTTACTTTTTTATTCCACTCAAGTTTTTTTTTACAAGTCAAATGTGTAACTAGAGCTGCAACTTGAAAAAAATTCTTGTTGAAGATTTTATAGTAATTAGCAAAGCCCAAAAAGTATTGCACATCTCATATTGTTCTTAGAATCTTTTAATCTATGATAGTTTGAACCTTCTTAAGATGCATCATAAGGCCTTCGTTGGAAATGATGTATCCTAAAAAGTCAACTTGAGTAGTATGGAATACTCACTTTTCCAACTTGGCATATAATCTTTCATTTCTAAGTTTTTGTAACATGCGACAAATGTGAAGCACATGTTCTTCTCTGTTTTTAGAATAAATTAAAATGTTGTCTAAATAACAAATAATAACAACATCTAAAAACTCACAAAAAATATCATTCATAAGATATTGAAAAGAAGTTGATGCATTTGTGAATCCAAAAAGCATGACATTATATTCAAAATATCCATATCTAGTTCAAAAAGTAGTCTTCCATTTATCTCATTCTTTGATACGAACTAAGTTGTATCTTAAAATACCAAATTAGAGAGAGATTTTATTACATTAAATATTACTATGCTATTATGATCTTTAATTGCTATATCTAAAGGAATAGTTTCATGGATAACATTTCTAGAAGACAACAAATGACCATCTATGACTTCTACATGTACGGATTTAACTTTCTTTATCTAAGGTATTTTTTGATTTTTGGCAAAATCTTTGTCTATAAAACATGCTAAGGCTCTTAAATCTAATAAAGAAAAGACTTTGTGATTATTAGGTCTTAAATATACTTATATTATAAAATGAGGTGAGGGATCTAAAGAAATGATAGGACCTTTACTAGATGTTGCACAAGATTTCAACCACATGGTCCCAATTGTAGCTGGAAAAACTCATTTTTTGACACATTATCTTCTTTGGTAGTTGTACTCGTCATTTTATAATTATATTGCTTCTTTGGACAATATTGAGTAGTGTGCTTAGCTTGTCCACAATATAAATATAACTCTTCTTGGTGACATCAAGTCTTTTCCTACTTTGTGAGAGATTTAAAACGTATTATATCAATTTGCAGTGGTTTTGGCTTTGACGAATATGTTTCAGAAAACTTGGGAAATGTCACCATTACTTGACTTGTTCCTCTTCAACCAAATCTTTGTTCTTGATGCCTTTCAAATAAATAATTATCGCATGCAATGGCTTGAGTAATGAATTATTTTAAAGATTCTACTTTTGGCATTGTTAATAACAAATCTTTGACACTATTCTTCAATCCATATCAAAATTGGTTGATATGTGCTTTGTCATTTCAGTCCATGTCGCAAGCAAGATTTTAGAATTCGATAATATATGTAATGGCTGATCATGATCCTTCTCGTAAGGATAAAAGCTTGGTCTCTGCTACTCGTTCTCAATTACTTTCTCTAAATGTGGCTATAAACACTTCAAGGAATGAATTCAAATCATAAAGGAGTTATGAATCTTTTTCCATTAAAGGTGCAAACTAAGAGAGAGCACTTCCTGATAGTAGTATGCCTATGAATCCGATTTAGGAAAATCCATCAGGATATTGAAAAGGGTGCAAGATTAGATAAAGCTTGATTTGTTAAAAAAATCCTTGAAATTTTGATCTTGTTCCATCAAACTTCTCAAGCATACTAATCCTTCTCCCTGTCATATTTGTAGAAACAAAATTCTCTGGATTTAGTTGTGACGTTGATCTACTTACTTCTTTCAAATGCACAACTTCTTACTATAAACTCTAAACTTCTTCTATAGGAGTAGGCATAGTACTTCTATGATTCACGTTGGAAATACATGAGATTTTTATTCTTAGAATGTTGACAAGCTCATAAATATCTGCCATAGTTGCAAATCTATTCTCACTTCTATTGAGAGTAGCATCCATAATCTTTCTTTCCATAGAGAACTCAAACGAATTCAAAGGTTAAATTAGAGGAGGATAATCCACAACCTCTAAAAATAAATCCGACAAAGAAAGGTAATTCACTCTCTTTAAAAAAAAGATCAATATTAGAAAACAAGATTTTTTATTTAACGGTGAGTAGTTTGCAACCTTCAAAATACAACAATAGAATTGGGATAATCCACTCACTTGTAAATCAAAACAGAAACAATATATTTGTATTCTTGTCAAACTGTCAAGGACATGAATCTCAAAAAAGAAAACCCTCAATGCACTTTAGTGTCACTGAAAAGAACTAGAAAGTCACTCAAAAATGTTATATTACTGAATTAGAATGGCTATTGCCAAAAACAAGAAGACTAGAAAGTCTTGGAATAAGACTAAGGACTAGGAATGTATTGACAAGAGTGAAGAAGGCTTCACTCTTGCCTCCATATATACTATCTAACTAAGAGCTACGTGGCGATGTCCTACACGACCTCCAACATGTGTTGACTTTGTTAATCACATGTCTTATCTTACAAGACAAGTTATCTATGTATGCACCATATACTTAGCTTGTTCCACAAGCTACTACATGGAAATAACTTGTTCTACAAGCTACCAATATATGGTTAGCTTTTTGGCCAAGTTTCTAATCTACAAACACATCTAAAGTCAAAACCGCGTCTATGTAGCATCTAAGAAGCTTTTCTAGAAGACTTTATGAAATTATTCTATATTTACCTACTTCTATTTAATCATATAAGTAACTATTGAAGTAAATATATATGTCCGTGACAGCTTGTACTGTTTTTAGAATCTTCCAATCTATGATAGTTTGGACCTTCTCGAGATCCATTATTAGACCTTTGTTAGAAATGATGTACCCTAAAAAGTCAACTTGAGTAGTATGGAATACACACTTTTTCAACTTGGCATATAATCGTATATCTTTAAGTTTCTGTAATACACAACAAATATGAAGTTTATGTTCTTCTATATTCTTAGAGTAGATTAGAATATTGTCTAAATAACATTCCACAAAATCTTTTAGAAACTCACAAAAAACATCATTCATAAGATGTTGAAAAGCTATCGGTACATTCATGAGTCCAAAAGGCATGATATTATATTCAAATTATCCATACCTAGTTTAAAATGCAATCTTACATTCATCTCCTTCTTTGATACAAACTAAGTTGTATGCTCCTCATAGATCTATTTTGGTATAGATCTTTGCCTGATTGAGTTGGTTAAGAAGTCTTGAAATCAAACGCAAAGGATACTTATTTTTTATGGTGATCTTATTGAGTCCTTAATAATCCACATACATTTGCAAAGATCCATCTTTCTTCTTCACAAATAAGATAAAAGCCCTGGTTGGGGATTTAGAATGGCATATAAAATTCTTTGCCAAGTTCTCATCAATGTTCTCCTTTAATGTAGTCAAGTCATTATGTAATAAGCTATAGATTAGTTCGAATGGTCGTTGAGCTCTTTCTTACAAATTAATTGAACAATCATAAGATCGATGCTTTGAAAGAATATCTATATTTTTCTTTTCAAATACGACTTGAAATTCTTCATATTGGCTAGGAATGCCACTTGATATTTTTTCACCATTAAAAATGGGCATAGCACATATAGCAAAAGATGATCCTTCTTTTATAGCATGCATGAAAGCTCTTGCACCTACCAATAAAGGATTAGATATACTAGATTTTTATACTTCTACTTCACTAACTCGATCTTGGATCATACTACTAGAAAAGTTAAGGTTTCAAGAGATCCAATCTATTTGAAGGTTATATTTTTTTAGCCACGATAATCCTAAAGTAACTGGATTAGAGAGAGATCTTATTACATTAAATACTATTATATTATTATGATCTTTAATTGTTACATCTAAAGGAATAGTCTCATAGGTTACATTTTTGAAAGACAACAAACAACCATCTATGACTTATATCTGTATGGATTTAGTTTTTTTAACTAAAGGTATTTTTTGATTTTTAACAAAATCTTTGTTTATAAAACAGGCTTAGGCTCCTAAATCTAATAAAGCAAACTTTGTGATTTTTAGGTCCTGAACATACATCTATTATAAAACTAGGTGAAGAGTCTGAATAGAGAATAGAACCTTTACTAGGTGTTGCACATAATTCCAACTGCATGGTCCCTATTGTAGTTGGAGAAGTTCATTTTTTGACACATTATCTTCTTTGGTAATTGTGCTTTTTATTTTTTAATTGTGTTGTTTCTTTAGACAATGTTGAATAGTATGTTTAGCTTCTCTATAATATAAACTTAAATCCTCTTGGTGACATCAAGCTTTTCCTTATTTTGTGAGAAGTTTAAAACATATTCTATCAATTTGCATTGGTTTCAACCTTGATGAATATGTTTCAAAAAACTTGGAAGCTACTTCCATTACTTGACTTGTTCCTCTTTTGCTAAGTCTTTATTCTTGATGCCTTTCAAATAATCAATTATTGCATGCAATAGCTTGTGTAATAAATTATTATAAAGATTTTGCTTTCAATGTTGTTAATAACAAATCTTTGATACTATCCTTCAATCCATATTAAAATTGATTAATAAGTGCTTTGTCATTCCAATCCATATCGTAAGTAAGATTTTAAAATTTACTAGTGTATGTAGTGGTTGATTGTGATCCTTGTCATAATGATAAGAGTTTAATCTTTGCTACTCATTCTCAATTACTTTCTCCAAATTTGGTCATAAATACTTCTAAGAATGAATTCAAATCATAAAAGAGTCACGAATCTTTTTTCATTAAAAGTGTAAACCAAGAGAGATCACTTCCTGATAGAAGTGTGCCTATGAATTTAACTTCAGTAAATCCATCAAAGTATTGAAAAGAGTGCAACCTTGGATAGAGCTTGACTTGTTACAAAAATCCTCAAAATTTTGATTTCGTTCCATCAAACTTCTCAGGTATACTAATCCTTGTCCCTGGCATACTTATAGAAGCAAAACTCCCTGGATTTGGTTGTGAGATTGATCTACTTGCTTCTTTTAATTGTATAACTTCTTGTCGTTGATTTTGGACTTTTTCTATAGACATAGGTATGGTACCTCTATAATTCATGTTAGAAATATGTGAGATTTTTTCTCTAAAAGTGTTGGCAAGCTCATGAAGATCTATAATAGTTGCAAATCTATTCTCACTTCTGCTAGGAGTAGCGTCCATAATCTTTCCTTCTATAGGTAATTCAAATAAATCTAAAAAATTAAATTTGAGGAAGATAATCTGCAACCTCTAATAAAAATTTTGACAAAGAGGGATAATCCACTTTCTTTAAGAAAAGATCAGAGTTATAAAACAAGATTTTTTATTTAAAAGGTAGATAGTTTGTAGCCTTTAAAATACAATAATAGTAGTGGGATAATCCACTCACTTCTAAAACAAAATAGAAACAATATGTTAGCACTCTTTTCAAATTGTCAACGACATGAATTTTTGATACTCTCTTGTGTCATTGAAGAGAACTAAAAAGTCACTCAAAAGGTAATGTAATATTAACTAGAATAGCTATTGTCAAAAATAACAAGACTACAAAGTCTTAAAATAAGACTAAAGATTAGAATGGCATTGACAAGAGTGAAGAAGGCTTCACTCTTGCCTCCATATATACTCTTAACTAGAAGCTATGTGGCAATGTCTTATAGGACATCCAAAACATGTTGACTTTGCTAGCCACATGTCTTAACTTGTAAGGCAAGTAATCTATGTATGTGCCACATGGTTAGCTTGTTCCACAAGCTATTATATGGAGTTAACTTGTTCCACAAGCTACCAACACGTGGTTAATTTATTCGCCAAGTTTCCAACCTACAAACACATCTAAAGTTAAAATTGCATCTATGAAGCACCTAAGAAGCTACACTAAAAGACTTTATGAAATTAATCTATATTTACTTACTTCTACCTAATCATATAAGTAATTATTGATGTAAATATATATGTCCATGATAATTTGTACCAAATAATTTATATGGCAAAAAAAAATCCCACATCTAATTGATCCTAAATAGATAGATTCTACATAAATTAAGAATTACACAACTAAAGAAGCATGCACAATATTTGAACACATATAACATACATCTAGGACTACTCTGTTATATTCCTCTTGGTATAATTCATAGTGATTTGAAGGCCACAAAAGGCACACTTTGATTAAAAATATATATATGATACAAAATCAAAAGAAAAATTTACAGCAATGTAAAAAGATATAATGACCAATATCCATCTCAACATCGTAGAAGAGAAGGTTGTGATGGCTTTTGAATAAATCAAAAGAATAAGCACCTTATTAAAAAAAAGACAAGTAAAGTCGAGTACCCTATCCAAGTCAATTTTATAAAATCACAAAAGCATAATGATACCTCTAAATAAATTAGTCAAATGATTTATAGCCGTGGCAATGGAAAGAAGACAAGAATCTAGTGTAGCTCTTTTAAGGCATATATACAAAATATTTGGAATTCATATTCAAAGATGATATTACCAAATATTATAAGCACAAAGTTGTGATGTACTAGATTCAAAAGAACCTTGTAACATGGTTAAGCAAAAAACTATTCCTCCTAACTATGATATTTGTATCTAATTAGATCATCTTAGATATCATATGATATCTTGTTTTATGTAGTGACATTCAACAAAAAATATTGATGAGGATAAAGATATTAATTAAGAACTTTATATGGGCTAGAAATTTGAAGAGGAAGACATAAGCCAAAGTGACTAGAGATACTATAATAGCCCTAATGGCCAAAAAAAAAAATCAAGATATTTGATCCTATGAAATAAACAAGAGCTTTTTTAGTAAAGATAATACTAAGGATCCTCATATCAAAAATAGAGCCCTAAAAATCTCTCATTCTATAGAGAATAAGAAATGCACAACTTTCCAAAGACAAGGATTGGGACAAATATGCAAGTTAGCTATTCACACCCATCAAAATCAAATCTCAAGTTTCAATTCAATTGCAAATAATATGGATAGCATAGGTGACAGTTTAGAAAGGACTTACTAAAATTGTTTGCTAATATATATACCAAGAAGATGAGAAAACTCTTATATTTGAATAAAAAAATCACCATAGATGACAATATGAAATTAGAAGAAAAAACAAATCTAATTTTGCACATGGTCCATCAATGGCATCAACAAAGTAGACAACATATGGGATAACACAAGACACAGATGTAGATTGTCTAAATCTTGAGATGAAAGATGAAATCTAGCAGGATAGAGATATTTATATAAATAACACATATTGGAATAACATGGAACTTTATACAACCAAATACATGGATAGAAAGAGAATGAATTACAAGAAGCCTCATGGCACTAATCTACTACATAATATGACAAGAGATTGAGGACTAGATAGACTTACAATATGCAACATGAGAAGAAGCTAATTGACTCATTAGGATTGACAACTATATAGTAGTACTTGCAAAAGCGATAGAGAAAATAAGAATTTTCATGAAGAGCTAACTAACCAAGGTACTAGAATTCAATCTAATTGATTCCTAAATGACACTTGCATAGTATGGATACAAGAAGAGAGTCTAATGAAGAATCTCAAAATTAATTCAAAAGAATAGTTGTGGCACAAGAATGAATGTTGATTGAAACAATATTCAACTACACTACAAAGAGAGGATATAAAACCATTGTGATGTTGTTGTAAAACATAGCGTTTGCCTTGAGAATGCACCAAGCACCTAATTGTAGAAGATAAAAAGAAAATTACAACAACAAGTCCTAACAACTCTAATAGATTCTTAAAAAAATTACAATTAAAGATTAGCAATTATAATCAAACATCAATCAAATTCAATCAAAATTATAAAATAATTATATAAGAAATACAAAGTATTCCTAAAGACCTTTTAAAGAAATCATAAAGAAATAACATAAGAATTCAAAAATATACTAAAATAGAAATCTTAATAAAATATTAAAATAGAAACTTTAATTAAATCCTAATCAAATCCTAATCAAATCCTAATCAAATCCTAACCAAATTTTAACCAAATCCTAGTCAAATCCTAACGAAATCCTAGTCAAATCTAAATAAATCCTAATAAAATCTTAAACAAATTCCAGTCAACTCTAAATAAATTCTAATCAAATTCTAAAAAAATCTTAGTCAAATCTTAATCAAATCCTAACCAAATCCTAATCAAATCCTAACAAAATCCTAACCAAATCTTAGTCAATCCTAAATAAATCTTAATCAAATTGAAAACAAATTCAAATCAAATCAAAGTCATATCCTAGTCAAATCCTAACCAAATACTATTCAAATCCTAATCAAATCCTAATCAATCATAAATAAATCCTAATCAATCTTAAATAAATCTTAGTCAAATCCTAAACAAATCCTAACCAAATCCTAATCAAATCCTAATAAATCCTAATCAAACCCTAAATAAATCTAAAAAAATCCTAACCAAATTCTAATCAATCTTAAATAAATCCTAATCAATTCTAAATAAATCCTAGTCAAACCCTAAACAAATCTTAACCAAATCTTAATCAAATCCTAATAAATTTTAATCAAAGCCTAAACAAACGTAAAAAAATCCTAACCAAATCCTAATCAAATCCTAATCAAACCTTAGTCAAACTCTAACCAAATTCTAATCAAATTCTAACCAAATGCTATTCAATTCTAAATAAATCCTAATTAAATCCTAAAAAAATCCTAATCAAATCCTTATCAAACCCTAGTCAATTTTAAATAAATCTTAGTCAAATCTTTAAAAAATCCTAATCAAATCCTAAAAAATCTAAATAAATTCTAATCAAACCGTAATCAAATCCTAACCAAATTATAACCAAATCCTTGTCAAATTCTAATCAAATCCTAATCAAATCCTAATCAAATCCTAACCAAATCCTAAATAAATCCTAACCAATTTTTAACCAAACTCTAATCAAATCTTATACAATCTAAAATAAATCCTAATCAAATCCTAAACAAATCCTAACCAAATCCTAACCAAATCCTAGTTAAATCCTAATGAAATTTAAATCAGTTCTAAATAAATCTTAGTCAACTCTAAATAAATCTTAATCAAATTCTAAACAAATCTTAATCAAATCCTAGTCAAATCCTAAACAAACTTAAATAAATCTTAACCGAATCCTAAACAAATCTTAAACATATCCTAATCAAAATCTAAATAATCCAAATAATTCCTACAACAGATTTAAACCTCAATAATTAATGAATGAACTATTGATTTTAACTCAAATTTTGCACAACTCTTTATAATTAAGTTGACTACAAGTACAAAAGTTTTGAAGAAGATCAAACTCACCAAAAAGAAGATCAACTCTATTATTTGTTGGCCTGCCTCATTCTTCAATCTAAATGTTGAATTTTCAACATCAATATCTCCTTATCAAACCATTCGATTGATTTCAAATTTCTTAGATATATATAGGAAAATAAGTCTATTACCTATATACATAAAATTTAAATTCCAATCGAGTTGATAGATACTAAGAAATCTTTAAAATCTTCATTAGACCTAAAACTCTACTTCTTGAGACCCCAACCCACATAAATCTTAATAATCCTTGATCCAACTTTTTGATCAAGCTAAAACTCATAGCATATATTAAATAGTTATAAAACCACAAACCTTCAAAACTTCACTAGTATTTCTATTTCCAAACCAACAAAATTCTCCAAAAATTATCACCCACATTATTTCACAAATCCAGAGTCATCCAAAACAAATCCTAAATTTGCAAAGCTCTTACAAAGTCAATACATATTCAAATAATATCAAATCAATATTCAAAAAAAATCTATGAAGCCAACTCTTAAATCCTATTCTTTGATTTTCAATAAAACTCCAAAATTATCATCAAGGCTTGATTTTATACCTTGGGATTTGATTTCGACCTTGGTTCATAATTGGCCCTCACTGAGTACCAATATCTAGTTTTTCTAGGTAATTTTTACTAGAATTTACTCTCAAGTTCTTCTTTAAGATACTTATATCATTTTTTTTCTAATCTACCTTATTTTGCATTATTTATGGCCCTACAAAGTAAGTCAATGTCACTTTTCTAAAAAAGCATCATTACTATTAAAAGTTTGACTACCTTCCTATCTTTTATCCATATTTTTTTACTTTATCTTTTAACTTGGCTCTTCTATAATAAGATCCATATTATCATCTTTCACTATATAGTTGTGTTACGATAGAATAATGCAACAGTGCAAACATATGACTTTTGACAACAACATATAGTATCAAGAATGATTTCTAGCCTAAAAAATCTAATATTATGCTAGGTTGTGACATCTATGGCTCTTCTATGAAATCTCTATGAGGGTGTAGCTTTTAATTCTAGAGGACCTTTATTTTAGAAAATAGAGACATAAAATTCAACAAGAAAGATACTATAACCTATGTACTAATGAGATCCTAAAAACAATATAACATATATTTTTTGTATGCCCAAAAATTACAATAGTATAGAACAAATACATGACTATTAAGAGGCTTACAAATTTGACTATCTCCAATATTATATAGAATGTTGTACTCTATGGCATATTTTTTTACACCTGCCAATGATATAAATATACAAGAAGAAAGCACATTCTAGGACATAGACAATCCATGCTTTATTACCATAAATATGCCTTAGGATATCTTAAAATGTGTGATAATTTGATATGTATAGTGTCAAAGATATAAATATGATCTCAGAGAGGATGAATTCTACTTTAAGATAGCGCTACATCATGTATGACAAATCATAGTGTATGTAGCTATAAGTGCATAGGCAATGCTTTAAAAATATAAATACTATTGTTCATCTAAGTACTATAGTAAAATAGAGAGAAATTTCATAGGATCATAGATACAAATGAATATTTCTTATAAGATAATATACTCTTGCAAATAGAAACCATTTCTTCATCTTGACTTCTTCCCTAGGGACCTAAGCAGTTGACTCCAAATAATGCACATATCTATTGCTAAATCATCACTGCTTTAAGATAGAATAGAAAACAATGACTATCTATAGCAAAGTATAAAATATACAACATCCAATATATGACTAGTAGTGGCTTAGACTCAATTCCAATATCCCACTTCTCCATAAAGATCTAAAGACAATATCATAAACATAAGAGAGCAACTCATCCAAGTGATGACAAAAGATATCCTTGTAAATATTATACATGATATTGAATCCTTATAAGAAGCGTATTTATCATAAGACAAGTAATTGAATTAAAGTTCCACCAGCATGAATCCATAAAAGCATGTGCATTTGAATTAATATTGAGATTTTGAAGGATTTTCAAAGTGAATAATATACTTGGTGGATTTAGATCTTGAAAGAAAAAAAAATTACAAATTTTAGGATTTTGTGAGTTTTGTAGTATGTTTACGAATACAAATTTGGCAATTTGTCATTGTGCTTGTTATAAATATGTGTGAGAGAGTTGAGGTCAATTGAGTGGTTAGATTAAAGAGTATGAGAGTTTTTACAGATTATGGTCATGGAAATTAGAGTTCAAAGGATCAATGAGATTTTCCAAGATATTTGTCAATTTGCTAATTAAATTGATATACAATTTTACTCAATAGTATTTAGTTTGACTTCCAACAATTGTCTAAAGTTTGGAACCAATTAATTGGTGAAATTAAGAGATTTTGACTTTAGAATATTAACATCAAGGTTGGAGAAGGACGTTAGTCGACATCCAACTAGAGTTTAAGGATTATCATTTATTTGGTATGTGCAATCTTCAAATGTTTTGTTCTTAATGTTAACTTAGTTTTTACAAAATTTTTAAATTTTGTATCAAAATCAATGTTTCAATTTTTAGTTATTGAATTTTTAATTTATTACGTGATTGATAAGGATTTATTTAAGATTCAAGATTTAATTAGATTTTACTTAGGATTGATTTAGGATTTCATTAGGATTTAGGATTTTTCTATGGTTTCATTAAGATTGGTCTAGGATGTAAGATTTAATTAGAATTTAGGATTATATTAGGATTTCATTAAGATTTGACCAAAAATTTGATCAAGATTCATTAGGATTTAATCTAAGATTTGATTAAGGTTATTAGATTTTTAATTAGAACTAAATTAGGATTTATTTAGAATTTAATTAATATTTCTATTTTAATTATTTAAAAATAAAGATTATTTTTTATTTTTTAAGATTTATTTTTATATTTTTTAAAGATTTCTTTGTTATTTCTTCTTAAGATTAATTTATGACTTCTTTGTGTTTTTTTTGCAACTTCTTTTAAATTTACTTTGGATTGGTTAAAGTTTGATTTGGATCATTAATGATTACTTAAAGTTTATTTAAGACTTTATTAGAATTGGTAGGATTATTGTTATATTTCCACTTACCTTCCATAGCTAGGTGCTCGGTGCATTTTCAAGTAAGAATACATGTAATACAACACAGCAAATAGTCCTTAGATACAACATGTAGGATTCCAAAACAAAATATAGTTTTTCATCTAGCACTATGTATGCCATAATAGAGTAATCCATTATAAAAAAATTAATACTTTTTTATTTAAGCCATTTTGGCACATTTTAGCCTAGATAGTAGAGTGCTTGCTTAGTTTACGAGAAGTATAGAGATCAATACCCTGGATCTCCACTTCTCATACGGTTTTGCTTTTGAACTTTTTGTGTAATGAATTAAGATCAATTGTAAGGGTCTTCCTCCTAGGTCTTGTTTTCTTCATTTCCTCCTTGCTTAGATTGTGCACCAAACTTTTCGAGTGGATGTTTTGCATTTGAAGAAGCAAAAGTAGTATTCTCTATTGACAATTTCCAGTTGCTTTCAAAAATCACGTACTGCCAAAAGACTCAACATCTTCAAAATTTCTATTCTTCAATGTTTACGTTTAGACGATCCTATCTTTAAAAAAATTGGTAAATCAATCAATGGCGCTTTGCTGAGCCCAGGGCAGCGGAATATAATGGCTGCCCGACCCCACTGTGAATACCCACTTAGCCTGCCCGCACGGCAATGGGGTCCCAAGGAACGCCGGGGCCTTGGGACACTCACGGCCACCGTTCTTCCCCCGTCCACCCCCACCACCCCCACCACCCCCCCCCCCCCCCCCCCCCCCCCCCTTCTTGTATAGCTTCGTTAGTATCACTCCCTCCCACAATGAATGAGGGCTACACTTCCTCTTGCAGCTCCGTCCTTCTCTGCGCTGCCATGGCCAGCTGCACTGGGAGGCATTGTTTCCCTGTTAATTATCAGTTGGTACAACTTCCATGTTTGAGTAGCAAAGTGGCGGAGCCGAGTGGTAGCAGGCGAGTTGCTGCGACGGGCTTCTTGAGAATCGCAGGGGTTGAACGCAGTGTCAGTCAATGGAGGAGGGGCCGTGGAAGGGCCATTTTGAGGGAGGAGTGGCAGCAATCGAGGTTTCTGATCTGCAGCGATGTGTCCCTTGGATTTTTTAGTGCCGTAGCTGGGAACAGGGGTGTTGTTATATACAATGGTGAAGGAGATTGCTATACTTACGATAAAAATGGTGGAGCGGTGGAGATATTTAGAGGTAGGAGTAAAGGTGGTGGCAGATGGGGAGGTGGAAGTAGGGGGAACTTTCGACCTTCATCTGAGAGGTCTTCGCAAGAATTCGACATTGGAGAGGGCGAGAAGAGATTTTTTTCTAGCAATGGCGGGGAGCGGGAACAAATTCTTAGCTTCAGTAGTGGAAAAGACCTGGAGAGTTCCAGGAGAGGGGGTAAAGGTGTAGGTAGGGGTGGTTTTTTAGGTGTGAGGGGAGAGAGAAGAAGAAGCTTTAGACCTTCGATTGGAAGGTCATCGGACGAATTCGGAACTGGGGAGGAACAGGAGTGGTTTAATTCTAGCGATGGCGGGGTTAAGGAGGGGTTTCGTAGCTCAAGTGGCGAAAGGAGCTTGGAGGATTTCAGAGATAGGGGGAGAGGTGGAGGAGGAAGGAGCGAAGATTTAGGGAATTTTACATTGAGGGATCAGTTTCGTAGCTCTGTTGGCGAAGGGAATGGGGAGAGTTTTAGGGGTAGCAGTAGAGAAATGAAGGGAGGTAGAGGAAGATTCAGAGAGTTACTTGATGATCGATGGAGAGAAAATGCCAGCAGACCTCCGAGTCCTTACTACAAGGATTCCAATTCAGAGTCTGGAGCCCCTGAACGCTGGAATTCAACACAGGAGGCCAGAGGGGTGAGAGGGAATTACAGGAGTAGCGGGCGTGGTAGAGGTGCTTTAGGAGGCCGAGGTGGTTCTTTCAAGGGCGGACGGTCCTCGAGCGACTTTAGAGGGAATAGATTTGGTGAGGATGGTAGAGTTCAGGACTCTAGAGAGAGATTTGGCGTGAATTCTCCAAAGACTCCACGACGTGGGCAGTTGTTTGAGGGAGAAGAAAAATGGCAAAGGAAGGTCAGGAAGAAAAAAGCCCAGACTAGTTTTCTTCAGGACTATGACGAGAGCCTTAGTGATGATCCTGGGGAACGCGGGCGTGGTTATCAGGATGTGAATGAGAATAACGTAGGAGAAAGTGAAGGAGGCGACGAGGGAGGTGTAGAAGTATGGAGGAGGAAGAAGATTGGTTGGCTATGCAAAGAGATTCCAGCTCTGAGACCTGGTGGCATCGTAACAATGTTGAATTCGCAAAGGAAATGGATCAAGGCTGTCGACGCCAAGGAAGTGGTGGAAACTCTCATGCGTCGTGATGAAATTTTGCGTGCTTACAGAGTAGATTCTCGTCACTGATATTTTTCCATAAATTCCGATATTCTTTGATTGAGCCGATTGTTGTATGGACTGGTTTCTTTTTCTTTTTGCGTTTTCGAAATTTAAAATTTAAAATAAACTCGGCTTTATGAATTGTACCTTTGGGTATATTTTAGGGTGCTTCGCTGTCCCTGGTGATCATGTAGTCACTTTGCTGTAGAATTCATGCATTCTGTTTTGAAACCAAGTATCATTCTGAGTACTTAAGCAATTGGTAACACTTGAGGAGGCTTTACGTCGTCACGCATCCTAGCTGATCTGTATTGTGGTTTTGAATGTGAAGGTTTTGAAGTGGACCATGCAGCAACCGTGGTACGAGAATGACTTCGATTTGAACACGAAAATGGTTAATACATTGGGTACCAAAGGCAAGCTAATGCGCATGCGTGAGCTGTTTGATACCATTATTGCAACTGGGGCCGTTCCTGATATTTCAACGTACATTATATTGATCAAAGCTGACATTGCAGATGGATCAGGAGACTCTCTTGATCATGCTTTTGCAATCTACAATCAGATGGAGCAGCTTGGAGGCTATCAACAGCCAGCAGCATTGGCATACACCCTTTCCCAGGCCTTCACTGACCGCAAAGGAGCGACGCATATTAGAAATCTTCTCAAAGCAGATGCTTTATTCGAGAATATGAGGAAAAAAAGTGTTTTGTGGTGTATGGGTCTGAATTCAACCCAGTGGGCTGTAATTTTTTCTGGAGTAATACATATGCACAGTTTTCAGGGCAACGTGGCAAGGGTTAAAGACTTAGTTGCGGATATGAAAGAGGCAGCATTGCCTTTAAGCCGTGATTGTTATACCGCATTAATAAGAGTAGCTGCAAAGGATGGTAATATTACTGAAGCTGAGAGTGTCTTCAAAGATCTTCTATCTGCCGGTCACCAACCGGACTGGCGGAGTTACATTTCTCTCATTGAGACCTATGGCGCAGGAGGCCTGCCCGACAAAGTGCAGAGCACTTTTGATAAAATGGTAGCGGAGGGGATCCATATTAATTTGAATGTGTATCAAGCAGTGATTAAAGCAATGATCAAAATGGGGAGTATAGAGGGAGCACTATCTGCACTTGAGAAGGCTGAGGAAAAGTTTTCTTTCGCGTTGCACAACTCATACAATCTTTTAATGGAATGGTATAGAAGCAAGGATATGCTGGTCGACGTTGAGGTGGTAGTTGAGCGTATGAAGGAAAAGAAGTGCCGACCCAATCTTCAGGCTTACAATAATCTAATTGAGTCTTTTATCCTTCGAGGGCAACTGGATAAAGCTGAAGGGGTTTACGAGGACATGAATAATAAAGGATTTCAGCCGAACCTGCAAACATACTGCTTGATGATAGAAGCATTCTCGAGAGCAGAACGTCACGAGAGAGTGAAGGACTGTTACGCCCTTCTTACAGAACGGAAAATGGTACTCCCTGACGAGACAATGATTTACGTTGCGGATGTAGTAGGGGAGAAAAAAGTTGCTGAAGGAGAGAAAAAGGAGATAGTGAAACGGAAGTTAGTGCCGAAGCAGAGGCAGATACTGGTTGGGGTTTTATTGGGAGGGGCTCAAATAATTTCCCATGATTGTAATCGGACATATGAGGTCTGTTTTAAACTTACTGATGCAACAGAGGCTGGTCCAATTCTGATCAATCACTTGTATGACATGTTCGCTGATTGGTCACAGCAAGCACCACGTATGGAAGTGGACGATGATCTCGGCAAGAAATACCATTTTTCCACTGTTAGTCATGTCTCGCTCCAATTTTATGCTCAACAGTATCGACCAGAGGGACAGCCAGTGATTCCTAGGTTAATTCACAGATGGTTAAATCCTCTATCGCTAGCATACTGGTACATGTATGGGGGTGAGAAGTGTAAGGAAACGAGAGGAATTATCTTGAATGCCTGTCAATATACTTCGATGGAGCTCACTCTCGTCGTAAAATCACTGAAAGCTGGAACTGTTGATTGCTTCGTAAGGAAGCGAAGGTCTGGGAACGTTTTATGCTTCACGGGTGAGTCTGCTGCGAGGATTTGGAAACTCATGGAACCTCATATTTTGGACGAGGTGAAGGATTTGTTGAGGCCGGATATTTCGTCTTCTATGGATGATACTGGGCTGAAAGACGAGCCTGAAGCGTTTGATGACGAGTTAGAATTGAAGGTGACGAATGAAGACGACCTGGTAAATGAGGACAATTTCATGAGAACCGATATTGGGGTTACTTATAATAACGATTCTGACCTAGATACTTGATAAAGCTTTATGCTTTTCCTGCTCTAGCCATCGAAAGCGCTACTTTGCTCACCTTTCACTAAAGATCAATTCACTTGCTGAAAAGTAGCATACACTGGTTACTTCATTACTGTATAATACATGATACTATTTTGTCTGTTTTTACAAAGAATGTATTAATACGATCCGGTGTAAAATACGTATCACGCTGTTACCACAAATTAAACATTGAAATTGGTAGGGCCTCACCACCAGAACCACGTATTTAGCTTAAATGTAGAAATAAGGATATCTTTGACACAATTGTAGACCAGTCATGAAATTGTAGATCAGACTTGGGATAAGAGGAGTATTAGCGTCTCTCTTTCTGATGATGTACACGCCGCCGTTGCAAGAGATTTTGTTCATACCTATCTGTGCACATAGTGTCAACCAGCGGGAGCTTTGGTATGCATGGAATCCTTACTTTAAAATTGTGCTCTCGGGTTTGAATCAATATTTAAATTCACTGACTGTTCTCCTCGTTCATTGTGATGTACCATTGTCCTGGCAATGAAGATTACCGACAAGAAGAAATCACGAAAAGTATGGTGACGTTTGGTCAGAGTCGCAACAAGTCATCTTCCAATGGTAATCACTTGGGAATATCATGAATATGATTATTTAACCTGTGAAAGCACTTTTGATATTGAAATCTTGCTCGACCTAGTAATATCCTTCCATGCTGTTTATTACCACTTTCAGCTCAATCTCCAAATGGAACTTCTCCATGAAAATCGTTTTCCACTTGCTTAGTGAATCAATTCACCAAATTATGCTGCAAGCGCAGTATCGTTCAGTATTACATCTCCTAACAATCAAAGATCCTCTCCACGCTGTACAAAGATAATTTCAGGAACCCTTCAGGAGAAGGAATCTCCTGTTTCCAGATCCTCTCGACGCTGTTGGCCACACAATCACAAAATATCACCTTCAAAATGCACACATAATTGCGAAATAGTACGCACATTTTTAGGGTAACAAAAAGTTGTCAAGCCACAAACAAACCACAAACAAATAAGAAAGTGCGGTAAATAGTGTCAATAATATTTTATCTGAGACAAAACGATGGCTTGAAGTGCCTACCAATGGCATATTGAATGATTGTAGGATAAAATCAGACATTTACTAATGAACACATTTGGTAGCAATTGTACCACTAGAAAAAGGACACATACATTTCGTAATATGCCCCCTACTGAATCTGGTTAGTCCGAGTCATCTAATTGCTTAGTATGTCGGCGGTCATGTGAAGGTCCAAAGCCCTGTACACAGCACATTCGATACAATCATAAGGCCGTATACCATGTCAAAAATCTACAATATTCTTCAGAAGAGCATATGTAACAAAAACATTCTAAACATGCAAAAAAGAACCTTGGAAATTTCCTCCTCCAACTTGACAATCAGAGCCTTTTGCTCCACCACTTGAGCTTTCAAATCCTTAATCTTCTGTTCCGCAGTAGCTGCTGTTTAAGTTTTTTCCCACAATTGTACCTATCCAATCAAATAAGAAATTCTAAAGCATTTAACAGTTTTCTTCTAATTTCTCGCTGAAACTCCTCAAGAATAACATCCTGCAACATATCTAGATATTGCTGAGTGGAAGAATATCAACAACTTCAACCAACCCTGTGCTAGCATTTCTTGACCAATATAACCTAAAGACTTCAGAAAGGTGTGAGGCATATAATTTCTAACCACAACACCACGACTATGAGAAGTGTCAATATGACATCGCTCCGAGCTAAAACGTTTCCAATCTCTAAAACGGATACAAGCTCTGCGGTCTTGTACCACAAGCATGGCTATTATCGAACACCCGAAAAGGAACGGTAGAATATAGCAGTAACATTGGCAAACCTTTATTTTGACATAACAATCTCAACTAACAATACAAAATGCAGAAAGCAATTGAATTTTGGATTGCTAATGCTTGCTCCAAGAAGAACTACACTAATTTACAGTAGATAACAATAAGCTTCGTCGCAGAATACTAGATTTAAAGACCTTATGTTTCTCGTGACATTGATTTGAGAGCTTGGATATACGTAACAACTACCTTTAAAAGCTTTAATGTACCTTTTCACTCAGAAGTGCCCTTGGTTTCTTCACATCAGAAATATGCACTTTACGTTCACTTTCCAAGGTAGTTTCCATGATGTGCAATTCGTGATGTAGCTCAGAGATAATCTTCTCTTAGCAGTCAAAGACACTTCTAGACTGCTGTTAGCCTCCTCATCCAGCCTGCGCAGGACAAGAATGAAGTAAATAATTATAAGATAGAGTGGGCAAAGACTTGAGAACTAAGTACATAATAATTAATCAAGATAGATAGAAGATGGTTGTGGATGCATAGAATTGGAGCAGAGAACTAACCGCTCCTGCAGTTGTGTATCTTGACTGTGCACTGACTGTAATTCCGACCGCAATTGCTCCTGCAATCACACCCAGATACAAATCAGAAATATTTGTTGAAAACAAAAGATTCAAACTAGATTCGCAAGGACAGCATCTACAAAGATACTGTTTAAGAAGATGCATTTGAATAAAATGAAATAAAAATATCACTAGATTGAGCGCGCAATTCAAACAACTAAAAGATTCAAATTAGATCCGTAAAGACAGCATCTACAAAGATACTGTTTAAGAAGATGCATTTGAATAAAATGAAATAAAAATATCACTAGATTGAGCGCGCAATTCAAACAACTGACTCTGTCCATACTCATGAAGCCTTTGCATATTCTGTGTCTTCTATTTAGCTGCCCGCAACTGTTCTTGTAAAAACTCTTCCCTGCAACCCCAATCGAACCACAGTCACAGTCAACAAACGGAATACTGACGATCTCTGGAATAATCAAGATTCTTAACGTAACTTACTCAAAAGTTTAATACACACAACCTTGTTCCGTCAATCATTCAGTTGCTATTTGTTTCTGCACCTCTCTCTTAGTATTTCGAGGCTTTTCTGATTCTCCTCTGCCAAGCTACACTTTTTCATCTCGACAATCTCTTTAATCTCGACATTTCTCTTCCACCTGTTACTAAAACAAGGCAAACATGGACCTTGTGAGTGAGCTTGGAATAAACTCAGAGGCGACAATGATTCCACAAGTGATTCGAGATAAACTGTCAGAACTAGAGGGATTCAAATCAGTAATCAGATCATACATAAAACCATCTATTACCAAATAGGTGTAATAAATCCATAGAGTATGCAATGAAATAGAAGAAAGACTTGAAATGAACTTCAAGACCAGAAGCTGGGAAGCAAGGCATTCATTTGGATAGATCGAAGGGACCTATTGTTCAAGAGAACACTTTCGTTCTTCTAAACTTCGTATGGTGGCTTGTTGATTCTTCAGATTGGCAACTTCTAAGCGATACTCCTCCAACTCTTGATTCATCTTCCAATTCTCCAACTCTAGCTCAGCAACTTTAGCTGGTGACTCCTACACGTGACCTTTATGTCCACATCAAAAAAATCCTTTTGAAACATGACTAGAATCTAAACAATTCTGAGTTGATATCCTCTGCCTAAGTAGAATTTCGGTAGAACGTCTTTAAAGTTTGTTACAAACTAAATCTGTAGCAGCGATGATAGGAAATTCAATCCTGGTTGTTCCTATAGTTTACAACTTAAACGCCTTTTAAGATTTCCGTGCACAATGGAAGACAACATTTATTCACGAAAGTAAATGATACAGGAGTTGACAAGGAAGACCTTTCTTACTGTGCCTGTAGTAAGAGCAGGAACGGGATCAGTGGCCTCAAAGAGCTTTCGATAAATATTAAGAAAAGTATTCTTTCCAATCTTTGCTCTTTTTGTAAGGTTATCCACCTCTTCTTCGTACCCCTTCAACAACAATATTGTATTGGAAAGTGGTATAATATGTAAAAGTAATATAAAATATTGTAAAAATTTGACTTTGAGATTTTGAGGAGTTCTTCTCCACTTTATAAGCTTTCCAAAAAGCTCTCACTCGTTTTGAGAGGAGTCAGTATGAACTAGTGGTGCCTTTTGGGATAAAGAAAGAACCAACCATTCTTCAAGGTTTTTTTTAAAGGTTTTTTCATAGTATATTTTGAATTTGGATTTGAGATTTTAAGAAGTTGATCCTCTCTATATAAGCTTTCCAAAAAGCTCTCACTCGCTTTGAAAGGAGCTAATATGAACCAACAGTGCTTATTTGAGAAAAACAAAAAAACCATCTATTTTTTATAGTTTTTCTTTGGAGGTTTTTTTAAAGTGTATTTTGAATTTGGATTTGATTTTTTGAGAATTTGATCATCTCTTTATAATCTTTCTAAAAAGCTCTCACTTGCTTTAAAGGAGTTAATATGAATTAATAGTGCATTTTTGAAAAAAAACAAAAACAAAAACAAAAACAAAAAAAAACAATCCATTTTTTAGGATTTTTCTTTGGAGTTTTTTTTATGGTATGTTTTGAATTTGGATTTCAAATTTTGAGGAATTTTTCTTTTCTTTATAAGATTTCTAAAATGCTCTAATTTTCTCCAAAAAGATTTAATATGAATTAGTGGTGCCTTTTTGAGAAAAAAAAATCTAGCTACTTTTCAAGGTTTTTTTTTTGAAGTTTTTTTAAAGTATATTTTGAATTTGAGCTTGAAATTTTGAGAAGTTTATTTTTTCTTCATAAGCTTTCTATAAAGCTCTTATTTTCTCTAAGAGAAGTTAGTATGAAGCTACGGTATCTTTTTTTTTGATAAAGAGTAGTCAATTACTTTGTATTAACATAATCCATGGCTTCATTTGCTCATAAAGTATATTATAGAGAGTTTTAGGAAGTGAAATTTTGTGTGTATATATAAAGATAAAGTAGCTCTTCAAAGAGCCATCACATATTTAAATTCAATAAAGTATAGAACTATGGCAATTAGTTGAATAAAAAATGGATGATAACTCTTACAAAGTATCATGAGTATGAGATGGTGGAATTCATTTGAATGAAAGATATTATTTGACCATATCTAATTACAACCATAAACTCTTTTTTTTAAATAAATGCTTTTATTTCAATATTTGTTACTTCTACTAAAAAAAACTTTAGGACTACTAGGTTGGTTAAGGCAAGATGGGAGATATAAAGTAAGGAGGTTCAAATAAAAGAGATAGTCAAAACTTTGTAGAGGAATTTTTAAAGACTATGTAGATATTTATGGACCAACAAGTTTCCAATACAAATGGACAAAGAGCCACTAAAGCATTGAAGAATATTATTTATAAAATAAGAAGGTTTGATGGAAAGAATATTACTAGATTTTTGACGATCTATACATGTGAAATAAAAATCTATTAAGTTTCAAAAGATAAAAAGATTGAAACCTTTGATCTAGTAGTTGTTTCAAAAAATAAAAAAATAAAATGTGAGATAGCTAAATAAAAGCATCCATGTGAATATATGAGCTAGATTTGAAGAAAGATAAAAAATGAATACTTTGATGAAGACACTGAAAGAATGTCTAAAAGAGGTTTTTTATGATTGGGTGGAACAACAACCAAGCAAACATATGATATCAAATGAACTACTAAAGATGTTTGAGAAGAAGTTTTGACAACTTCTATTATTTAAGAAGTACCTTATTGAGCTGAAGAAACAAGAGTTGCTTTTGCAAGCTATAAATGAGGTACTAAATAATAAACTACTTCTCTTTCTTCAAGATGGGTTGGCAAAAAATGGTTTTACTATTAATTGGAAAAAATTGAAAGAAGGGATAAATCTCATTGCCAAAAAATATTATTGTTTTATAGTAACATAGCCATTAGATAAAAGAAGAAGAAAAGTATTTTATTATAGAAGAGTTTAATAGAAAGATATAATAAAAAATAAATAAATAAATAATAAGGAGAGAGTAAAAACTTTACTCTTAATGCTATCTTTTTGTAGAAGAAGCTTCTATTTATTTTATAGGAATATAAATAAGCCAAATCAAAGTAAATAAAATAAGTGATTGATATAGGCATGTTTAAGAAAAAAATTAAATAGATTTTAGTAAAAATTATCTCAAAATATAAAAAATTGATACTTGAAGAAGATTAATTATGAACTAAGGTTGAAATCAGATCCTAAGGCACAAATCCACACACCTATGCCAACTTTAAGATTCCTTGATTGATTGGAGAGTAGAATTTGAAAGTAAAATTTTGAGAGAATTTTAAAAAATTAATTTCATAAGATTTAAAGATATATTTAGGTTTTGAAAGCTTTTCAAAGTGAAATGTGTATTCAGTGTATTTGGATTATAAAATATATATATATATATATATATATATATATAAAATTTGATGATTTTGTGAGCATTTGATGATTTTGTGAGCATGTTTATAAGTAAAATTTTGTTAGTTTTTTTTATCATACTTGTTTTGAATGAATTTGAGAAATTCAATGTTAATTGAGTAATTAGATTGAAAATTGTGAGAGTTTTTATAAGTTATAGTCTTGGATAATTAAAATTTAGGATAAATGAGGATTTTTGCGATCTGGCAACATCAATTAGTTTTATTGAAGCAAAAATGGTGAGATAAATTTAGAGTTAATTATCTACATATTTATAAATATTTGATACAATTAAGTGGTTCAACAAGAAAAAATCTTTGTTAGAAGATCAACATTCTAATTTGGAAAAGAAAGGTGGCCAACATCTAAGAGGTTTTAGAAGTTTTCTTTTTTAATTGGTGAGTTCAATTCTTCTCAAATTTACTATGATTGTAAATTACTTATGAATTAAAGCCTACATGAAATTTTAGTAAAGATCAATGATTCAATTAATATTTATTGATGTTTTAATATAGCCATAATAATTAATTAAGCTATATTTAGATTTTTTTGAAATTATTTAGGATTTGTTTAAGATTTGAGTAAGATTTTATTAAGATTTGATTAGAATTTTATTAAAATTTAGGATTTGATTAGAATTTTATTAGGATTAATTTAGAATTTTATTGGGATTCATTTTAGGATTAAGATTATAGATTTGATTTATATTTGATTAGAATTTAGTTAGAATTAATTTAAGATTTTATTAGGATTTGATTTAGGATTAAAATTTAGGATTTGATTAGAATTTGATTAAGATTTGATTTAGGATTTGGTTAGAATTTCATTAGAATTTTTTAAGATTTGAATAGAATTGATTTAGTATTTCATTAGGATTTCATTAAGGTTTGGTCTTCAATTAGAATTTAGGATTTTATTAGAAATTATTAGAATTTGGTTAGAATTTATTGAGAATTTGGTTAGAATTGGTTTAAGATTTTATTAGGATTTAATTAGGATTTTTTTAGGATTTGATTAGAATTTCATGAAGATTTGATTAGGATTTGTTTAGATTTTATTGAAGATTATACTAAGATTTGATTAGAATTCAATTGCTGTTTCTATTTTGAATATTTTTTAAAGATTTCTTTGATATTTTTTTAATATTTATTTATTATATTTATTCTTCTAAGATTTATAAATGATTTCTTTATATTTTTTTGTATATTTTTTGTGACTTCTTTTGAGGTTAAATTAAAGATTAATTAACATTGTTATAATTTAATTGGAATTTGTTTAGAATTTTGTTAGAATTCTTAGGTTCTTATTATAAATTCTATTTTATCTTCTATAATTAGGTACTTGGTACATTTCCGAGAAAACTTCATAAAGTATAAGACTATGTGAATACTAAATAATTAGGAATAAGAATAGAAACAATATCAATAATAGTTGTAAAGATTCTTGCAATAACTTTATTTGATTCTATTCCATCAAACTCTTCAAAGGATAAGACTATAGAAAAAGATATCTTTGAAGAGTTAATGAGAAACATGAAAGAATTGAGGATAAAAATAAATGATTTGAAAAATAATATAAGGTTATGCACTTCACAACCAATTAAAAGATCAAAGGGATTTGTAGTGAGGTGCATTTGATGTAATGATCCAAATTACAAATGTAGTGACTGTGGATCATATGAAGATGCTATAAAGAGTGACATTATTACCTTCAAAAGAGACAAAATCAGAGATGTTGTAATAAATGAGTCTCTAGAGACTAGTTTTCAGAGAAGTAGTATGAAGCAATTAATAAAAGATAGATTCAAAAGGAACAACTCTTCACATGGTAGAGAGGTAGAGACTTTTATCATTGAAGCTGAATACAACAAGGTGAGAATTTTTATACATGTATGTACACAAGTGATGGTGGGAGGAATACAAGTTATCAAAAGACTAATTGGATGAAATAATCTAATTGATGCAACTACTATCAGGGCCTATTTGATGAATGAGCATGGTATGAAGAAATCCTATGATACATCAATGGAATTTAAGAGGGGTAGAATTGCTAAAAATATAAAAGTAGAAGAGCTAATTAAAAAAAAAAAAAAAAAAAAAAAAAAAAATCAAGTAGTAGAAAGGCTGCTCTAAGAGAGAAACCAACAAGTAACATGAGATAAGAAGTATAACATCAAAGAAATAAATTTCAAAAAAAAGAAAATCTCAATATATTCTTATGTCACTTAAAAAGACTAAAAAATAATTTAAAGATAATAATATATTAAATTAGAATAGATATTTTCAAAGATAAAAATATTAAAAAGTATTAAAATAGGACTAAAGACTAGAAAAGAATTGATAGAGTAAAGAAATATTCATTCTTGTGTTTGTACATATTATCTAACTAGGACCTATGTGGCAATGTTATATAGGACCTCCAATACATATTGACTTTAGAAGACACATGTCTTAACTTACAAAGCAAGTTTTCTATATATACGGCATATAATGAGCTTATTCCATAAGCTATAAACACATTGTCGTATTACATGAAGCCTTGCTTGAGAATGCACTAAGTACCTGACTATGGAAGGTAGAAGGAAAATTACAACAACAAGATTTTAATTCTAATAGAATCCTAAGTAATTCCAATTAAATCTTAATAATTCTAATCATGCTTTAATTAAATCCAAAGAAACCTCAAAAAAATTACAAAAGAAGCATGAAAAAATCCTAAAGAAATTCAAAAGAAGTATTAGAATAAAATCCTAAATATATCTTAAATAAATTCTAATCAAATCTTAATTTAATCTTAGTTGAAATCCTAGTAGTTCTTACTTTAATCCTAAGTCAAATCCTAACTAAATCCTAAACAATCTTAAATCCTAAATAAATCCTAAATCCTAACTAATTCCTACACCTTAAATCAAATCTTAATCAAAATAGTCTAATCTTAGGGTAATTTAGAACCTCAATATCTATTGATTATATTGTTGATCTTACTTAAGATTTTACACACCTATCAACAACTAAATTGGCAATAAGCACATAAAATTTGAAGAAGATCGAATTCACTAAATAGAAGATCATACCTAAATTTTGCTTGGATATTGGCCAGCATCCTACTCTAATCTAAATATTAAACTTGATCCTAAACAAACTTCTATTATGAAACAAGGTGAGAGATCTAAGGAAAAAATATGAACTTTACTAGGTATTATGCAAAATTTCAACTACACAGTTCTTATTATAGCTAGAAAAAATCGTTTTTTAATACATTCTCTTTTTTAGCAACCTTGCTCCTTATTTTGTGATTGCATTGCTTCTTTAGATAATATTAAATGATATATTTAGATTTTCCTCAATATAGGCACAAATCTTTGTAACAACAATGAGTCTTTTTTTGCTCAAAAAGAAGTTTAAAAAATATTGTGTCAATTTGCATAGGCTCTAGCCTAGACAAATAAGCTTTTGAAAACTTAAAAGATATTGCTATAGCTTGACTTGTACTTCTCTTATCAAATCTTTGTTCTTATCATCTTTTAAAGAGTCAATTGTCACATATAATGGCTTCATCAATAAATTGATCTAATAAATTTGCTTTCTACATTGTCTACAATAAATATTTGACATTATCTATTAATCCATATTAAAATTGATTGATAATGGCTTTATCATTCTAATTCATGTTGTAAGTAAGATTTTAGAATTTAGCAACATATATAGTGGCTAAACGTAATTCTTATTGTAGAAATATGAATTTGGTCTTTATTATCCTTTTGTAATCATTTTTTTTAAAATATAACCATAAACACTTTCAAGAATGAATTCAAATTATTAAATAATTGTGAATATTTTTCTATTGAAGGTATATACCAAAAAAGAGTACTTCCAAAGAAAAGTATTCCTATGAATCCAACTTAAGCAAATTCATTAGGATATTAAAAGAATGAAACCTTAGATAATGCTTTACTTGTTATAAAAATCATCAAAACTTTGATCTTATTCCATCAAATTATTTTGGCATATTTATTCTTGCCTCTCTTATATTAATAATAGTAAGACTCTTTAGATTTAGTTATGAACTTGATCTACTTGTTTTTCTTAATTGCACAACTTCTTGATGAAAATTTTGAACTTCATTGTTGACTTCTTTCATAGGCATAGGAATAGTACTTTTATGATTCACATTGGAAATATGTGAGATTTCTATCTTGAGAGTGTTAACAAGAATGTGAAGATTTGCAATAGTTACAAATCTATTTTCACTTCAATCAAGAGTAGCATTCATAATTTCTTCTTCTATACACAACTCAAATAAATTCAAAAAGTTAAATTAGAGGAGGGTAATTCACAACCTCTAATATAAATAAAAAAATTTACAAAGAAGGATAATATTCTCTCTTTAAGAAAAAATATCAATATTAGAAATCTATAAGTTAATTTAAAGACATTGATAAGAATGAAGAAGGCTTCATTCTTACCTCTATATATACTATCTAATTAGGAACTACATGGCGATGTTCTATAGGACCTCCAATATATGTTAAATTTGTAAGATAAATGTTTTAACTTACAAGATAAGTTTTCTATATGTACACTACATTATTAGCTTGTACCATAAGCTATCAACATGTACAACACATGGCTAGCTTATTGGCTAAGTTTCTAATCTACCAATTAATTATAAACATGTGTAAAAATAAATACGTGTCTATAATTCTTAAGGATTATTTAAGATTTATTTAAGACTCTATTAGACACGGTAGGAGATTGTTGTTGCATTTTTATTTACCTTCTATAGCTACAAGCCTAGTACATTCTCAAGCAAGAATACATATAATACTGTAGGTGATGTAATTAGTAGCAAATTTTCTTGTTCAACAAACCTTATTGTGCAACTATTAGTCTTCTCATGTCATTACCATCATTTCTTAACATTATCATTATTCCCTTTCTACTTGGCAAAGATTTGAAGTTATTAATTAATATTTTGTTATTCTATAGTATAAAGCAAGTGGAATCAAGGAACTTGGGATTTTGTATTTAGAGGAAGGTTATGCAATATTGTTGTAATTAAAATGATTGGCGATTTTTCATCTTTAGTATTTCTTTGCTCTGTTATTCTATGGTGCTATGGTATATGTATCAATAGTGATCTTATTGTCATTGAATTAGGATACAAGTTGCCAACCAAAAAATACGTGTGGATGAGAAGATCCTAAAATAATAGAGATTTGAGCTACAGGGAACATACTTCAGTTTAGAGCTTGTAGTTAAATGGAACATTTGGTATGATGGATGTTGAATAGCAAAAGCAAAGAAGGCTAATGTAATATTCAGTTATTTATTTTTGTTGTCTTAGACACGTCTAGCATCTTCCAAAAGTTGGAGCAGAATACAAGAAAGTGGTAGCTATGACTTAGCATTAAGTATTTATCAACAAAGCATGTATTATAAGTCATATTAGGATGTGGCCAATATAAACACCATTTGCTTTTGAATTATTAAAAAATAATAATAATAATTAATTGACTTGTATTCATATTAAGCACTTGTGATATTTTTAATTTATCTTTTAAAGAATATCACTTATCAACTTAGATTAAATATCTATTTCTTGACTTTTTTTATGACAAAATAATTATACTACAATAACACTATCATAAAAAATGAATAAGAGATTGAAGTTAAGAAGCAACTTCTATTTTATTTTACTTTAAACTTAGCAATCATTTTTTACTAAAATTTATTAAATTATTTTTTAATTATTAAAATATAATAATTTAAATATTTTAAACATTAATTTTCTATTTAAGAAAAAGATTAATATACATAAAAAAAAATATGCATTTATAATCACAATCAATAATGTCATATTTGAATAGCTTTGAAAAAATACCATTGGCATCTAAGCTTTAATTAAAAAACAAGTCATTTTCAGACTATACAAAAGTAAAGCAAAAATGCTAAAATAAAAAAGAAAGAATTAATATAATTAAATAATAAGTTAGTATTGTAGAATAAATATTTTTTTTGTAAAAAGCCAAAGAAATAATATTTAGTTAAAGAAAATAGATAATATTATTTAAAAGAAGAATCAAAAATATTATTCAAATGTTGTATATAATTCAAAATTAATTTTAAAAAAAGTACTTTTGATATTTTGATACTGTAAAGAAAGGATTAATATAAACTAATTTAAAAAGAAAGAATGTGTAATAAGATTAAAATGAATGACTTTAGTAATTATGTTATAAATTGTATTATAACTACTTATTAGTAATTTTTAAAATTTAACTAATTATGAGGTTGTTTTGGATAAATTCAAGAAATTACAAAAGTTATCAAATAAACTATCACAAGTTTCTTTTTAAAAACATCTATACCATTTAAATATGAAGTAATATAAAGATGTTTATGAATTTCTCAAAATTTGGCAATTTATCTTTGAAATTGTCATTTCTAGTTGTTTTGTTGCAGAAGCATAACAAGTAAGTTTATTATTAGGAGTACTATTAAATTCTTAGAATACATTCTCCACCACACAAGGTCAAAGTTAAGATTTGAGTTTTATAAATATTTGATTAAAATTCTATAATAAGTTGCAACACAAAAGTATCTTTTATAAACGTACTAAATCATTCAGCAATTAATAGAGCCTCTTTAATACCACAACACATCAGATTTGTACTTCACATTTGATAAATCAAATTACACAAATTAACAAAATATATCATTATTCCAGCAAACCAAGATAAACATCTGTTGGATGCCATAAACAACAATACCCTACAGTGCTGATGCATCTATTCAAATAACCCTAAACCCTAAACCTGATGCATCTATTCAAATAACCCTAAACCCTAAACCTGATGCATCTATTCAAATATTTGGTGCAACTACTTAGAATTGGAGTAGTTAATTAGAATATTTAACTTTGGCAACTATATTACAAAAGTCGTTGGCTACCAGCTAGGAGGCTGGTAATAGTGAATTGGGTGCGAGTTTCCTCAAGCATTTCATGGGCCTGGAAAGTGCGGTGCAGGGGCTGCTTGTTGCGGTTCTCGTTGGATTGCTCATCGCAAAGCTGCGCGCGCCGAAGCTCAAGCTTCCCCCCGGTACGGTTGCCTTGCCTATCGTAGGGAACTGGTTGCAGGTCTCTTACACTCTTCTTCTACACTCATCAATCTTTACCAATCTCCAGCTTCACTCAGAGCACTGCGCCGGGTTAATTGATCGTCGTCTAGAGGACATGATAGGCATTCAAATTTGATGCATCTGAGTCAAGGTACTCGGATGAGGTGCCCTAAGTCGAAACAATTCTAAGGACTTACCGTTGGTACAAAAACTCTCTCGAATGCATTTGAGATGCTGTGCCCCTTCTTCGGAGTCGTAAACAGCCGCCGGTAACCTGCTAATTGATGACTTCGATGTGCCAGCAGTCATGATTTGTGGTGGTTTTGGTTTTATCGTCAGGTTGGAGATGACCTGAACCATAGGAACCTGGCCGAGATGTCCAAGAAGTATGGCGATGTGTTCATGCTCAAGATGGGGCAGCGCAACCTGGTCATGGTATCCTCCCCCGAGGCAGCCAAGGAGGTCCTGCATACACAGGGTACGGAATTTGGCTCCCGGGAGCGCAACGTCGTATACGATATCCTCATCGGAAATGGCCAGGACATGGTGTTCGCCGTCTACGAGGAGGATTGGCGCAAGATGCGCAGGATTATGACAGTCCCCTTCTTCACCAGCAAGGTAGTGCAGCAATCTCGCGGCACTTGGGAAGATGATGCCCTGCGCGTCGTTGAGGAGCTTCGGACCAGGCCAGAGGCCTCCACCACGGGGGTTGTCATCCGAAATCGGCTCAACAGCATGATGTACAACAGCATATACCGGCTAATGTTCGACAGACGGTTCGAGAACGAGGAAGATCCGTTGTTCCTGAGGCTCAAGGCGCTCAACGGCGGGCGGTCACGGCTGGCCCAGAGCTTCGAGTACAACTAAGGCGACTTCATCCCCATTCTGCACCCGGTGCTGCGCGGCTACCAGAGGGTGTGCCAGGAGGACCAGGACCGGCGCCTGGGGGTCTTCAACGAACACTTCGTGGACGTACGCAAGAAACTGTTAGAGACGACGGGACCAAGCCCGACGGTGAAAAGGCCGCGATCTACCTCATCCTGGAAGCACAGAGGAAGGGGGAAATCAGCGAGGACAACCTGCTGTACATTGTCGAGAACATCAACGTCGCCGCGATCGAGACAATGCTCTGGTCCATCGAGGGGGGAGTGGCAGAGCTTGTGAACAACCCGGACATCCAGACGCGCGTTAGCGAGGAGCTGGACCACACGCTCGGCAAGGGTAACCTGATCACGGAGCTCGACACCTACAACCCCAAGCACTGGGATCAGCCTGGGAGGTTCATGCCCGAGCGATTCTCGGGTAACAACATTGAGGTCTCCGGTGGCGACTTCCGGTTCCTGCCCTTCGGCTCCGGCCGAAGATCATGCCGAAGCATCATCATCGCCATGCCGCTCCTGACGATCGTTCTGAGCCGGTTGGTGCAATCCATGGGGCAACTGTCGCCGCCCGGCATGAAGAAAGTCGATGTGGCCGAGAAAGGAGGCCAGTTCAGCCGGCACATCGCCACTCGCTCCACCATGGTTTGCAAACCGATTGCGTAACGCCACAATCAAACACTTCCCCGCAACTCGCGATTGCATATTCGCATTCATCCTCTCGGATCGACCGCTTGGATCCGGAGACTGTAAAGGCCCACACTGATAAACTGGATCAGCTTCAAGGCATAGCAGACAACCGCCGATCATCCACGTTACAAGTCAGCAGCCGGTACCCGAACTTCATGGTTACGTATGATTGAGACATTCATTTGTCGTCATTCATTACACATCGGTAGGATGGGGGATTGTGTGCTCTATTCTATTCTGCCAAGGCAAGGTGGAGGTTGCGTGGTTAGTTGATGTAGATCACTCGTTTATTAGGTACCCAGATCATTCGTTAATAAGGTACCTATTGGGCAATGTTCTTTTTCTTTTTCATTTTTGTATTTTTTAGTAATGTAGCAGTTTATGGTCATTTTGGAATAATGTGAGGGAAATCCATTCTTTTGAGTCTTCAATGTAGTATTTTATTGATGATATATTTATTAAAAAATATTAAAAATTATATCAATGCTTGAAAAAATTTCACAAGTATTTTGTTTGAGACAAATGTATTCAGGCATAACTTTACATTGATTTCCAAATCATATCCACACTCACCTTGTTTGGTTGCAGATTGATACCTATGCATGGTGATAATTTAGTTAATTAAAGGCTAAGTTTTAAGAATAATAGTAGAATCACTAAATAAGTAGTTACAAAGTATGAAATGTTTTTTATGAAAGCCATTGCCACTTATTTTAGGTACATATAGCTTCTTGATTATGTTTTAAAATATATTAATGTTATGTTTTAAAATATATTTATGTTATGTTTTAAAAATTTGTATGAAAAACATTCAATGAAACATAATGATACTGATTTTTAGTTTTTAAATATATATATTTGGTTATATTTATTATTTTTGAAAGTTTTGACCTTTAATATATAAAGAAATGAAAAAATAATGACACTATGTGTTCAATTAGCCTTTGTATTTTATTTAGTTGACTAATAAATGTTGTATGCAATCTTAAATTTGATAAATGATGTTTAAATAGTGTAATTAAATTTGTGACTAAATTTTATTATTTGAATTTTTGATTGTATATTATTATGTGATAGAATACTTAACTTTTATATCAATATTTAAAAAGATATTATGTAATAGAATAAGACTTATATATTAATTTTATATTAATTTTATATGTAGTTGTATTCTAAGATATTTTTAAAATAAGTTAGGATATCAAAAATAGAGGGAGAGATATGACAAGTCATAATCTAAAAGTAAAAGAGGTCGAAAAAATTTATAACATTGCTATAATCTAAAATTCTAAATCCTATAATTGTAAGCCTGAATTCTTAATTCTAAATTATAAATCTAAACCTCAAAATTTTAATCTTAAATCCTAAATCTAAACTCTAAATCTTAAATATTTTTCCAATTAGGAGCATTAAAAGTACATTAAATTTCTTCATAGTGTGCAATGGTTTTTTCACAATGCAAATTTATTTCTTAACAATAGAGCAGTAGATAGATGTATAAATAGAATGATATTCAAGGAGATCAATAGTGGTAGATATTGGAGGAAAGAAGCATATAAAAATTGTATTAGAAAAGCTTGCCACTTCATTAGAGCAAATTGTTGTGACCATTTATAATCCATTATATAAGCTTAGAATATAGATTATATAATTTTAAGTTATTTATATATAAATTATATTTTAAAAGTAATCTAGAAATGATATTTTATAATTAAAAATTAAACATATGATTATACAAGCTATTTATTTTATTAACATAGTTTTAAAAAATTTATAGATAATTTTATTTATTATTATTATTATTATTACATATATTATAAAAGATAATTATGAAATTTTAAAAATCTTACATTTCTTAAAGTATAGACTTATTAAAGATTTTAATCATAATATTAGAATCAAAATAATTTAAAATTAAAAGAAGAAACAATTCAAAATTTCAAAAAGTCAAAATCAAAAAAAAAATCTATAGATGTGAGGTTTTTTAATATTATTAATAATCATTTCAAGCTTCAGCATATACTAATATTTAATATAATTAAAGATTTTAGATTATCAAATTTATTTGAAAATGATATCAAGCATAAGTACTAACTTAAATCAAAGCTAGTCAAAGATGTGAGGTTGTCAAATTCATTTGGCAATGATGTCAAGCTTATGCACTTGTGTATATTCAAGGTAGTCAAAGATATTAGGTTGCCTAATTTATTTGGATTTTTGTCAATCTATAATAACCATTCATATTTAGGATTTTTATAAAATTACAACTTTTTATCGATTTTGATAATATTCTTAATTTCTTATAATTTTTTAAATTGACTTTTTTTAATGATATCAAATGATCTATTGAATTTGATAATATCTTTAGATTTAAACTTTCTTCTAAATCAAGTTTCAATAGTATAGCCATTTTAAAGAATGGCTTTAAAAATTTGTATATAAATTTTGAATCAAAATCGATAGTCTAGATTGTTAGACTTAAGATTTATCTCAGAATCCTAATCAATTAAAGGAATAACCAGTTCTTCTATATCTCCCACCTTGCTCAATACTTTTGAATATAATAACTTGAAGTTTTTATTTCTTTGTCACTAAAATTTTTAAAATACACTTATTGATTATAACTATTTCTTTCACTTGGTGATTGCTTGTAATAATTATCAACTTTTTTTTCATCCTTTTATATTCTTGTATCAATAATATGACTCATTCCAATTTCACCTATTAATTATTTCTTCTTTTTAATACTATCAATAATAACATCATGATTTATTTATTTTTTGTATAATTTCTAAAATCTCTTTCAATGTCAACTCCATCTTAGCATTTAATATATATTCTTCCAACACCCTCTTTAAATTTATTGCAACTTCAATATCAGAGAGTAGTTTGTAAGCTATTGATTTATCTTTATTCTTTGTCTCTTTTTCTTTTTTTTTCTTCCAATGTCATTGAAGTATTGTTCATGTGCAATTCTTGTGAAGCTGCCTCATGAGTCTTATCTCCTCAAGTTTGCTTTTTAGAAGAATTTCCTTTTCTTGCATCATCAAAATTTCTTTTTTTATTTTCTTCCATTAAGACTTCATGTTGGCTCTTAGCAATATATACATGAACTCAAAGAGTTTCTATAGAATCTTTTTAATCTATTACACCATGTATTATAGCTATAGTTCTTAATAATGCTTTCTAAGAAATTTTTTCTTCTTATATTATAAAAATGATAAAAGTCCAAATTCTTCTTATCTCTATACTTCCATCAAAGTCATCATCTATCCTAGCACCATAACTTGTACTTTCTTGTGTTGCTATTCTATGTACTAGTAAATAGTCTTGAATCAATGCTCTCATACCTCCCTTTTCAAAATTGGTTTGAAAGAGGTCCTTTATATCCATTAATGCCATTTTTCCATCTTTCTAAAAAATAACTCCTTATTGTATTATATTATTAAATTTATTGAAATCCTTTTTAATATGAAAAATATCATCTTATTATATATATCTTTATATATATTCTTATTTAAAAATAGCCTTCAAATTATTTATAGAAGTCTTTTCTTTGAGTCTTGTCAATTTGATTTGAAGATATTCCATACCACATATAATCTCTTGAATTCCTATATCTTCTTTTTTTGATGTAAATAATAGAAATTGAATAATATGCATTGTCAATTGTATTATACACAGTTGAGTTTTAAGTACTTACACTATTCTTGAAATATTAATCCCATCCTTCTTCATTTCTTATTTTGCAAATAAATCCACTACATCTTCAACATTTTCTACTTTGTTGTCAATCCTTCATGTTCTTCTTTGTCTTCAAGAAGAAACTCCAATTTTTCTTATAATTCTCCATTGAAACTTGAAGATATAATTCAACCTTGTTTGGCTCCAATGTTAACTTCTCCACCTTTGATAATTGAAAATATTACCTTTCAAATTTCCTTAATAGCTCTATTATATATAAATTCTTATTAGGCCCTTCAATCCATTTTATAAATAATTTTTTAGTAACACAATCAATGTCTTTTAAGAAATATTTATCTTTTAATGTATATATAAATTTTTCTCCCATAATACTTTATAATTGCTATAATATGTTTTTTTTTTTTTTTTTTTTATCTTTGGTGCCTTGGTAAGCCCAAATAGCTCAATCATCTTTTTCTCAAAAATCCAATTTAATTCTATTTTTCATATATAATATCTTAAATACTTTGAAATGTCTCTTCCATTAAATTTGTCAACTTTTTTAATCATTACTTGCAATGTTTTAGTTGCTAAAGCTTCTTTGCAATCATTGCTTTGCTATTGCTGTATAGATAATGTAAAAGCTTGAAACATGCTTGCAATGATTAGATCCATGTATATACCTTATCTTCAAGTAGAAACTCTACTAGAAGATCTACTTGAAGCTCCTCCCATAGCTCCTTTAAAACTCGTGCACTTATTCACTATTAAATCAAAATAAAAATAAACAAACTTCAAGACCTCCTACCTCAAGCTTTCATATTAAGTTCACCACTTATATTGTATTATGTGTATTCTTCCTTAAAAATGCACTAGGTACCTAATTGTGCAAGATTAGTAGAAATACAATAACAATCCTACTAAGTCTAATAGAATCTTGAATAAACTTTAAATAATCTTTAATAATACTAATCAAATTTTAATCAATCTAAAATAAGTTTAAAAGAGGTAACAAAAGAAATATAAATAAATTATATATTAATCTTTAAAATTAATAAAGAAATATTAAAGAAATATAAAAATAAATCTTTAATAAAATAAAAATAATCTTTAAAACTTTAAAAATAGAATTTTTTACAGAAATAATAAAAAAATCTTTAAAAAATATTAAAAATAAAAAATCTAAAGTAATCCTAAATTAATCCTAATCAAATCTTAATTTAATTTTAATTCAAATCTTAATGAATCTTAATCAAATCTCAAATCAATCCTAATTAAAATCCTAATGAACCTTAATCAAATCTTAGGTCAAATCCTAATAAAATCCTAAACTATAAATCAATCTTAATAAAATTCTAGTGAAATCTTAATTAAATCTTGAGAAAAATTTAATAAAATCCTAATCAAATTCTAATAAAATTCTAATCAAATCTTAGTCAAATTCTAATCAAATATCAATTAAATCATAATCATATCCTAAATAAATTCTAAATAATTCCTAATAAAAATCTTAAATCTTAAATCAATTTTAATTAATCTTTAATCAAATCTTAATTAAATTTTTAATAAATCCTACAAGAGATTAAAAATTTAATAATTAATGATGGAATCATTAATTATGATTCAAAATTTACATACCTTACAATAACTAAATTAGCAATAACTACAACAAATTTGAAGAAGATCATATATACCAAATAGACAATAATCCCAAAACTTTGATTGAAAATTGGTTGATATCCTTTTCCAACCTTGATGTTGATATTCCCAAGCCAAATCTCTTAACTTCATTATTCAATTTGCCTCAAAATTTTTAAAATTGTTGCAAATCAACTTAGCTATCTTTTGAAAAAAAATATATTTCGATCCAACTAGCGGATTGATAGATATCTTAAAATCCTCATTAGTCTTTTAAATCCTAATTTTTGAGACCATAATCCACAAAAATCCTCATACCTTTCAATCTAACTACTCAATTGACCTCAAATTGTTCATACATACTTACAACAAGAACAACAACAAATTATCCAATTTTCACCAATACATTCACTACAAAACTCACAAACTCTTGAAATTTAAAAACATGTTTTTATTTCTAAAAATCTAAATCCATAAAGTACATAATTAACTTTGAAAATTCCTCAAAATTTCAATATTAATCCAAATGACTTGAACCAACATTTAAAAATCTCTTCTTAATTTTTCTCTCAAATCCTATTCTTTGATTTATAGAAGAACTGTGGAATTGCTATAGGTGTATGGTTTTGTACCTTAGAATGTGATTTCAATTCAAGTTCACAACTGATCCTCTTAAGATATCAATTTTTGATAATTTAAAGTAGTTTTTATTTAATTTATTATTAATTTTTTTAAATATAATTATATTAATTTCTTAACTTATTTACTTTGATTTAGCTCATTTATGCCTCTATAAAATAAAGAGAAGTTTTTTTTTATAAAAAATAATATTAAGTCTAAAACTTTTACTACCTTTCTATAATTTATCATTATTTTTTTATTACATCTTTTTATTAGGTCCTTCTACACTAACATCCATATTATTATTTTTTATCATATATTTGTATTACCACACAAAAATGTTGTGATTCTAAGCCAAAGTAAAAATACATGATCAATGTATTGAAAATAGAAAGCTGCTTGATTTTTAAAGGCATGATCTATGTATGCAAGACTAAGTATTAATCCAAATAAATATTTTTTATTTGAAAAAAAAAATAAAAAAATACTAGGATTATATTACTTCTTTATATGTATCAAAATTTGATATTTAGAGTACTGATATCCATTTGTCAATAGCCTCACCTAATAATTAAGAAATTGGATTGTGACTGCAATATTAGTCAAGCAAAATAGTGAAATTATATATAAAGGTGGACTTGTAAGTAAAAGAAGACAAACAAAGTATATATTTATGTTATTTTTTAATATGAAATGGATCCCAAACAAAGTAATAAATTGCTAATTGGTTGTGAAAAGTTGTTATTGATTACAACATATCAAAAATATTTCTTCAAAACACCATGGACAAAATAAATAAGAATGTCATGTAAACAAAAACTATTACACACAACATATCAAGTATTACAAATCAATCACAAAGTATGTAATTTAAACCAAATACAAATTCATAACCAATACACTTTCAAGGAAAGATTAGAAATTTATACCAAACTAAGTCAATCTATCTTTCACATCGCAAAGGAAGAATCCAAGAATATAAGTATAAAAATGGAAAAAATCCTAAGCTTTAATAAAATGGCTAAATCATCATATATAAGTAAAATTTCACAACAAGTTTTTTCTTTGTTAAAAATCACTTATAAGACTTAATTTGATAAGAATATCAAGTTAAGGATTTTTTTCTATCAAAGTATCTAAATCTTAGTTGACATTAATAAAGTCAACTAATAGAAAAATTTTAATGAATGAAAAGCCACTAATCAAACTAAAGTACATATATTTGATGGAATTTGCCATCTAATACCATATCACATAACAACTATTGTATAAAAAAAAATTATTATATACAATACATCCAATGTTATAAATCAATCAAAAAATATATAATCTAAATTAAATACAAACATACAACCAATACACTTTCAAGTATCTCTTTTAATTTATTAAAAGCCCTTCTAATCAACTAGGACCACAAAATACACATTATTAAAGATAAATGCCATAATGATATTTTTACTGCACTATACTTATCTAAATCAATATTATAGTAGCTAGACCATCAAAGTAAGTAATAAATATAATAGAAAAAATCCTCAATCCTTATTAAAAGATGATATATGGTTAAAAGACTTCTTACAATGAAGACAAATCCAATCTCTTGAAGAAAGAGTTGAAAGGGGTGGTATTAAATATGCCATATGCCACTGATATTGACATTGATTATATAAAAGTATGATAGCAATTCTTTTCGTTTTACTACATATAAAACAAAGAAGATGGATTGGCACAACTATCAATTCATGATATATAAAATCATCAATAAGTAGATGATAAGGAGCATGATTCTTTAAGTAATCTAAACACTTTTATCTATTTTTATCTTCCAATAATAAAATACCACTAAGCAATAGATCTTTTATACATAGAATTATAAACCATGCCTTAACATCAAGTATTATAGGCACCTTATATTGCAAATATACATAGTCTCTTGTAGAGAATTTTTATAATTGATGTCAATAAGTTCTACTACAAATACAAGAATATCATAAGATGTCATAATGTTGAACAATAGATAAGTTTTTCATAGTCTTAGATATGGCCTATTTAAAGAACTTTGTTTGAATGTATAGACATAGAATCCAAATTTCAAGATCATCTAAGCCTATAACTATAGCTAATTTTTCACGTACTAAGTTGAATAGGATTGTCTCCCATCCATACAACAATTAATAAGGACTATAAGATATCAAAGATGTTTGTTTATTAAAGTGATACTCCATTGCAATCTATAGTAATATCAAATCCCAATCACAATGATTGCCATGAAATAATCCATTCTTTTATAAACTATGCTAGAAAGTTTGAACAACTTGTTCAACTAAACCATTTGCCTTAAGCTAATTTTTAGATATAATACAATAATCTATTGAAGCTTAAGATATCCCAAAAAACTTTCTTCTTTTATCTATTAAGACTTTGGCAAGTGCTTCAAAATGTATCAATATACAATCAAAAAAAGCCATAGCTATCAATACTAAAGAATTTTGTAATAAAGCTAAAAGTTCAATCTATTTACTAAATTATTCTATCATCACCAACATGCATTTAGCTCTATGTGAGATAACAATAAGTAGTCCAATAAAGTCTAAAGATCAATGGTAATCCAAATCTATGATAGATAGAGTCTTCAATTGATGTGATAAAGTATTAAAGCTTGATCTAACTCAATTACATAATTTATACTAAGAAACATTTGTAGCCACTTGTTGATACATATTACTCTACCAATATTGGTTGTACAACATAGAACATATCTTGTGCACTTCAAAATGTCCAAGCTCCTTATATACTTATTGTATCAAGGATGCTCTTTGATTTGATCTTAGAACTATGTAATTAATTCTATTATGCCATACAAAAAATAACAAAAAAAATTCCTAACAAAACCTTGTTATTTAATGATTAATTTTATTTCTTTCTATATTCAAAATAATTAAAAGAAATATTCTTTATTGAAGCTTGTATAAGATTGCATGATCTTCCTATATATTACTATTCATTTGATTCTTATTCAATTTTTCATTTGAATTTTGATTAAGAACCACAATTATAAAACATGATATCAAAGTCAAGTATGTGATTGTATGCCATCTAAAGATTGCCTCTCTATTGCAATTTTTATAGTATCAAATTCCAATAAAGTCTTCTTTTGAAGGACTTAGATTACAAGAAAGTCCATTGACATCCAAATTTATAATATCTACCTAATGTATAATCTCAAAGTCATATTTTTGAAATAACAAAGCTCATCTTCAAAGCTTGCTAGTGAGCTTGTTTGATTCTATAAGAAACTTTAAAAGTTTATAGTCAATTACCAATATAAATTATTAACCATACAAATAAGGTCAAAAATGAGCAATGACCCAAATTGCTATCAAAGCTTCTCTTTCATAAGATGAATAATTAGACTTTGCATTGCTATTGCTTTTAAAAATAAATGCAATGACATATTTTCATCTTATATCATTTTTTTGTATCAAGACTCCTTTCAATCCTAATGCACTTCAATCCATATGTAGTTCAAAAGATCTAATGGCATTTGAATGTTGAAGTACTAGAATTGAATCCAAATTTTACTTCAACATATCAAATGTATATTGCTCATAATTCTAAGTCTAAGGTTGACCTTTATCCATGAAAATATTTAAAGGTTTTGCAATGAGGCTAAAGTTTTTAACAAACCTTCAATATTAGTTTGTCAATCCTAAAAAGTCCAAAGTTATAAAACATTATTTAGTGCTGGAATTTTTTATAAGGCATCTATCTTTGCTTATTGTATACCAAAACTTCTTGGAATAATCATGTGATCTAAGTATGATAATCATTCATGGAAAAGTTTATACTTGCCATAATGAAAGCATAATTTTTATTATTATAATTTTTAAAATATTTCTTACAAATATTTCATACAATCTTGTAGGCTACTATTAAAAATGAAAACATCATCAATGTGGCATCTAGAAAATAACAAGCCAAATAACATTCCATCTATTACCTATTGAAACTTGGTGAATTTATTATTAAGATCAAATGGAAGGAACTTTTAATGATAGAATTGATCTTTGTCATCTTAATCAATTCTTTAAATTATTATCATTATCTAATCTTTAATAAATAATGGCAATTAGTAAAAATTAGATCTTAAATCCAAAGTATTAAATATTTAAGAGAATCCTATTACATCAAATAATTTTTCTAACATTTGCATTGAATATTGTTCAAAGTTAGTCTTATAATTAATTAGATAATATTCTCTATACATCTTCTTCTCTATCCAATTACCAAAAACATCTTTCTTCAAAGGCATGACTTTAGTATAAGCATATTTTTCATTAAAAAGCTCAATCAAGCTTTTAGTCAATCATTCTTGATAATGAACCTAGAGATCAATTTTTTCCAATGCACTAAGCTTATAAGGTTGTCAAAAGATTGCATGATTATCTTCCAACTAGATGTCAATAATTTTATTTCTATAACCTTGAAGATCATTAAGTTTAAAGGCAAAATAATTGAAATAAGTGAATAAAAGCCTATATCATTTGTGCTTTGATATGAATAAGAAATGCCTCTAATTCCAATTACCAATCATCAAACTTTGTTGTCTCTTTTTTCACCAATAGATCACTATTGCATACCAATATTGCCTTTAATTATTAATTTATTGAAAAAATAACTCCTATGCTTCTAATATCTTCACTTATAGCCAAATGAAGGGCTTCATTACTACAATGTTTGTATGAATTGAGAATGTTGGTAGAATATAAAATATCTTCTAAAAACAAATCTTGTAAGAAAATCTCTTGAACAATTATTTTTTCCAAATCTTTGGCCAAAATATCTAAGTCACATTGAGTTTGTAGCTCATCAATTGTGTGCCACTTTAAGTTAAAAAGTGACTTGGATTCCTAAATCTTAATAAGTTCAAGATCTATTGTTTCTTGACCATTTTTTTTTTATTTCATAATACTATCATGGTCATGAAAATGCTTCTAAATATTAAGATATATGCCAAAAATCTATACTAAAGTATTGAGGTCTATAGCTTGGCATAGGAGAAAATGACATTGTTGCTCAGTGATATTATAAGTAACTATGGTATCAATCAAAAAGTCTATATCATGCTCCATTTTTTTGGCATTGGATTCTTCATAGGTTTTAAAATTAACATCCTAAACCATACTAGGTTTACATGCTCAAAATGCAAATGACATTAGAAATATTACAAAGTTGAGAAATATGTCATTTGGTACCTCCACCTTATTAATGAAGACAAGAGGAGGTTCATTAGTTTTTAGTGACAATCAAAAAAACTCAATTAGGATCCAAGATATCATCAATATGGCATTCAAGAAGTTGCTTAACTCTAGAAAGTATTTTTGTAAGCTTGTGAGACGAGACTAAGTTGATCTAAGCCAAACAAGGTGAATGGATATAAGAGCTCAAAGCCACAATATCCACAAAGGTTGGATGATCAAGGAATTGATTAATATATTGATCAAATTCCAATACTTATATTTAAATGTCACATAATGGATGTAAATTTTTAAAAATATACTCAAGTAGTATAATTTGATGTATAAACTATCATTATGTAAGCAACATTAATTCTATAAATAAACTAGATTGAAGATCATCCAATCTTTGAGCTACTCCAATATGTGAATGATTTTAAGAAGGCCATCTAGCAATCAATAAGTCAATTTTGCTTAATTTCTTTAAATCCTTATTATTAATGAAAGTGATATCTCAAAGAAATTAATTAAAATAACTAAAAATAATAGATGATTATAATAGTTTAAGATATAAAATCAATAATCTTTGGAGATGATGTTGATCACCTTGATTAAATATAATTTTAATATCCATATAGATGTACTATCTAATAATAAGTCCAACTTCTAATACTATTGCCAAACATGTATCAATGCTTATAAAGAACTCTATAAAGATAATACCTCATGTAGTGGATGCCAATGAATAGATTGAAAAAAGATAGGTAATAAATAAGATTTTAGTATTTTTAATACATTCAACAAAAATACAATCTTTTGATATTCGAAAAAATATTTTGCATGTATTTTCCATGGATAAGATGAATCCTTCCAATGTCTTGTATAAACTTCTAAATATGGTAGATTATTTGGTTTTACAAAATTAAACATAAATTCTAATGTCTCTTCTAATAGACTTGTTCCACAATGCAAATCTAATGCCAATACACTATAATCAAATAAAGTTTATATTGACATAATCATAGTAATTACAAATATGACTGAAAAAAACATTTTCTTCTATCATCAATAGACCATTCCAATCTAATCCGTACTTCTTAAGTTCAATTATCTAGATCAAAATCAAATAGATAAAATGCCTATTGACCAACTAAAACATCATAATAGGTGGTTATGAGCCTAAAATCCACCACTCTATGTAATTAATATTACACAATGAGCTCAAGAGGTAGAATGAAAGAACTTCCAATTGTGAAATTATTAAGTTAATTTAAATATGGATATTTGTAATTCAATTAAAATTAATGCCTTTCAAGCAATGATTACCAGTATTAAATTAAAAGATTAAATGAAATTTACTATACAAAAATGATAAAAATAATTAATTAAGTTATTACTATTAACTCACATTAAGAATAAAAAAAAAGTTTAAGTTAAAATTAAAAGTCAAAAGTTAAATTTAAAAGTAAAAGTTGAAAATTAAATTTAAAAGTTTAAGTTAAAAATTAAAATTAAAAGTTAAAATTAAAAATTAAAGTCAAAATATTAAAGATTAAAAACTAAAACCTAATATTTATTAGCCAAAAATTGAAATGTGGAAATTACAAGTCACTATGAAGATAAAAGTAAAAATAAAATAAGAGAGGTAAAAGCAAAGGTACCTTGACAACGTCCAAGGATTATAGGCAGCAACTCTCTTCTACTCCAAAATTAGCCAAAAAATTTAACCAGATCCAAATTGAATGATTCTTAGTTTATTGCAAGGTTAACTTAAAGACGCTCTTGTTCCAATAAAATTCGTTGCAATTTAGTGATTCAGTCGTGAACATTGCTCCTTTGAAGTTGAGTGATCCAAACTGCATGGGCGACCAACTCCCTTCACTTAGAAATTCGCTAAAAATCCAAATTTTCTTCAAATTCAGAAAAATTTGTGCCTTTCAAAGCTTAGATTGCAAATATCAATGCTTCCAAAATTTCAATTAAATCCAATTACAAGGCACTGAGAAATGCCTTCCCAAACTCAATCAATCCAAACTATGAAGGCAGTCGACTCCCTTGCACTCAAAATTTCACCAAAAATTCAATTCAACTTCAAATTTAGCTAACTTTATCTTGTTAGAAAGTCAACAACAAGAGCTACAATCTTAAGGAATTTTATATTGAAATTAAAAAAACTGAATGACTAAAAATCCATACACAATCACCTACAAGGTGCACAATGAGATTTAAAAATCTAAATGAAATTAAGATTAGGATTTTTGGCCAAATTTTGGCATGGCTTTGCCCTTCATCAAAAGAGGAGAGAGAGAGGGCTTGGATAACCAAATCCTCTCTTATACAATTGAGTGAAGGCTTGTAAAAGGGTGGCTGCATCTCTACCCTTGATTTCTAAGATCTCTAATCTAGATCTATGGCCTTCATTCATCTAAAAGCTAATTTCGTTACCAAGGTTGATGGCTATTGTAAGTAGTCAAAAAAGCATTTTTTGGTAAATCTAACTTCACCATTGTGTTCAAAACACATTTTCATGCTAAGATTGACTACTCACATGCCTCCATCTATGTTTATTTGTAATTTTTATGAAAGTTTTTATCTCTAAAGATTTTAGCAATTATTGTAAAATCCTTCAAAAATGAAAATTTCAGTGCTTCACTTGTATGTTGGAGGAGAAGGTGTTGATCTTGTTTTCTTCACTCCATGAGGTGAATCCAATGCCACCATTACATTTGGAAGCCTCTATTAATTATTAAAAAAAAAAAAAAAAAAAAAAAAAAAAAAAAAAAAAACTACTTTGTCACTTGGATTTGTTGAAATTGAAGAAAAAGCTTCAAAATCGTCATTGCTAAACTTCACTAAATCTTTTAGAAAGTTCTAATTCTAATTCACTCTAAATCATATGAGATGATTGTAGGTGAATTCATAGGCTCTCATTCAACCCTCATAGTAATGACTAACAACCTTTAAATTATTAAAAGTAACCAAATTACTATTCTAATTTTCTAATCCTTATAATTTTGGTCTTAATTAACCTAACTCAAGTAATAAAGCTAGGATTTATACCATCAAAGATTACAATCCTAAAATTTTAATAAAATCAGATTTTACTTATATAAATCCTAATCTAACATGTTCAATTATCATAAAATAAGAAAAAAAATTAAAATAAAATTTTGGAGCATAAATGAGAATTCATAGTGGTACTAATCACTAAATACTTTAGAAATAAGTGTGAGTAAAATAGCACAAATCTAGTGCAAAATGTTAATTATAATACATGTTCAGTATAGCCAATAGTTTGCTCTATGCTTCTTAATGAAGTGACAATAATGAAGGAATAAGGCTCTAATTTTATTAGAATAAGATCTAATTTTGGAATAAATTACTTGTCAATTATAACTATTACAAACATCTAATAAGAAGATTTTAAGAATATTCTTAGAATATTATATCATATTCTAAAAGATTTTTGTAAAAGTTTTTAGAATATTCTAAAAGATTCTAAAAATATTTTAGAATATTCTTAAAATATTCTAATAGATTCTAAAAAGTTCTAAGAAAATTAAAGAAGTTGTTTGAGAAGCTTCTTAAGATTGTTTTATTTAAGTATCATAGAAACTTCTCAAGAAGCTTCTTAGTACCTAATATGTATTAAAGTCAAGGCTAAGGGGATTTTTAGTCTTGATAATACATCTTTTAAGATCTAGTTTTCCTCTCTTGATATTGATCTTATACTTATCTTGTTCAATAAATTTTTTGCTAGTTTTCTTGTTCAAACTCTTTTCTTCAACTTCTTATTTGGTCTTCTATATAATGTATTTATGACAATAATTAATTGAGTCCTAGAATCCATCTATCATGAATATACATATGTACTCTAATAAATACCTATATGATTAGAAAGAAGTAAGTAAAAGTAGATAAAAATAAATTGATTTCATAATATCTTCTAGAGAAGCTTCCTAAAAGCTCTATAGTCATTGCTTTGACTTAACATATATTTGTAGTTGATTGATAGGCTAAAAACTTGATTAATAAATTAACTACATATTGATAGCTTGTAGAACAATCTAACTATGTAGCATACATATAAAAAAACTTGTCTTGTAAATTAAGATATGTGTCTTAAAAAGGTAACATGTTTTAGAGGTTCTGTAGGACATTGCCACGTAGCTCCTAATTAAGAGTATATATAGAGGCAAGAGTGAAGCCTTCTTCACTCTTGTCAATGCCTTTCTAAACTTTAGTCTTATTTCAAGACTTTATAGTCTTCTTATTTTTGGAAATAATCATTCTAATTTAATATTACATCATCTTTGAGTGACTTTCTAGTTCTTTTCAGTGATACAAGAATGTATTGAAGATTTCTTTCTTTGAAATTTATATCCTTGATAATTTGATAAGAATATTAATTTACTATTTTTATCTTATTTTAGAAAAAAAGTAGATTATCCCACTTTTATTGCTGTATTTTGAAGGTTGAAGACTATTCATCTTTAAACAAAAAATCTTATTTTCTAACATTGATCTTTTACTTAAAGAGAGTGAATTATCCTTCTTTGTAAAAAAAATCATTCGATATTAGAGGTTGCAAATTACCTTCATCTAATTTAACTTTTTAAACTTATTTGAGTTGTCTATAGAAAGAAAGATTATCGATGCTATTCTTAACAAAAATAAAAATAGATTTGCAACTATTGTTTTTCATGAGCTTATCAACACTGTAAGAGTAGAAATTTCATATATTTTTTATGTAAATCATGGAAATAATATTCCTATGCCTATAGAAGAAGTTCAAAGTTTATGGCAAGAAGTTATGCAATTGAAGGAAGAAAATAGATTGACTTTACAAATCAAATCCAAGAGATTTTATTTCTACAAGTATGATGGAGACAAGAATTAATATGCTTAAGAAGTTTGATGGAACAAGATCAAAATTTCAAAGATTTCTTCAACATGTTAAGCTCTATCTAAGGTTGCATCTCTTCTAATATTTTCATGGATTTACTCAAGTTGGATTCATAGGCACACTTTTATCAAGAAATACTCTCTCTTCATTTGTACCTTTAATGAAAAAGAATTCGTGACTCTTTTATGATTTGAATTCATTCTTAGAAGTATTTATGGCTATATTTAAAAATAATGATTAAAAAAGAATAGTAGAGATTAATTTCTTATTTTTATGGCGAAGATCATGATCAACCACCATATATGCTACTGAATTCCAAAACCTAGCTTGTAACATAAATTGGAATGAAAAAGCCCTTATCAATCAATTTTGATATGGATCAAAGAATAATGTTAAAGATTTGTTACTAACAATGTCAAAGATAGAATCTTTAAAATAATTTATTACTCAAGCCATTATATGTGACAATTGATTATTTGAAAGATATCAAGAATAAAAACTTGATTAGAGAAAAATAAAACAAATAATGGTGGCAACTCCCAATTTTTTAAAAATACATTCATCAAGGCTCAAACCAATGCAAATTGATACGATATATTTTAAATTCTCACAAAGCAAAAAAAAACTCAACAATATCAAATAGGCTTATACTTATATTATGGAGAAGTTAAACACACTACTTAATATTTTCCAAAGAAAAAGTACAACTACAAAGTGAGAAGCATAGTTGTCAAAAAAGATAATATGTTAGAAAATAAGTTTCTTCAACTATAATAGGGACCATGTGGATGGAATCTTATATAATTCTTAGTAAAGGTCTTATTTTATTTTTTGATCCCTCATCTTGTTTTATAATAGAAGTTTATTTAGGACCAAAAAATCACAAAATCTTAACTTTGTTAAATTAAAGAGCCTCCACTTGTTTTATAAATAAAGATTTTGTCAAAAAATAAGAGATGTCATTAATCAAAAAAAAATAAATCTATACATATAGAAGTCAAAGATGATAGTTTACTATGTTTTGAAGATATTACGCATAAGACTATTCTTTTAGATGTAGCAATTAAAGATCATAATAACATAATAATATTTAATGTAATAAGATCTTTGTCTAATTTGATTATTTTAAGATTATCTTAATTAGAAAACTATAATCTTCACATCGATTGGATTTTTTATGATCTTAATTTTTTTGATAGTTTAATCCAAAAACTTGTTAGTCAAGTAGAAATACATAAGTCTAGTACATCCAAATCTTTACTAGTAGGTGCAAGAGCTTTTATGCATGCTACAAAAGAAGGGTTATTTTTTGCTTTATATGCCACATCCATTTCTGATGGTGAAAAGACGTCAAGTGGTATTCCTAACTAATATCAACATTTCTACGATATTTAAAAAAAAAAAATACAAACATTCTTCCAAAGCATCATCTTTATGATTATTCTATCGATCTTCATGAAAGAGCTCAACTACCATTTTGACCAATCTGTAGCCTATCATAAAATAAGTTGGTTGTATTCAAGGAGTATATTGATGAGAACTTAGATAAGAATTTCATACATCATTCTAAATCTCCAATTGGCATTTCTATCTTATTTGTAAAGAAAAAAGATAAATCTCTATGGATGTGTGTAGACTATTGAGGATTCAACAAGATCACTATTAAGAATAGGTATCTTCTACCTTTGATTTTAAGACTTCTTGATCAATTGAATCAAGCAAAGATCTATATAAAAATAGATCTACAAAGAACATATAATCTAATACACATTAAAAAAGGGGATGAATAGAAAATTGTGTTTTGAACCAAGTATGGATATTTTGAATATAATATCATATCTTTTGGACTTATGAATGTAGTAGCTACTTTTCAACATCTAATGAATGATATCTTTTGTGAATTTCTTGATGATTTTGTCATTTTTTATTTGGATAAAATCTTAATCTATTCTAAGAATATAGAAGAGTATGAAGTTTAAGTTTGTCATGTATTAAAAAAACTTAAAGATGCATGATTATGTTAGGGACATATTCCTTAGAACTTTCTAGAGAGAAGTTTCTAGAACCTTCTAGAAAACAAGCCTCTGGAACCTTCTAGAAGAGAAGCCTCTGGAACCTTTTAGAGAGAAGTTTCTAGAAGCTTCTAGAAAGGAATCCCCTGGAACTTTCTAGAAGCTTCCTAGTTAATAGAAGTAGCTCGAGAAGTTTCTAGAACCTTCTAGAAAGGAAGCCTCTGGAACCTTCTAGAAGCTTTCTAATTAACAGAAGTAGCTCGAGAAGCTTCCTAAGTAGGAGTATATATAGGGATCGAGGCTGAAGAGTTCTTCAATCTCGACAACACATCTCTTGGAGTTCTAGCTCACCTTTCTGGTGTTGTTCTTGTACTCATCTGTTTAATCTAGTTCTGCCACTTCTTCTTGAACTTCTTGTTAGATTTCAAGTCTGTATTTTGTGTCCGTGACAGTTTGTCGAGACTACACTAACTTGAGATATCAGAGCTAGTTCTTTCTTAGTAGAGTGTGGATTACCCCTCTACTTGAAGGTATACTAGCATTTTTTAGAGGTTGCGGATTACCCTCCTCTAAACTGATACTTCTTCTGTTACAATATTGGAGTCTTATTCTTCTTGGAGAGAGTGGATTACCCCTCTTCTTGAAATTCTTAAGGCGTTTTATAGGTTGTGGATTACCCTCCTATAAACCAATATTGCCTCTTATAGGGTCATTTTTGTCCTTCTTTTAGAATGGCCGGAGGTTAAGACATTAGTATGATAGAAAGTTCGGAGTCTAAGTTAGATGCTATTATGAATGCCCTCGCTACGTTATCACAAAGAACTGCAGAGATTGAAGGAGTGGTGGCAAGGCTTCATAATGATGGAGTATCTGGGATAGCACAATCTAAACTACACCAGCCTCAAATTTTGGTACTTGGAGAAACAACTTTACCTCAGGTTCGACAAGAACCACTAGTTCTACAACATAAGGAGCCTCGAGTTAGCCTTCCAGATAAGTTTGATGGAACACGTTCCAAGTTTCGAGGATTCGTCAATCAAATCAGGTTGATAACAGTTTTACAGCCCGAACGATATCAAATGGAGGAGTCACGTGTTGGGCTTGTTGGAACCTTACTTACGGGACAAGTTCTATCATGGTTTGCTCCTTTGTTTAAGAAACGATCATCCATATTAAACAACTTCAAAACCTTTTTGGAAGCATTTGCGGAAGCATTTGGTGAACATGATAAGGTTCGATGGGCTACAACAAAGATCCGGTCGCTACGACAGGGGATGCGTTCTACATCAATCTATGCTTTGGATTTCAGGCAATTAGTATGCGACATCAATTGGGATGAAGAAGCGTTGATGAGTCAATTCTATTGGGGTTTAAGAGATGATGTGAAGGATTTGCTGTTAACTCTTCCTGATCCACGAACGCTCAATGAAGCCATTAGTCAAGCTGTGAAGTGCGATAATCGCCTATTCCAACGTCGCCAAGACCAACGCTCAAGACAACATACAATTCGTCATGCTCCAACTATGTCGGCAAGCAGTGTGAATTCACATTCAGAGGTGGAAGATATGCAAATTGATGCGGTACGTATCAAATCTCTTACTATAGAAGAAAAAAAGCGACGTATGGAGGAAAATTCATGCTTGTATTGCGGTAGAGAAGGCCACAAAGTCGGAAACTGCCCCAAAAAGCAAAATCGAGGCATAGTCAAGACTAGGGGAGTATTTGTTTAGGAAAACGAGGATGCCCAGCCACAGTAGGAACCGTGCGGCTGGACAATGAAATATCCCAACAACAATCAGGTTCCTTTCTTTCTGCCCAACCTGCACTTTGTTTTATAATCCTTCTATTTATCGGCCCTCAAAAACTAAGAACCTTAGCACTACTAGACTCAGGAGCATCTGCTTGTTTTTTAGACGAAGAATTTGCAAAGCGTCATAAGATCCCTTTAGTACAAAAATCAAAACCTGTTCATGTTGAGGTCATAGATGGGCGACCTTTATTGTCTGGTAGCATCACCCATGAATCAAAACTTATAGAAGTAACGTTTAAAGACCATAGTAGTCATATTATTTTTAATATTATTAGAACCCCATCAAATCCTATTATTCTTGGTCTTTCTTGGTTGAAAAAACATAATCCATTGATAGATTGGAGGTTACGGAAGATGACTTTTCCCACAAAACCACCCAAGAAAAAACCTAGTAAAAAACCTCGAAAAAAGAAATCCTTATTCATTGGAGCAAGAGCGTTTATAAGATCATCTAAGGAAGGTACTCCATTTGTCATTTATGCGGCTCCAACTACTGAGAAGAAGATCTCAACAATAAGTATACCGGAGCAATATAAAGATTTTGAAGACGTGTTTCAAAAGAAGAACGCCGACATACTACCGGAACACCGACCATCTGATTGTGCCATAGACTTGCAAGAAAGAGCACAACCACCTTTTGGCCCAATCTACAATCTATCGCAAACAGAGTTGGCAGAATTACGAAAGTACATCGACGAGAATCTAGCCAAGAACTTCATTCGTCATTCAAAATCATCAGCTGGAGCACCCATCTTATTTGTGAAGAAGAAAGATGGATCATTATGGATGTATATGGACTATCGAGGCCTCAACAAGGTAACAAAGAAAAATCGTTACCCATTATCCTTGATTTCTAGTCTCTTAGAACAACTTGGACGTGCGAAGATCTTTACAAAAATTGATCTAAGGGGAGCTTATAATCTCGTACGAATCAAGGAAGGAGATGAGTGGAAGACAGCATTCCGTACAAGGTATCGTCATTTCGAATATAATGTCATGCCTTTTGGTCTTACCAATTCTCCAGCGGTTTTCCAACATATGATGAATGACATCTTTCGAGAACACCTCGACGATTTTGTTGTCATCTACTTCGACGATATTCTAATATTCTCTAAAAACGAGGAAGAGCATGAGGAGCATGTTCGTTTGGTCTTGGAGAAACTACGCAAGCGAGGACTATATGCTAAATTAGAAAAGTGTTTATTTCACCAGACAGAGATGGAATTTTTGAGGTTCATTGCGACTACAGAAGGTTTGAAGATGGACCCCAAGAAAGTAGAAGCAATCATGTCTTGGGAGGTTCCGAAGATGGTTAGAGACGTACAATGCTTTCTTGGTTTTGCTAACTTCTATCGGATCTTCATCAAGAATTATTCTCAAGTTGCTGCTCCTCTCACTCGATTAACATGCAAAGATAAGTTGAAATGGGGACCTTTGGCGGAGAAGGCGTTTCAAGATTTGAAGACAGCATTTACTACAGCTCCAATTTTGATACATCCAGACTTTACAAAGGCCTTCTATTTAGAAACTGATGCTTCAGATTTTGCTTTGGGAGCTGTGCTTTCACAAATGAGTGAAGATAAGAAGCTCCATCCAGTTGCATTCTATTCTCGGAAGTTCTTTGCTGCTGAAATCAATTATGAGATCCACGATAAGGAACTTCTTGCTATAGTGGATTCTTTCGAAGAATGGCGTCACTTTCTTGAAGGAGTTGCACATCCAGTAACCGTATATACGGATCACAAGAATTTAGAATATTTCATGATGGCTCGAGTTTTAAATCGACGTCAAGCTCTATGGAATATGTCGCTATCTAGATTCGATTTTGTTATCACTTATCGACCTGGAAGGCAGCAAGGACTATCTGATGCTTTATCAAGGAGATCGTATCTTGCACCAAAGGCTGGAGAAGCAGCGTTTGATCAACAATGTACAACGTTATTGAACCCAGAGAGATTTCAACTTTGTGCTACTATTGTATCATTTGATGCTGACTTCCTAAACCAGGTACGTGCTATGACCATTAAAGATTCAGTAGCCATTGATATCAAGCAACGTACCAATGATGACAAGTTTAAGATGGAGGGAGATCTTTTATACTTTGAAGAGCAATTGTACATTCCAAAAGGACTAGCACGACTCCGAGTTCTTCAATCTCGCCATGATTTTCCAGCTGCGGGATATTTTGGATTCAATAAGACCTTGGAGCTTATTTCTCGAGATTTTTGGTGGTCCCAAATGTGGAAGGATGTGAAAGATTTTGTCCTCTCTTGTGACATCTGTTCAAGATCTAAGAATCCTCGACATCGCCCTTATGGACTTCTACAGCCATTTCCAATTCCACGTCGACCATAGTCTTCAATTTCTATGGACTTCATCACGGACTTGCCATCATCAAACTCATTTGACAGCATCTTTGTCATGGTAGATCGGCTTACGAAGATGGCACACTTTATTCTTTGTAAGAAGACATCGTCCAGTGAAGTCACAGCAAGACTCTTTCTCGATAATGTGTATCGATATCATGGACTACCAGATGATATTATATCAGATCGAGGTACCCAGTTCGTGTCAAAGTTTTGGAGATCTCTCTTTGGGATATTGAAGGTGGATATCAAGCTTTCTTCCACTTTTCATCCTCAAACTGATGGCCAAACAGAACGGGTGAACCAAGTCTTGGAGCAGTACTTACGATGCAGCATCAATTATTAGCAAGACGATTGGACTGCATATCTATCGCTAGCCGAGTTTGCATATAACAACACCCTCCATGCGTCAACTCAATAAACACCATTCTTTTCCAACTATGGGTATCATCCGAAGCTTGATTTATTCAGTCCGTCAACAAATAACAATCCAGCAACTGAAGGATTTGCGAAGCAACTATCAGAGCTTCAAACTATGTTGAAGCTTCAATTACAATCCGCTCAAGAATCCTATAAGACGTCTGCAGATAGATTTTGGAATCCAGCACCTACTTTCAAAGTTGGAGACAAAGCCTGGCTTCTTCGACAAAATATCAAGACCAAGCGACCATGTGATAAGTTGGACTATCGAAGATTGGGACCATTTATCATCCATAAGCAAATTAATCCACTGGCATACCGGCTGGAGTTACCAGCTTTTATGAAGGTACATCCAGTCTTTCATGTTTCTCTGTTGGAACCTTATCGAGAGTCATCTTTTCCTGGAAGAGTGCAATGTCCGCCACCTAGTATTGAAATCGAGAACCACGAAGAATACGAGGTTGAAAAGGTATTGGATTCACGACAAAGGTGGAGAAAGTTAGAATATCTTGTTCATTGGTGTGGCTATGACATTAATGAGCGAACGTGGGAGCCAGTTGAAAATCTTGCGAATGCGCCACAAAAGGTACAGGAGTTTCATCAACGACATCCTGATAAACCTAAATCAATTCGATGATAGCTTCTTTTTGAAGCTTATTCTCCCAACAATATAAGAAAAGGGGAGAGCACCAGCAAAATTCATAGTTGATGTAGTTATTTTTTCCAAAATAGATCATAGTTTGGTCTTTTGATATGGATAGCCAAGAGATGGATACTATGCCAGTCAGAGTATCGCAACCGAGTAGCTCACGAAGGTGACCCCGAGATGAAGAACTACATGTACCACGACGACGACGGAGGATACCGAGTAACCGATCACTGGTGATCGTATTTGAGATCAAGCCTGCTTACGATGGTCAACCAGAAGGCGTGTTTGCAGGACAATTTCACAATGAGGACACGGAAGTTCATGCTTGGTCAGAAGTCGAAGGCGTGGGCCACTACCGTTGGCTTCAAGGGTTGATGAACCACTTGCCTCGTGAACAACAGTTGGAGTTCATAGCAGAAGTTATGTAACAAATTTTCATTTTCTTGCATTGGTACTGATCAACAACATTGCTTCTCAGAGACCTCGAAGCTAAAAGAGGGGGTGATGTTAGGGACATATTCCTTAGAACTTTCTAGAGAGAAGTTTCTAGAACCTTCTAGAAAACAAGCCTCTGGAACCTTCTAGAAGAGAAGCCTCTGGAACCTTTTAGAGAGAAGTTTCTAGAAGCTTCTAGAAAGGAAGTCTCTGGAACCTTCTAGAAGAGAAGTTTCTAGAAGCTTCTAGAAAGGAATCTCCTGGAACTTTCTAGAAGCTTCCTAGTTAATAGAAGTAGCTCGAGAAGTTTCTAGAACCTTCTAGAAAGGAAGCCTCTAGAACCTTCTAGAAGCTTTCTAATTAACAGAAGTAGCTCGAGAAGCTTCCTAAGTAGGAGTATATATAGGGATCGAGGCTGAAGAGTTCTTCAGTCTCGACAACACATCTCTTGGAGTTCTAGCTCACCTTTCTGGTGTTGTTCTTGTACTCATCCGTTTAATCTAGTTCTGCCACTTCTTCTTGAACTTCTTGTTAGATTTCAAGTCTGCATTTTGTGTCCGTGACAGATTATATGTTAAGTTAGAAAAGTATGTATTCTATACTATTTAAGTTGACTTCTTATGATACATCATTTCTAACAAAGAATTAATGATGGATCCAAAGAAGGTCCAAATTATCATAGATTAAAAGATTCTAAGAACAATAAGAATCGTACAATACTTTTTGGACTTTGCTAATTACTATTGAATCTTTATCAATAAATTTTCTTAAATTATAACTTCACTTACATATTTGACTTGTAAAAATAAACTTCAGAGGAATAAGGAAGCCAAAGCATTATTTGATACTTTAATAAAGAAATTTACTTCTACACCAATCTTATATTATATTGATTTCTTTAAGGCATTTTTCATGGAAAAAAAACCTCAAACTTTGCCTAGGATGTAATATTATTAGAATTGGGAGTAGATGATAAACTCCATCCTGTAGCTTTTTAATCCAAAAAAAATTCAATAACCAAGTTTAATTATAAAATCCACGACAAAGAGTTCCTTACAATTGTAGATTCATTTCAAGAATAGTGTCATTATTTAAAAGACGCCTTGAATCTAGTTGCTATGTATACATATCACAAGAATCTCAAATATTTCATGTCAACACATGTTTTGAATCATTTTCAAGCTTATTGGAGCATGTCTTTATCAAGATTTGATTTTAAGATCATTTGTAGATCCAAAAAACAACAAAGTTTTTTAGATGTCATTTTTAGATGTTCTTATCTTACATCAAAAGAAAGAGATTTTTCTTTTGATCAACAAAGAATAATTTTCTTCAAGTTGGAGCATTTTCATCTTAAAGCAATAAAATCAACATTAACTATTGTTTCAAACTTTCTCAAGCAAATTCAATCAAATATATCCTCTGATCTTCTTGTCCATGATATCAAGAATAATTCTCTTCAGTCTCATGATACTTTCAAGTTTGAATTCAAAAACAACCTATTTTATTCTGAGAGACAATTATACATTCCAAAAGATAGGACATGATTACGTCTTCTTCAAACTTGTCATGATTTTTTAGCAATTAGACATTTTGGATACAACAAGACTTTAGAACTAATATCAAAAGATTTTTCATGGCCTCAAATTTGAAAGGAAATCAAAGACTTTGTACAATCATGAGATCTTTTTTCAAGATTCAAAACTCCTTGTGTCACGGCCATAATCATGTAAGCTAATAATTACATATAGAAATAGGTAGAAGTAAGTAAAAGTAGGTAAAAGTAAGTTAATTCTATAATATTTAATATAGAAGCTTCCTAGAAATTTCTTAGATGCTGCTTTGACTTCATAGGTGTCTTTAATTGACTTTTTGGATTAGAAACGTGGTCAACAAGTTGACCATGTGCCACACATGTTGTTAGCTTGAAGATCAAGCTAACTATGTAGCCCACACGTAGAAAAACTTGCCTTGTAAGTCAAGGAATGTGTCCTACAAAGTCAACACATATTGGAGGTCCTATAGAACGTCGCCACGTAGCCCCTAGTTAGAGAGTATATATAGAGACAAGAGTAAAGGCTTCTTCACTCTTGTCAACTCCTTTCTTGCTTCTAGTCTGTTTCAAGGGTCTCTAGTTTTCTTGTCTTTTGGCAATAGCCATTCCAGTTTCTCTTTCAATATACATACTTGTTTATTTATATTTTGTTACCTTTATTTGCGTGAAGGATCACTTATCTAAATTATTTTTTCATCGAGTTCTTATCCTTGACAAATTGACAAGAGTGCACTTACAATATCAGAGCTTTGTTTTTCTTGAGTAAGAGTGGATTACCCCTTTCTCTTGACAAGACATAAGCATATTAGAAGTTTGTGGATTACCCACTTCTAAACTGATATTGTTCTTAGTATCTTCTTTGTTATCAAGTCTTTTCTTTTTCTTTTGTCTTGAGCAATATCAGACAAATTTTTCTTCTTAGTATTATTATAGCAGAGCTTGTTGAAATGAAGAATGCAATGGCACAAATGCAAGAACAATTGAGGGAGTTAATGCTTGCAATGCATCAACTCAATTCACCAACACAGGAAAGAAAAGAATAGCAAAAAGTGGAGATATAGAGATGATCGGAGCTGCTTCAACATCTGCACCAAATCACATTCCTTCTCCAATTGTACAACACCCTGTAAGCACTAGAAAACAAAGAATTGCTTTACCCAAGAAATTTGATGGTACAAGATCAAAGTTTCGAGGGTTCATCAATCAAGTACAATTGGCAATTGAACTTCAACCGCAAAGCTATCCAACTCCAGGATCACAAGTCAGGTTTATTGGCACTATACTTTCTGGTTCTGCATTATCGTGGTTTTCGTCTTTTCTTGAACAACGAAATCTAATGTTGGACAATTTGGAAGCTTTTTTGGTGGAGTTTCGATCTATGTATGGTGAACACGATGCAACTCGTGTCGCAACAAATAAGATCCGAATTCTGCGACAAGAAAACCGCTCAGTAATAATGTATGCTTCACAATTTCGACAACTTGCAATTGACATCAAGTAGGATGATGCTACACTCATCAGTCAATTTCTTTATGGATTGCAATACGAAGTAAAGAAATTGATGCTCAACTTACCTGATCCTCAAACTTTGAGTCAAGCAATCGATTTTGCGGTAAAATGTGACAATTGACTTTTTGAATTTCGATTCGAGAGTCGTACACGGGAACCTCAACGTTATTACTCAATGGCAACATCAGCATCTTTGCCAAACGTACATTTGCAAGTAGAAGACATGCAAATTGACGCGGTACGTTTTAAACCCCTAACTGAGCAAGAAAAGATTCGTCGTCGTCAAGAAGGATTATGTTTATACTACGGAGAACCTAAGCACACTGCTCAACATTGTCCAAAGAAACAACGTAACTATAAAATGAGGGGTACGGCGATCAAGGAAGACAACATGTCGGAAAACGGATTCGTCTAGCTACAATAGGGACCGTGCAGCTGGAACCTTGTACAATTCCTAATGAAGGTCCTATCCTCTCCTCAGCACCCTCTTCTTGTTTTATAATAGAATTATATTTAGGACCTAAGAATTACAAAGCCTTTGCTTTATTAGATTCGAGAGCCTCAGCATGTTTTTTAGATGAATAATTTGTTAAAAGTCATAAAATACCTTTTGTACAGAAAACTAAACCTGTACATGTAGAAGTCATTAATGGCCGTCCTTTGTCTTCTGGAGATGTCACTCATGAAACTCGCCCTATAAAAGTAACAATAAACGGTCATGTTAGCTACATAGCTTTTAACATAATTAAATCCCCGTCCAATCCAGTTATTTTAGGTTAATCCTGGCTAGAAAAATATAACCCTCGAATAGATTGGAATTCTCGTAAACTTGACTTTTTCCAAAGCATTATTAATAGTTCTATCAAGCAAGTAAAAAGTTATAAATCTAATATAGTAAAATCCGTACTTATAGGTGCAAAAGCATTTATATACGCAGCAAAAGAAGGATCAACTTTTGCTATTTATATTGTACCTATTTCTGAAAGCGTAAAGACTTCAAGTGGCATTCCAAGTCAATATCAGGATTATCAAGACGTTTTTGAGAAAAAGAATGCAGATATTCTTCCTGAGCATCGCCCATATGATTGTTCAATCGACCTCAAGGAAGGAACTCAGCCACCATTTGGACCAATTTACAGTTTATCGCAAGATGAGTTGGCTGAACTCAAGACATATATTGACGAGAATTTAGTGAAGAATTTCATACGCCATTCAAAATCTCCAGCAAGAGATCCAATTCTATTCGTAAAGAAAAAAGATGGATCTTTGCGAATGTGTGTTGACTATCGAGGGCTCAACAAGATCACAATCACGAACAGGTATCCATTACCTTTGATATTAGGACTCCTTGACCAATTGAATCAAGCTAAGATTTATACAAAAATAGATCTAAGAGGAGCATATAATCTAGTACGAATCAAAGAAGGACATGAATGGAAAACTACGTTTCGAACTAGGTATGGACATTTTGAATATAATGTCATGCCTTTTGGACTCACGAATGCACCAACTACTTTTCAACATCTCATGAATGATGTATTTCATGAATTCTTAGATAATTTTGTTGTCTGCTATCTAGACGATATCCTGATCTATTCTAACAACGTCGAAGAGCATAAAATACATGTTCGTCAAGTATTACAAAAACTTAGAGATGTAGGATTGTACACCAAGATGAAAAAGTGTGTATTTCACACTACTCAAGTTGACTTTTTAGAATATATCATTTCATATGATGGTCTCATGATGGATTCTAAGAAAGTCCAGACAATCATGAATTCGAAGATTCCAAGGATCGTAAGAGATGTCCAATGTTTCTTGGGATTTGTCAATTACTATTGGATCTTCATCAAAGACTTTTCATGAGTTGCAGCTCCACTTACACGCTTGACCAATAAAGACAAATTCCAATGGAATCAAGAAGCGGAAGCAACATTTGAAGCCTTGAAGACATCGTTTGTATCTGCATCAGTCTTATATTGTGTTGACTTTTCCAAGGCATTTTTTATGGAAACAAACACATCGGATTTTGCCTTGGGTGCAATTTTGTCACAAATGGGAACAGATGACAAACTTCATCCGATAGCTTTTCATTCAAGAAAATTCTCAACAGCCGAGATCAATTATGAGATCCACGATAAAGAACTGCTTGCAATCGTGGATTCCTTTCAAGAATGGCGTCATTATCTAGGAGGTGCTTCTAGTCCAGTCATTGTGTATACAGATCACAAGAACCTCGAGTATTTCATGTCAGCACGCGTGTTGAATCGTCGTCAAGCTCGTTGGAGTATGTCTTTGTCAAGATTCGAATTCATTATCACTTATCAACGAAGAAAACAACAAGGTTTATCCAATGCATTGTCTAGACGTTCTTATTTTGCACCAAAAGAAGGAGATGCAGCTTTTGAGCAACAAAGAACGGTCCTCTTGAAATCGGAGCAATTTCATCTCCGAGCAATGAAATCAACATTGACTGTTGATTCAACTTTTCTCAAGCAAATCCAGTCCAGTATGTCCTTAGACCCTCTTGTTCATGATATTGAGAATAATTCTTCCAAGTCTCATGATTCTTCTAAGTTTGAGTTCAAGAATAATCTATTATATTTTGAAGGACGCCTATATGTTCTAGAAGGAGAAGCACGTTTACGAGTTCTTCAAGCACGTCATGATTTTCCAGCAGCAGGACACTTTGGATATAATAAGACTTTGGAACTCATATCAAGAGATTTTTGGTGGCCACAAATGTGGAAGTCAGTCAAAGACTTTGTACAATCATGTAATATTTGTTCAAGATCAAAAACTCCTCGTCATCGATCTTACGGACTTCTTCAGCCATTACCTATACCAGAACAACCATGGTCTTTTCTTTCTATGGATTTCATCACAGATCTTCGAAGCTCAAGATCTTATGATTTTATATTTGTGATAGTAGATCGTTTCACCAAGATGGCACATTTTGTGCTATGTACAAAATCTATCACAGGTGAAAAAACAGCTAAGCTTTTCATTGATAATATCTATCGCTATCATGGATTACCTAAAGATATCATATCGGATAGGAGAACTCAATTTGTGTCGAGATTTTGGAGGATCCTTTTCAAGATTTTAAAAGTGGACATAAAGCTATCTTCGGCTTTCCATCCTCAAACTGATGGACAAACAGAGCGCGTAAACCAAGTCTTGGAGCAGTATTTAAGGTGTATCATCAACTACCAATAAGATGATTGGACAACCCTTCTGCCATTGGCAGAGTTTGCTTATAATAATACGGTACATTCCTCCACACAACAAATACCTTTCTTTGCCAATTATGGCTATCATCCACGACTTGATGCTTTTGATTTTTCAAAAGTTGATAATCTTGCAGCAAAAGATATGGCAAATCAGTTGTCAGAGTTACATGCAATAATGAAGGCGCAATTGAAGGAAGCTCAAGAACGACAAAAGATAAACGCAGATGTATATCGTAAGGAGCAACCACAACTCAATGTGGGTGATAAGGTATGGCTACTTCGTCGTAATATCAAGACCACTCGTCCTTGCAACAAGTTGGACTATCGAAGGCTGGGACCATTTTCTATTTCTGCACAAATCAATCTAGTTGCATATCGTTTACATCTACCAAAGACAATGAAAATCCATCCAGTATTCCACGTGTCTCTTCTTGAACCATACAAGATAGTGGACATACCAAGAAGTCGACAAGCTCTACTTCCTTCTATAGAAGTGGACAATAATGAAGAGTTTGAAGTAGAAGAAGTCTTAGATTCAAGGCGACGTCGAAATAAAATAGAATATCTTATCCATTGGCGCGGATATGATATTAGTGAACGCACATGGGAGCCAATAAAGAATCTTACAAATGCAGCAAAGGCGGTGGAGGCTTTTCATCGACGACATCCATCAAAATCAAGATGAAAACCTTCTTTATAAAAAAAACAACATCTAAACGAGACATAACGATTGTCACAACCTTCAAGACGACGCAATCGAGATGAAGATCTTCAAGAATGACATGTTCTTCCTCGAATAGATGGTGAGATACAACGCGTTTGGTATCACAATTTGGGAAGGGACTCCCGATGTTTGGTGATTTTGCTAGAGGTAGGAACAACTCCTGATGGTGTTCCAAATATTCTATTTGAAGGAAGTTACGAAGGCCTCAACAATGACCAAATAACTGGGTGGTCTTCCCGCCCTGGTATGGGACACTACCGATGGTTGAGAGGCCCTATCAATCATCTTCGAAGAGAACAGAGATCAGAGTATGTGGCAAATACAATTCGTCGCATCATAGATTTCCTCAACATATGATGATCGCTCCTCGTGGAACTCGTCCCTAGAAGGGGGGGTAATGTCATGGCCATAATCATGTAAGCTAATAATTACATATAAAAATAGGTAGAAGTAAGTAAAAGTAGGTAAAAGTAAGTTAATTCTATAATATTTAATATAGAAGCTTCCTAGAAATTTTTTAGATGCTGCTTTGACTTCATAGGTGTCTTTAATTGACTTTTTGGATTAGAAACGTGGTCAACGAGTTGGCCATGTGCCACACATGTTGTTAGCTTGAAGATCAAGCTAACTATGTAGCCCTTATGTAGAAAAACTTGTCTTGTAAGTCAAGGAATGTGCCCTACAAAGTCAACACATATTGGAGGTCCTATAGAACGTCGCCACGTAGCCCCTAGTTAGAGAGTATATATAGAGACAAGAGTGAAGGCTTCTTCACTCTTGTCAACTCCTTTCTTGCTTCTAGTCTGTTTCAAGGGTCTCTAGTTTTCTTGTCTTTTGGCAATAGCCATTCCAGTTTCTCTTTCAATATACATACTTGTTTATTTATATTTTGTTACCTTTATATGTGTGAAGGATCACTTATCTGAATTATTTTTTCATCGAGTTCTTGTCCTTGACACCTTGCCATTGTCTTCATGGACTTCTTCAGCCATTACCTATTCCAAAACAACCATGGTCTTTCAATTCTATGGATTTTATCATGGATCTTCAAGTTTGTATGATTCTATATTTATGGTAGTAGATCATTTTATCAAGATGGCACATTTTATACCATATATAAAATCTGCCATAAGTGAAGAAACAGCTAAATTTTTTCTTGATAACATCTATCGCTATTACGGATTATCTAAAGATATTATATCAGATAGAAGGATTCAATTTATATTAAGATTTTGAAAAAACCATTTTAAGATTTTAAAGATAGATATAAGGCTCTCTTCATCTTTTCAGCCTCAAACTCATAGATAAACGGAATGGGTGAATCAAGTTTTAAAGCAGTACTTGAGGTGTATCATCAACTATTATCAAGATGATTGAACAACTTTTTTACCATTAGTAAAGTTTATATATTATAATTTGATATATTTTTTTATTCAATAAACATCTTTCTTTGCCAATTATAATTATTATCCATAATTTGATACTTTTGACTTTTAAAAAGTTGATAATCTTGTAGCATAAGATTTGACAAATTATTTTTCAAAGCTATTGTAAAAATAAAGGCACAGTTAAAGAGAGCTGAAGAATGACAAAAGATTAATGTAGATGCCTATTGCAAAGAACAACTATAATTTAACATAAGTAATAAGGTATAGTTACTTCAACACAATATCAAGACTATTCATCTTTGTAGTTGGACTACCATAGACTTGAACCTTTTCTTATTAGTAATAAATCAATCTTGTTGCTTATCAATTATATTTACTAGAGTCTATAAAGATCCATCTTGTATTTCATATACCTTATTTTTAGCCATATAAAATACTGAATATTTTAGAAAGAAGACAAATACCACCTCTCTATATAAAAATTAATAATAATCAAGAGTTCAAAGTAGAAGAAGTCTTAGATTTAAGGTTGCGCCAAAATAGGTTAAAATATCTTGTTTATTGGCATGGATATAATATTAGTGAACACATATAGAAGCCAACAAAGAATCTTGTAAATTTAGCAAAGAGAATTGAAGCTTTTCATCAATGATATCCATCAAAATCAAGATAAAAAATAGCAAATCTTTGCCATAAAAGAAACAAGATAAAAGGAAGATAATATTCTATCTTCTATCTTTCTTTGTAGCTTTTGCATATTTATAATATTAAAGAGATAGAAAACTAACAACCAACAGATCCAACTTAAGAACATTCATTTATTGACTTATTAGATAAGATATTATAATTGTCACAACTTACAAGATGATATAACCAAGATAAAGATCTTCAAGAACAACATGTACTTGCTTGAATAGATGGTAAGATACAATGTATTTGATATCATAACCTTGAAAGAGAGTCTTGAAGTTTGGTGATTTTATTAGACGTAGGAACAACTCTTGATGGTATTTCAAATGTTTTATTTGAAGAAAATTATGAAGGCATCAATGACAATTAAATAATAAGATGGTCTTCTTGTCCTAGTATAAAACATTATCAATAGTTGAGAGGAACTATCAACCATCTTCAAAAAGAAGAAAGATTAGAGTATGTGGTAAATATTATTTGCCTTATCTTGAATTTCCTCAACATATGAAGACTACTCTTTATGAAACTCATCCTTAGAACAGAGGGTAATATCAAGGATATACATACATATTTTAATAAATATCTTTATGATTAGATAGAAATAGGTAAAAATACATAAAAATAAATTAATTTCATAATACCTTCTAAAGAAGCTTCGTAAAAACTTTATAGTCACTACTTTGACTTAACATATGTTTGTAGTTGATTGATAGGCTAAAAACTTGATCAACAAATTAACCACATATTAGTAGTATGTAGAACAAGCTAACTATGTAGCATACATATAAAAAAACTTGTCTTATAAGTTAAGATACGTATCTTATAAAGTCAATACGTTTTGGATGTCATATCGGACATTGTTATATAGCTCCTATGTAAGAATATATATAGAGGCAAGAGTGAAGCCTTCTTCACTCTTGTCAATGCCTTTCTAATCTTTAGTCTTGGATTAAGACTTTCTAGTCTTCTTATTTTTGGAAATAATCATTCTAGTTCAATATTACATCATCTTTGAGTGACTTTCTAGTTCTTTTCAATGATACAAGAATGTATTGAAGATTTCTTTCTTTGAGATTGATGTCCTTAACACCATCATAATATGTAATGACATGGTATGAGTGGTATTGCTACCAGTACAACTAACAATAAGCACATTATTATGATTAACTAACCATATAACTCTTAGTCATAAGTTTTTGATGTTCCTAAATAAGTCTAGTTACAACATTAAACAAAAATTTTGTTCTTATAGTCAATGGTACCTCACTTAAAAGATTTATGTTTCATTCATTCAAGTAACTTCTATCAAATATGGTAATAGTTTTAGCTACAAACTTTTTTTGCAACTTAGCCAAATCTTTTTTGATTGAAGGCTTTGTAATTACTTGAGCTATCTCTGAAGATAGCATAGACACTTTGCCTTCCAACATTTTATCAATAGTTAAAACTTGCTAATTTAAATTGTAGAGTTGACAAATCAAAAGTGGAGAATATAAATATCTTCAAACTAGTAGATAAACAAAATGAATGAATTAAGTTTTAAAGCAATATCTTAAGCACTATCAATTACCATCAAGATTATTGGATAATTCTTTTTTTGTTAGCAAAGTTTACCTATAATAATACAACACATTCGTCTACTTAACAATCACTGTTCTTTACAAATTATGGTTATCATCTATAATTTAATATTTTTTATTTCACAAAAATTGATAATCTTACTACAAAAGATTTAACAAAATATTTATTAGAAATACATGCAATAATAAAAGTACAATTAAAGAGGGCTCAAAAATGACATAACATCAATGCATATATTTATTGCAAAAAATAATCTCAATTTTAAGTTGGTGATAAAATATGATTTTTTTATTATAACATAAAGACTAGTGGTCCTTGTGACAAGTTAAATTATCATAAACTTAGACCATTTCCTAATTGTGAATACATCAATCTAATTGCATATCAATTACATTTATTAAAATATATAAAGTTCTATCATGTGTTTTATATGTTTTTTTTTAGCCATATAAGATAATAAATATATCAAAAAGAAAATAGTTGCTATGTTTTCATATAAATAATAATCAAAAACTTGAAATGAAAGAGATCTTAAACTCAAGACAAATATCTTACATATTGGCGTGGATATGATATTGGTAAACATACTTGGGTGTTATCTAAGAATCTTATAAACAACAAAGAAGGTCAATGCTTTTCATTGACAACATTTATTTAAAAGATATGAAGATCTTAGTTATAAAGCAAAGAAGATTCAATAAATATTGCATTCTATCTTCTATTTTTGTTTGTAGTTTTTTTATACTTATGATGCTAAATAGATAGAGAATCAACAACCAACAAATTTAATAATAAAACTATTAATTATTGAGTTATTCGATGAGACATTGTAATTATCACATCTTTTAAGATAACTTAATAGAAATAAATACTATCAAAAAAGACATATTTCTCTTTAAATAGATGGCAAGATACAAAGTATTTAGTGTCACAACCTTAGAAGAGACTTCTAATGTTTAATGATACTATTGGAACCATTATAAGTTAGTCTATTTTACTTTATTGCAAACTATTGTATATGCACATTGTGTTTTTTAAATTTTAAATTAAAATATTAAATAACCTTTATAATTTTATAGTATTATAATAAATAAAAATATAAAAATATTTTATAGAAATAAAGAATTTTCAAAATAAACTAATTTGGAAATACTACCTATTCAATGAAATCTTTGACATAAGTTTTTTTTAAAGGCTTAAGTAAAGATTTGCAACCATACAAAACAAATTGGAGTCTTATGCTATCTTCTACTTATATCATTGAGAAGCATTTGAAAATGTAGATGGGAGATAATATGGAAACGTATAGATGTGATGTTAAAAATGATATTGAAAATTGTAATTATATGTATATAATTCTAATGAAAGAGTGATTTTGATATGGGGGGGACATGATGAGGCAACGTCGATGCACAAGGAGGGTGCGGGTATAGGCGACACCAGGACAGGTGGGGGGGCCTAAGAGCGTGAGAGGTTGTGATAAGTTGAGGGGCCATGGGGGTTGGCTGTGGGGACCCAAGCCCCGGGGGCTGCCCTATGGGAGCGCACCTTATCTTTCTCTCGCCAATGCCCGCCGCCCGTTCCCGTCCCCGCCCTTCTACACTCAATCCGACCCTGTGTCATCCCCCCCGCGTGTGCGGCCTCATGGCCCCTCGCCTACACTGTCTGTGGCACCCACACTCCGGACCCGTATCGATATTGCCTAGCCACGCTCCCATCTTCCTTCCTCACCTGCGCAGATTTATCGATCCCTCACCCCAATCGCAGTAGCGATCGCAGCAGAGATGGCAGCTCTCGCAGCTACTTCCGCGGCTTCCATCGCTCTCGCTATCCCTCAGGCCTCGTCCGGGGCTTCCACTTCTAGGAGCGTCAACCTCCGCCTCTCTGGTATCCAGGTATGGGTCTGGCTGTGAGATCATCGGCTGCGAGGGTGTACTGCAGCTGGATTCATGTTTCAAGAGGGTTTATATGTTTTTAAGGTGTGTGTATACTGGCTGTGTGGGATCACGGGGATTGTTGCTGCTGGATTGTTTGTGAATCTGGGTGGTGCATTTCGATGATGGGATTCATGCTATGGGTGGAACAGGGTCAGAAGCTCGCCGCTGTATGCAATGGCTCCCGCGTCGTGGCCAAGGCTGCAGGAGCTGCCCCCGACGCCACTGCTGAGGCGCCCAAGGGTTTCACCCCCCCGACCTTGAACGCTGATACCCCTGCCCCCATTTTTGGTGGTAGCACTGGGGGCCTTCTTCGCAAGGCTCAGGTCGAGGAGTTCTATGTCATCACCTGGGAATCACCGAAGGAGCAGATTTTCGAGATGCCCACCGGTCAGTTAGCGCATCCCTATTATTCTTGAGAGTCACATATTTTTCTATGTAACACATGCAGCCTTCAGTAGTTAAATTACGGGATAGGCCCTACAGGGAACATTATGTAAATATGGCAAGGTGTCGTATGGGTGACGACTTATTCATTGGGCAGTTCATTCAGAATGAGGCAATCGATTCCTCTGGTGCATTGAGGGAATAGAGTATTCGTTAAGAGCAGTGTCATAGGGTAGTACATTTGCGAGAACTGCAGTGATGCTGGGAAATGGACACTGTTGCACTCGTAGTTCCAGCTACTGACACTTACTCCGCGCAGGTGGGGCTGCCATAATGAGGTCCGGACCCAACCTGTTAAAACTGGCCAGGAAGGAGCAATGCCTTGCGTTGGGCGCTAGGTTGAGGACCAAGTTCAAAATCCAGTACCAGTTCTATCGTGTCTTCCCCAATGGCGAGGTGCAGTACCTCCACCCCAAGGACGGAGTCTACCCAGAGAAGGTGAACGCTGGAAGAACAGCTGTGGGAGTCAACAACAGGAGCATTGGGCAGAACGCCAACCCCGCCGAGCTTAAGTTCGCCCACAAACAAGCCTATGATTTGTAGACATTACATCTATTTGTATATCATGATGAAGTGTGTGTTGTAAGCCAAAATTCCCTGCTTTTATCTAAAAGCATCGCAATGCGTTGATGATAGATGTTGTGTGAGAGATGATGGATCTAAAAATAAATTCCGGAGAAACTGGAATCTGGCATCATTGGAATCTGAGTTTGTGTAACACTCGCAATATGTAGTTTGAAGGACATATTGTCCGTTTAACCCTAATCGGATGTGACATCCTACATGGCGGGTTACCTTAACTGTGGAATCAGTTTGGAAGTAAGAAATACTAAATCACTTGAAACAGTGCGGTACTGACTGTTCGTTGTCGTGAACTACGTAGCAGGTACTCTATAAGCGTCACGTTACAACACTGATAATCAGTCCGAACACCGGAAGGGTATATGTCTTGCACATACATCGTCACCTTTCCGAAGAGAACTTCAAAGCACGGTAGAGCAATTGAGTATTGTTCTTCATCTATTGAAATCATATCACCAATCGGGCCCGTACAGATCATTTTTACAAAAGCATACACCTGTTCTGACCACTTTCCAAACTATTTTTTGTGCCATCTGCCACTGACAGACACCCCTTGGAAAGACCCTATGAACAATACGTCACCTTCTCAACATACACATTCTCCACTTGAAAACCAATATTTGTCCCATACATTAACACACTCTTTATTCTGAACAATTCCATTCCATCGATAATACACACCAATTTTGACGCATACACACATGACACTACCAGACATTGGAAGAAACCGCCTGCAACATTACCGGTACCAATTGCGGCGTTGCCACTGTGATAAATTCAAGTCACAATTTCTACTTTCACAACTCCGTTATAACATTGGACATGTCGTTTCTTAATCATGACAGATGAACTGTGAACCAAATCTTACTGATACTGTGGATTACATTATGTTCATACATCCTCCGATAACGACGTTTCCAGTCATCACTTTCTCCGTTTAATTACAGAAAAAAGAACTTTTAAAAGCATGAACAATTCGACAGTCCTTGTATTAAGCGATTCTTTTACACTGCGAATCTTGCCTGCGGCTGAAAATTTGGAGAATTACTGCTGCACATCTATCCATCTCATAAAAACGTACAAATATATCTAAATCAGACAAGTCCAATGATCGTACAGAGCGTAAGGTATTACGTAATAACCTGGAAATCTCCCGACTTCTTCCGCTTCATTAAACATGTTTAATATTCCAAAAACACTCAGTTTACATGCTTCCAACCCAACCCACTACAATCCTACCGAACGGTACCAGTAAGAGAAGCTAAAATTTCGCACCACCTTCAACAAAACAAACACGAAACATACATTTTCGTTGCCCAACTGGAGAACTGGTGAGAAGGTATTTTATTTGAACATAATCGTATCTTGTCAATGATGTGGCCAAAAAACTCAGTGAAGTCTCGATCAATACAAGTGGCTACCTCTTTTCCCGTAAAAAGAAAAGAATAAGAGAAGGGGGAAAAAAAAAGGTGGGAAATTACAAAGGGTGATATCCTAAGCGAGAATATACCGAAAGGGGGAGCATTTGAAGGGGGAAGGTGGAACGATTTTACAGGCTTACGTCTGCGTCAAGTGGACTCTCGCTCTCTCTCTCGTGAGGTGAGTTCTGTTCTCCAAAATGTTTCTAGATATCTACTGTCCCAATGAAAGAGTGTAACCCATGTACCTGTATTTTAACCATAAAAAGACATAAAAAGTATAATCCACAACGAGTTTCACTACCACGTACAGCAACGCGGTGATTTTAAAAGGTTACTCCACAACACCCGAGTCTTCACTGATGGTCCAGTCTTCAGGGGGGTCCGTTCTCCTCGAACAGGTCCAACAGCTCCACAGCCTGCCATAACACAAGTACCACGAACTAACAATATCAAGCCAGGAGCCTTTTCTGTTCTTCTTTTCCCTCCCTCTGCACTGAACTACTTTTTACATTTGAAAAATGTATGGCTGCATTCATCAGAACCGTACCATTTGTCAGAAGTCATGACTGAAATGAGAGGTCTTCTGACACATGCTACCAAGTTACACCTAGTGCAAACTTATTTTCTCAAAAATATACTAGAGGTTTAAGGAACTACCTCTGGAACAGAGAGTTGGAGACGGAATTTGGGTCCATCATAGTGATGCAGCACCGGCCTGAACGAATCCTCTTCTAAAGGCTTACACTGCTTGCGAATGCGAGTCCGCACCTAGAAAAATGAGTGCGGGTTAGCAATGAATCGGTCAGTGTTCTAGCAGGACCTAAATTTAGCTTGAACAGCGACACAATATTCAACAACGTCGTGGTTTGAGAGCCAACCTGGGCAGGAAATCTTGACTCTCCCCGACATTTCTTGTCTTCCCAGGCGGTTGGATCTATGTTAGAGCCTCCAAAACTTGCTGCCTGTCATACAGAATGTAAACACCATACATGAGAACCTACGTCTGAAGCAAGTCCTTGACACCACCCACAGGTCAGAGGACGTCCAAGTAGGTCCTCCTTGCATCTAGTTCGATGTATCCAACCCTTCCCGAGTCTAAAAACTACTCTGGAACATGTCTCATTGATAAGGAATCTAAATTAATGCTGGGATCCATTATAGTCCGCCAAAATTACGGAATACCAACTAAGTCGAAAGAAGCAAGAGATTGTGCTGATAGTGAACCAGCCAGTACATTCACGAGGAATAAGCTCAGACAACTTACCTCAAAAATTCCATGAAGCTGGTGGGTAGTATAATTGTACAGAAAAAGAGGAAGCCCTGGTTGAATAGTGCGTACAGAATCTCGATATCGTTGTGGTAATCCTGATCAACAAAAAAAAAAAATCTCTTGATCACTTACCAAATGAGCTTAGTTAAAACGTTTGATTTCTCGCCTAATAGGACGGATACAGGACCACAGAAATGCAATTTTGATTATGACCTTCACAAGAGCCATAGATGAATTCGTGCTACTTGTCATTCTCTAGTAAGATCTGAAGTGAAAAATCAGATGACAGTAAAAACGTACCGAAAAGTTGGCGTTTAAGGTCCTCCTGCATGGTGTCGTTATTGCAGACGAATATGTAACCCCCCAATGTGACATTTCGAGGAAGGACTTCAGCTGACGGCAGTGATTTAAAACGCTTCTCATGATTAGCGGAAACCTGGAATTGGGTATTACCATTGGACACAACAGTCTTGGCTGCCGTTGGGCCAGGCATGTTGCCCTCGCCAGAGAGTTGCTGCTTCTGCTCAGAAGAAAATTGCTTGGATTCGGTGGCCTGGGATCCTTTGAGATCCCCTCCTGCAGGTTGTTGTTGCTGCTTAGAGCCCCGACGACCCTCACCTACGGTCCGTTTGAATTCCTTGATGGCACCCGGTGGGATAGATTGCCGCTCAAGAATCCCCACCTGAGGCTGCTGCCGATCATAGTAAGGTGCAGCCGCTGCGGCCAGGCTCCAGTTCTGGTCAGTGGGGGGGAGGGACCAGCTATGGTTCGCGGAACTGGTCACCCAATTCCGCTCCTTAGTAGTATCGCCGGAACCCCCAATTCCGTCCCAAAGCCACAATGAATACTGGCTCGCCAGCGGTCCTGTGTGAGTTAACCCCGCAATCTTGTCGGATTTGGGGGCACAAAGCCGTCCACAACTACAATAAAATTTGGTGCCACAAAAGGTAACTGTTCCACTCGGTTTCGGATCGCGATGTTCCTTTCAGATCAAAACGGGGTATTTCTAAAGTAACAATGATTAAGCAGAGGCAATTAAAAGTGATGTGCTACGACAGTTCTTGAGTCAGGAGAACTACCCGACCTTCGTTATTACCTCAAAGGCTTGTTGGCTTTCTCGCACTGTATTTTCAACAACCGAGAAACCTCTGAAAACTCTAAAACTTGTGTATGCAGGGACACTAATTAGTGGCCCTTGATGGAAAAATTAAGCTATGTCTCTCTTAAGAATATATGGCCCAAACCTCAGGTTTCTGGGCTCAAAACACTGCCTCGAAAAGCTCCTTAACAAGGTTGAAACTCCTAAGATACCTCAACGTGTGGTAGTATACACGGATTGGGGCTCAAATCCGAGATACTCAGGAAAAACCCCGGAAAAGAACGACGGAAAAAGATACCGGCTTGGGTAAGAGATTTGGGAGCGAAGAGGAGGGTTACGTGAAACCTCCAAAGACCGCCAAAGCGTCAGCCACCTAGTAGACAGTTGAAGTGCATAAGTGTGCCCATGGCAGAGTTTTTTCACGACTCGATGAGGAGAGAGGAGTTCTGACGGAGAGGGCGCGCGGTGTTGCAGCTGGGGCACCAGGATAGACAAGGAAATCATACAAACTTTTAATGAGAGAGTGGCCTCCTGTGAGGAGTCAAGATTTCAAGGTTGCAGTACCGCCCTGTAACAAACCAACAAACCCGTCACAATCCTTTCTTCGGCAACGACAAACAGTTCAGATTTGCTTAAAATGAGTGACAAAGTCGAATGAAAGCTTTAAAACTATCCAGCCGGCAGCATACACAAGGCCTAAAACATCGCAAACCCGGCGCCAGGAAAAATTAGAGGACCTCAGCACCTTTTATGCCAAGGCTCACCAGAACACCGCTCTCCAAGGTTTCAAGAACTAAGAGCACGAAACTGGGCGTTCGAACTCAGAAAGATGTTATATGAACTAGGACTGGACACACTGTGTACGCTCTGGCCGAAGCGATACGGACGATGGCATCTTCAGATTTCGAAAAAGGCATGAGTTAACCGAGGGTTCCACAACAAGACATCCGCTTTCTTGCTCCATCGTTCCTAGCTTGCATGACTAGGTTCGTGCTTCAGAGGAGCAAGAGGAATACAAGTGCACCCTGAGATGCGCCAGCGGCCTTCTCTTGAGACCATGTCTAGGTTCTCTTAAACGACATAGTCACTAACCGAAGAAAGTGAAAGTGAGAAGGTCCAGAAATGAATGGCGCGAAAGACCGCCAAACACGAGGGGAGAGATAAAAGGGGAGGGCGACATGGAGCGAAGGGAGTTAGTTAACCTTGAGCGTCCTCCGAATCGGCTGCCGCTGCAATGGCCGTCAACTATTTGCACATGCAAACACACCATGGCGCTTCCCTTGCTCCGGTAGGAGGCAGCTTGGAATCCCAACACACTGAAATCTCAAGAACAGCCTTGAGGTGCCAGACTCTAGAACTCAGGGGAAGCTTGCTAGGCAAGTGAAAAAGGCTAGATGGCGTGTAGTGGAGGGTCCCAGCTGCGACGCGACCTCAGAGCCAACTTCCTGAAAAATCTTCACACAGTACAGACAATACAAGTTTGCTAAGGGACAGCCGACTAAAACAACTCACGACGGAGGACAACACCTCACCGTAGCAAGGACACTCCCCCTCTCCTCCCACCCATCCCTCGGCGCAACCCCCTTGATCAACTCTCTCAAGCTGCTCTCAGAAACCTCGAGATTGAATCACCGTGAGGCCCCCCTCCCCTCTACTATATTTATTTTACAGGCCAGTACAATAAAATCCAGTAGCTCCGAAACCCTGCCATAAACTTAAATCCAACAAAAACTAAATCCTCCCAAACCAACTCCGAAGACGTCAACCCGTTTCCCTCCCACTCGCGGACAAAAACACAAAACTCCTACAGGGATTATTTTTTTCCTTCTTCTTCTTCTTCTTTTATTCAAAATAGCACAAAAATCGATACTTACAGTCATCACCTCAGTAAGCTTCACGCATGGGGGCACCAATCCCAACAACAAAACAGAAACACGACACTCCTACAACGTCCTCTAGCATCAGCAGCAGCAGGAGGAGGAAGAAGAGGGGCAGGAGAGGGACAGCAGCAGGGGCATCAATGCACTCACCACCACGCACAATGTAAGAGAGCCAAAACATGAGAATAAATAAATAATGAAATAGAAATAGCACACCTTAAACAGCAGACGAAATAGTGCAGGACTGGCCCACACAGTTTTGTTCTTCTAGTCGAAGGAGTCTCAACAGCAGCAGCAAGAAGAAGACGGTGCAGAAGAAGAAGCAGCAGAAGCAGAAGGAGCAGAAACGGGTGCGACCAGGACACCCCTCTCCCCCCCCACCCCCCCCCCCCCCCCCCCCGCGTACCTGGGGACGGGAGGGGACAGGCGGGGACACACAACAAACAGCCCCGAACCCGAACCTGAACCGGTCATCCCCCCCCCGCCCCACGGGCGAACGAGCTCGTGGCCCCTTCCCATTCCGCATTCCCACCAAAAGGAGAGCCCAGGAATTCCAAATCCTTGTCCAAATCAGGTAATCCCGCCCTCCGCCCCGGTCATCCCCGCTGGATGAGCGTCGTCGCACGTCCGTCCTCGGACACGATCCCCTGCTCCCCTCCCCTTCATCCATCCATCCATCTATTAATTCATCCATTAATATATTCATCTATCTATTCCTCGTCTCTGTTCATTCGCTTTCGCTTCCCCCCTGGTGAGACGGAACTCACTCACTACTTGCACGTCCCAGTAAAAGACAAAAAAAATGTTTATTTACCCGCCCATTTCATGAGGTAATTTATTATTTACCGTCCAGGACAGGTGACTCACTTACTCCTTCCCCCCTGCAAACGTTCCGCCGTATACGTCATTCTCGTATATGTAGACTGACATCCGCGGCGGTACAGTCTCGGTTTCGAATTCGTATATATTATTCGTACGAATGGAGGCTTGTTGCTCGCGAGAGGAGGTGATTATTGTAGTGAGGGGTGGGGTGGGTGGGGGTCGAAATTCCGCGGTTATAGGGTTCAGCCGTGGGATGAGTTCTGGAACGTTTGTATTCGGTATCATTTTATAAAATGCTTGTAAGATTTTCAAGCACGCAGCTATTGCTTGGTATTTTGAAACCTACCATAATTGAACAACCATGATTGCATAAACCAAAAACAAAAACATCTAGCATCTGTTCAAACACACAATGATTATACTGAACAGGTGATGGGCACTTTTGTAATTTTAATGAAAAATATAATTTGAAGCATAAGGATTGGCTTTAAAATTATTGGATACGTCAAAGATTAGGAGAGACAAAGTTTAGAGCTCATGTGTCATGTGAGTGCTTGGTGATGTAGAAAGGATATTTGGAGATGGACTATGTCAAGGGATGATAGAACTAACTTAGTAGTAGCAAGTGTGTGATGACAAGTTCCTCATTCTAATCACTACCTACACACACAGAGACCTCTACCTAATTGGGGTTCCAAATCAGACTATAAAACCAATTTGAGAGAGAGTGAGATTCCACTGCAAGAGAAGAAATAAAGTTTCAAGTTTTCTGTGTATTATAAAAAGAAAAACAAGTGTTGATCAAACGAGGCATGATGGGAGCAGGGCAAGAGGTCCAGGCTGGTCATGGCAGTAAATAACGAGCATAGGAAAGTGAGAAACTATCTTTGGTTATATATGCATCTGCGATGGATAGATGGATAGATTAATGGATGAATGTCTGCCACTGCTCTTGATTCTTCTTCCCCCGCCATGCAGCCGACTGGTTGACTTCAAAATCATCCATCCCATGCAGAAGGAAGCTACAACTAGTTAGTAACTCAGCAATCAAAGCCCAGACTCTTTCTTTAGTGATAGTGAGAAAAGGAAAGAGCTCTCTCTCGCTCTCTCCAATAAACCCCTAAAATCCTACTGCACGTGCGTGTGCTCAGGTGGGGTGAGTCCCGTCTTTCACAAACCAGATCCAATTAAAATATTTCATCCCTATCAAATTCTCGACTGCGCAGTTATACATCCATGACCAGAATATTGAAGCTGCGGCTGCGAAAAGGGGGGGGGGGAGGGGAGGGGAACGGGAAGAGAGCCCCCTTTTGTGTTCCCTAAGAAGGGAGAGCATCAAGACAAGACTCCTAAGTTCTCTCCCATGTTCCCAAAAGCAAGGGGCAGCTTTATGAGAACAACAAAAGGGAAAGGAGGGGAATCCAAGCTAGCATTTTGATTCCACACAGCTTTTCATGGTAGCCATACTTGGTTGCAGAATGCTGTGTTTACACAAAACTATATATATATATATATATATATATGTAACCTGTGTGCTATGCTACCCTCCATATAACTTCACAATAACTTTACAATATTGTGTTACAATTCTCTGTTTCATTGTTAAGGGTGATATGAATTTTCCTACTTGGCTACAAGCCTCAAGGTTCAATTTACATAATGTCATTAGTTTACAAAGTTAAAATGAACATACACCCATAGTTGATTGGTTCCACAAACATGCCTGTACATATTTTATAAACAAATTAATTTAAAAAGAGAGAAAAGACTTCATATATCAAAAGATAGGTATACCCCCAAGAAAGATAGTCTGAGACAAATATTCATGACATAATTGTTGATTAACAACATGATGTATGTCTCCCATACAACAATTTAATCAAAGTTCATGTTGTATTGGGGTGTTTTTTTGTTTAACTGTTTGTTTGCATTTGTCACACAATCTAGGATATCATACATGTCAAATTGTCAAACATATTGTTAATTTACCTGTTTATTAATTTTTTCCTTTAAAACATATATGGAGGAACAAGTTTATACCATGAGGTTAGTAGTTCAGATATTGCATGTGAATTTCCCAATGTTGTCTAATGGATCCTAGAACCAAAACATGACTTGCTAGTATTCAGAAATAAAATAATAATAAAAATAAAAGGATGATATTTTAATAAGCTTAACCCCACAATTTGGAGCTTAGATGAACTTGATGACTGCTTATAATAATAAAATAAATAAAAACCCATATTATTCACAACAGTTGATAAATTTATAATTTCTTGATTCAAATTCTAGTTGTACTTAAAGTCAATTGTGATTAATATTCTAATTCTATGTACAATTTCAAACATTCTATTTAGTTTCTGTACACAATATCCATAACATTCATGTTTTAATTAGATTTTTGTCTTCAAACATGATATTATCCAAACGTTCTTCAATTAGAATATGTTATTTTGGAAAGTAGCTACAAATCATCCTGAAAATCATGCTTCGTAAAAATATGTGATTTGGTTGATTAAATTATACTTTATTACGTGGCTTTCCTCTTCTTTTCTTTTTTTTTTTTTTGTTTTTTTTGTTTTTTTGTTTTGTTTAGTTTTATTTCTAGTGTCATTTTGAAGATGCTAAATAATGTTGATAAGAATATCCTTTTATTTTCTAGAATACTGTGCCAATTTTATTTATTTAATTATTTAAAATATGTAACAAGAAATAAAATGAAATGAAATGATCATATAGCATTTGTTAGTTTTCAGTTTGTTACAAGAACAATTTAAGTTCTAGATGGAATGGTAAGAATGTAATGCTTGTCTGAGTTACAATGTTAAGGTTTCTTTGTAGACTTGTCTATAAGATAAATTCTATAGCTGAAACAAATACAAATATATACATAGGTATTTGTGAACTTCTCTATTTATTTATTTTCTTGAATGAGTTTTCTTATCTTTATTATACACAAAGTATTTCTTTAACACTCAAAAAAATAGAACAAATAAAGTCAGTGAAGACAAGCTGCACAATAACAATTAAAACCCTGTTAAACTTGTAATTATGATATGCTTAAGCTTTTCAGAGGTTATGACCACTATGGCTTTGGGCACCAAATGGTCCAACTAGTATTTTCCTGATGGTCCCTCATTCCAGTCCTGGTTTCATAACTTATGTATAAATAATAACAATAATGATGAAGATATATATATATATATATATACAGCAATTCACTTGTGTACAGCACACTTGTCTTGGTAATTGTTTTAAATTAGTAGTAAAGGAACTATACATAATTATTTTTTAAAAATTAATTTGATTCTCTTTTGGACTTGATGAATGCAAATATTCACCATTACATAAAAATATTTTTTGAAATTAAAAATATCAAGTACATCTTCACTATCAAAGAAATTTATCATTTATTAGAATGAATTATAAAATTTAAAGTAGAATTACCAAAAAAATGAAGAATAAAATATTATCATGAAAGAATGAACCGAAAGTAACACTAGTAAAAGAAACTATTAAATAGTAAATTCTGAATACTGTTCAAATAGTAACAAACCACTACTTCATGCGAACATGCTTACTTATGGAAGTAGTTTAGCCCAAAGTTTTCCTCAAATACTTTATATATATATATATATATATATATATATATGAAACCTCAAATACTATATATATATATATATATATATACACACATATATGTATATACCAAAAAAAACAGTAATTAAATTAATTATTTTTTTATAAATCTCAATATAATTATTAAATTTTGTTTTCAAAAAAGTACTTTTTAGATCTGGAGTATGTAAGAATGTCATACTGAATTGACGAGTTTTAGAATAACTATGGATTAAAATTTTTAAATAAAACAAAAAAATGAAAATCACTAGATTTTATGCAATTTCTTATACAGGGTGTGGTATATTGAAAAAAACAGTAAAAGTATTATTGAAAAATAATTTAAATCTGTTATTTTTTTTTTGTGGTTATGGAAAACATTTTATACCTTTGGAGACCCTATTATTTTATCTAAATTTTATTTTAACATCCCGAACTCTTTTTCAAAAAACTGCATTGAAAATGTTGGTCATTACATTTCAACTAGAGATTTTCCTTAAAATCTTTGTTTGAAGATAGCTGAAAATTAATTGTAAAAAGCACTATAAATCTAATGCAACTTTTACTTGTTGAAATTTGAACAGAAAGTTTATAACTTTAAAACCCATGTAATTTTATATGCAGATAACACTTGCATTGCTACACTAATTTAAAGTCATTCCCTGATTTTTTTAATGTCAGCGACCTTGTGGCTTCTAAAGCTTATTATGCAGGTTTGTAGCCAATCAAATAATAATTTAAAATTCAATGAAAATGTTGCTACATGTGTTTTCTATGTCATTTAAGAAGTATATATATATATATTTTTTTCAAATATTTTATTTTTAATAATTTCTATCATATCAATTAAAATTAAATCTATCCTCAAACTTATTGATACTGAACAGACTCTTACTAATTTGTTTCATTGCACAGTATTTTCATGTTTTACTTATTCTATCTGTTATTATAATAAGATATCGTACTATATATACATATGATATTAGTGGATAAATTTTTAATCTATTTTTAATCTATAGTAAAGATTGAGTACACTTTCTGGAAACATGTTTTATTGAAAAACAAATAGATATATATATATATATATATATATATATATCTATATACATACATACATACATATACACACACACATTAATCAGTAGTTAACTTGTTGATGTGTACAAACAATAATAATAATAATAATAACTGTAGATTCCCTATTGCATTTTTTTGCATTTTTATTTGCATTTTATCATATATTAAGGGGTGATAAGTATTAAAGAAAAAGGAATTGGTTGGTTTCCTTATTTTCATCTTTTATATGAGTTATGTGTATTTAAAGACATTATTGAATTTGGTGGTATTATAATAAACACAACAGAATTTTGACTCAACATTAGAAATTATTAAACAATGTTAAAAAGAAAGAAATTAATAAGAAATTAAATATCAAAAAGTGAAAGCAATTCAAAGCAGAATTGTTAATAAAAAATATATAAGTTAGATAATAATAAAATTAATATTCACAATAGATATACATATAAATAACTTCAAAGCAGTAATTTTGATTTATTGATTTTTGTTGCTTTACTATGAATGATACCAACATCAAAAAATAATTTACATGTATGTATATATATATATATATATATATATTTTAATACTAGAACCATGTACTTTTTAGATGCAAATTTCAACATGGAATGGGTGATAAAGAATGCTGATCTGTAATGTTGCCAACAAAGTTATCATAATGTAGATAAACGAGTGTGTATCTATGTACATACGCAGGGAAATAGAGTCTTCATTTTCAACTAGAAAAGTACAATTTTGAAATTTGAATCCGCCATAATTAAAGTTCATCAAAATGATTTGTAGATAGCATCCATATTGTGTTACCATTACATACAAAAATATTAATCTAAAATTTCTTGAGTTGTATCACTGAATTTTTTCTTAACTTGAATTCACCCAAAAATTATTGAAAAGCCATGCCAATATTCTCATTCGTACACAGCACTATATAGTAATTTCATCAAATTATCATCATTCAAGCACAAGCATTATTGCACAGAGAGCACAAGTAGGGAAATTAGTCAGCAGTGAAATTAAATTGGGAAAGAATATCTGACAATTTGGTGCCCATAAGAAATTCAAAAATTTGTTTAATATTTTATTTAGAATTTTGGATGTGGCTCTCGAGAAAAATGTGATTTGTAATATATGTACGCTTGAATATGTATGAGGGAAATACTCGTGAGAATCAACAAAGTTTTTTTTTTTTTTTTTTTTTTTTTTTATTGAAGATTCCAGCAAATTTCACTGTTACAAAAAGTTTATATGTAGTTTTATATTTTCTGAATTAGTCAGAGGTTGTTACAAATTCTAGATCACAATCATTATTATTTTTATGTAATGCTTTGACAAATAGTTTTCAATAAATCAAGAAATGATCATTTTTACATTTAGATACACAAACAAGTGTATTTAAAAATACTGGATTTGCTTTGTTTGCATGTTTTGTTTGTAGTTTGATTGAAAACCACATTCAGAAAATAAAATCTGAAGATTGTCACTAAACAAAACAACTTGTTTTTTGAACTTTTCAGAGTAACATTCTGAAATGCAATATAATGAGACTATTGCAGTAAGTGCTTGTATCAATAAGAATTGGAAATGATGTTGTTTGGTAGTTAATTCTACATTCTATATAAACATTAGACATGGTTCAAAAATTCAGGCAGAGGTTATTTTCAATTGTTGAAAATGATCATATATATATATATATATATATATATACACACTCATACTTTTACACACTATATATTCAATTTCTTTATACAAACACTCTTCAAATGTAGTTAAAATATATTGCTTGGTAGGCACCATCTATCATCAAGACACTTTCCAGCTGGGGTCTTAGAGAAAATTGGAATTGCAATATCTATGGTTGGTGGGGAATTTCACAACAATTTTGTTGATGAAATCATAATAACTACTAACAAAATTGATGCAAGACATGTGCATTACATTGAGCTTCTTAAACAAAAAAGAAAAGAAAAAGGGCCATGACTGTTGCTGTTCCTATTCACAATTGAAGAAGCATGAAAGAGAGAGTAGGATTTTTACCATTTTCTAAAAAGTTTTGTATAACAATGACATATTCCATAGATACATAATGTATTGAAGTGTTGCATCAGCACCAGTTGGGGTATTACAAGTTCTCTCAAAAGTTGGTTTCCAAAACAATTGGAATTCTTCATATCGTATAGGACTTTGTGTGTGTGTGTGAATATATGTATGTATGTATGTATATATATATGCATTGTGATGTTAAAGTTGCAATGGACAGTGAACTAGGTGGCTGCAGCATGTCCAAATCCATTTGGAGAAGATAATGCTCTGATAATACATACATCTTCATGCATTTGTTTTTTGTACAGAAACATCCATGTCAATCTTGGTATTCATGACTTACACATCTGCATATAAGTTGGTTGGTTGGTGTCCTGCCATATTGCACTGCATGAATGTTTTGAATACATTCAATAATACTTATAATAATAATAAATACAGTAGTTGTATAGCATGATTCATTTTTATTACTATTATTTTTTTTTTACCTTCTAGAGAATTGTCCCCATTCTGTTGTACAAATTCTTTCCCTCAACATGTCCACCACCCACATCTTCTTCCTTTGCATGCTACTAATGCTGCTAAAGTGGGCCAGAGCATTCACATGGCCCCAGCACACTATTTATATTTCTCTTCCTCTCCGTGCAATTGCATTAATTTATTAATGTATTTTTATTACCATCCAGTGGAGATCAAGTGACTCTCAACCAGCACACAAATTATTGTAGTTCTTGGTTGCTTCCCAACAAACTCTATGGAAATTTTAGTAGAGCAAGTACAAAAGAAAAAACGAAGAGGAGATGTGGTTTTTAAAGTTTTAGTGTTTCAGTATTTAGATTGACGTACTATTCAAGCTTTTAAACCTTAATAATAACAAACAACTTTTGACCTTATACAGGAACTAAATATTAGATTAAAAAAAAACAGTTAGAGTAACCTTCATTATGATTTGGAAATACTTTAACTGCAGACCGTGGTTTATTAATATTAATGGGTTACACGTGCACAACATTTGATAGGTATGTTCTCACCTCATCCGTCATTCATATAACTCATCCAAGGATGAACAGAGGAGCCTTGGTTGATTGCCCAGTTCAAACATCCATTGGATTCACAACCCAAATATATCAACGAGGAATAGTTCCTGATTTTCTATGTTGGGAGCGACAAAAGGACAATCATCCATCCATACGGCATTGTACAAAAAACGTGGGGGGGGGGGTAAGAATGTGGTTTTTATTTTCTTTTTTGTTTCAGTTATGCTTTTTCATGATTTTACAATGTTTTAAAAGCATTTGTTTTGAGAAAGAAATCTGGACCTGAACTGGCAGTGCTAAACCCTGTAGCAGTCATGCAACCTGCCTGTCGACACTAAATTACCAATGCCACCGTGGACCCATTAAAGAGCCCCCAATTTTTCTTTTTCTTTTTCTTTTTTCTTTGTTGTTGTTGTAGTAGCTGAAAGTGGGGATGCTGATTGGGTGCTGCAGAGAAACCGCCATCTCTGCCCCAAGTGTTGGAAGGGGAAAAAGGATTGTCGTTTCCATGGAAGGACTCACTCACTGTCTCACTGACTCCGCAGTGAGTGAGTTCTTTGGATGAATGGTTTTTCATCCAGTCTCTTATGGATGGATGGATGGATGGATACCTGCAAGGTTGTGGAAGGCAAGAAAAGGGAGTGGAGAGGGAGGGAGAGGAGAATGGAGTGAGTTCACGTGCTGCCTGCCAAACCCCCCCCCCTGGTTAGGGGGCAGGCACGCAGGCACACAGGAGGCAGCCATAACATTATGATTCCTTCTTCTTCTTCTTCTTCTGCCATACCCCCCCCCCCCAAAATCCCTTTCCAGATGTATGTTGTTCTGCGACCACTCTCACTCACGCTCACTCTGTCTCTTTCACTCTCACTCTGTTCCCAAGGGAGGAGAGGGAAGGCACTCTCTGTTTCTGTTCTCTCCCCACCCCGCTCCCTCTTCTTCTTCTTCTGTTCGTTGGTCTCACCATCTACATCCATCTATCCATCCATCCCTTCTTCTGCATGAACTGTGTTGACCTTTCTTGCTAACCCTCCCTTCATGGTTTTTGTTTTTGTTTTTGTTTACCTATTAGAACACACTCTCTCTCTCTCTCTGTCCAACTGGCACAATCCCATTGGACACTGGTGAGTTGTTGTCATTCAACATCATTGTGGATGATGGTGATGGATGGTTTTCGTTGGGGAGATGAGAATGCAGATGGTGATAAAAATGGATGGTGGTGGTGGTGGAGTGAGTTATTTATTGAGGAGAGAGAGAGTTGAGGTAATTAATTAATTAGGTTTTGGTTTGTGCCATGATTTGAAGTGTAGTTGGGGGCAAGGCATGTTGTAGAGAGAGAGAGAGAGAGAGAGATATATATGAACTGAATACATTAGAATACAATTGAATTGGGCCAAAGCAGGGAGAGGGGGCACTTTTACTGGCTGGATGCATGCATGCATTGCATACTGTTGCAGGTGGAAGAGCGGCAGTGAGTGAGTATGTGAGTGAGTGGTAGTAACTTAGTAGTAGTAGTAGTGGGGGGAGGGGGGGTATTGCAGTAGTGCCAGGCTTCATATTCAAGCTCGTCTTGGTTGCTGCTTGCTTGCCTGGGTGGCTTAATAGCAAGTGTGTACTTTACTGTACTGTACTTAATTACTTACTTACTTACCAGATTTGCAAAATACCAAATATATATATATATATATATATAGAGAGAGAGAGAGAGAGAGAGAGAGAGACCCAACAATCAGTTCCATGTTCTTTTCTAAAAAACACAACAACACATTCCAATTTATTTATTTATTGCAATTAAAAGTCAACACAGATGTATGTGCAGTAAATATGTAGCTTGACTAATCATTTGAGGAAATACCATTCTGTTTTCATTGTTTTATTCTGGTATACATTAGAGTATTATTTTTGATAATTTGTAGATGCTTATGTGATATATTTTGTGAAAAAAACGTTTATGTCTTTTCATAATCAAACTGGATTTTAAATCTGAAAAATCTTGTACGTCATGATTCTGTAAATGCTTTTCTTGGTCCAATCGAGATGTATATAAAGCATTCCTCGATGCGAAGATTTTGAATATAGAGGAGTGCAAAATATTTAAATAAATAAATAGTCTCTTAAATATCTTTGTAGTTTTCTATAAATATTGTACATAAAATCATGCATGAATGTAATAATAGACGACTGTTGAACTTCTTCTTGACACTATTGCCAGTGCTTTATTTGTATTTTTAATCTTATTATACTCTGATCATTTCTTGCATTCTAAGTCTTGTATGCATTGTTTACTTTTCACAGAAAAAAGTAAATTGTACAATCTTCCAATTGATATGGCATTCACAACTTAAAGGGGGAAAAATATATATATATATATATATATTCTCATGAATGTTGTATTCATATTCATCACACATGAAGCAATGTAGTGTGAAAATTGATTAAAACAACTCAGTGATAAAAAATAAATAAAAAAACATCCTCAATAGATTTTCATTCTTTGACAGAGCAAGGTGTAGGCTGTCCTTGTATTGAGAAAAATGGCTTCTCCCCAGTTTGAACTGTAAAAAGGAATACTCTAGAACTAGTGCAGACCAAATCAACTGCTTGTACCACAATTTATACATAGTTTTACTTCAATTGCAGCAGTTCAACTTCTTTGCTTTGCTAACATTAATGGTGGAGTATTCAGGTTTTTGCAAGTGTGTGTGCATATTGGATGCTTTGGCTTTGAATGAAAGAAGCCTTCTTCTACTGTGAGAGGTACTATCCATGGAATTTTATGAGAGACAAATCAAAAGACATGACATGGGACACTGCATGGGCCTGATTCATGAACTGGCCACTCTCTTTCTTGTTTGATTCAGTCAAACCCTAACCCACAACCTTTTTGTTTTCTTTTTGTTAATTTATAGTCATAATAAGAAAAGGCTCCAACAGCTGTAATCCAATCTTCATTTGACTCTTAGCTCAAAAATTGCAGTTCTCTACAAATGTCGTATCTGCTTTTGACATTTGTATATGCAGCATTTGCATGAAAATTCCTATCAAAAAACTAAACAAAAAAGCTTGAGTAGGGACCCACAAGCTTGAGGTGGGGAAAAGACTTGGTTGAGGGTTACAATTAGTATGTCATGCTCCAATGTGGGAGCAGACCCATTTACTCCACTCCCACACCACACCACACACAAATAACTACTATCAGTGCATTTAAAGTCTTGGATCCAACACATAACTGTTTCTCCTCTTTGTTAGGGAGGTATATTCATAGTCTCCTTGTCTACCTGGCACATGCATATGCTATTGAAGGGTATGTTTGAATGTTTTTTGTTACAACAGTGGACCAACACATGGGTCTAAAGATTTTGGCAAGGCACATGGATAGTGGACAACTCCAATTTCTTACTTTGAGATCTTTGGAACCAACTCAAGCAAAGTGCCAACACAATGACTAACAAGAATTTCATTTTTATATATAGTCAGACCCAAAAGAGAATCATTACAATGGGGGTTTTAATAAGAGCACGAGTGGAAGGATAGAGAATAAAACACAACAACAATTCTGTGTGATTCTATGAATTCCAAAGATCCATTCATCCACACACTGATTGTTGTGTGTGCATGTGTTTGTACACATGAAGAAATAACTTTCTGGAGCCTTAGAAGGGCATACATTGAGTTGATAATTTGTGAGTCAGATAGGCATGAAATTGTGTAAGTAGTTTGGATGATGCACTTCATAATCTACCTTGCACTTCAGATGGGGTGTTAGGACTCTGGATTCCCTTATTGTTAACACCAACACTAATCCATGCATGGGGCATGCCTGTTTGTGTCAAAAAACAAGAAGAAGTCCTTTGACTTTGTAGTAGTGGAAGCCAACCCTAGAAGACATAGTGTGCTTTTACCATTTAAAGAGTGCTGAAATTTTCCAACTACAAGGGTGTGTTTGCTAAGGATTGGAGAGCATGATGTCTCAGGAGCATTATATGGAAGATCCAAGGGAGCAGACCCAACCAGACCAATTACCCCTATATATATGTATGTATGTATGTACATATATAAATACATATATAATGTGTGTGTATGTGTATTATAAATGTACTTATATAAATACATATATAACATACACATTATGCTAGGGCAGGTGGGTTTGGTGTCAGGAGAATGTCTGAGGTATCTCTGCAGCATAACAAACAAGAGAAGGAAAAAAGAGAATTGCTGTGCTCCCCTCCCCCTCCCTACCTTGCCCAACACAGAAGCTACTGGAAATGAGAGCACAGCAGTGAGGCATCCAACATGCCATGTGCTAAAAATGTGTGTATGTGTATTTATATATATATATATATATATTCTAACTGAAATGTGGGGGAGAGAGAGAATGTCACACATACAGACAACAATTCATCCAGCCATCCATCTGCAGCAAATGGAAGGTCCTGCAGACACAATGACAAGTGTCCACTTCATGCTTGGGCTTGCATCCCTGAGCCTTTTTCACCAGGGCACCAAGAGTCCTATATTCCATTAGTCCTATTTTTTCACTTGGGGTGTGGTGACAGAGTAAAGCAGTGCAGTGCAGGGAGGGAGGATCTCTGTCTTGAAATAACATTGCAGACTGCCCCTCACTAACACAAGGAGGGATGGGTGGATGATTGGGACTAAGACTGAATGAATAAATGAATGCCTGTATGAATGTTTGCTGCCTGTGTACTTCCTTCCACACCATATGGGCAGGCAGGTTCATTCCATCATTCACTCACTCTGTATGTGTAAACACACACATACATATACACACACTAGTAATAGTAATAATAACAGTAAGTCATAGCAGCAGATCTGAACCCACCCCTCCCCTGGTCTGAATTTCATTTACTTGCTCTGTCCCTGCCTCCCCCTCTGGATATGGGCTCATAAGGAGAAGAGGGACAAAAAGTAGTGGAAACAAAAAACCAGAGAGAAAAGAAGTATGATTAAGTAAGTAAAATGAACAAGCCATGTACACAGAGAGAGAGACACATCCACACACCTGCTGGCAATGACAAAGGCACCAATCATTCAGCTTAACTTACTCACCAGCTTATCTCTGTCTCTCAGTCTCTCTCAGTCTGGCTTCTGGCAACACACACATGGACATTTGCCATGGAATCACATCCCTCTATTGGATGAGACACAAGCCCTTCTTTGCCTTCTCAACTTCTTTACTTTACACAAAATGGGGACTATATATATATATATATATATATATATATATGTCTAAGTATGTTGGATAAATTAAAAATCTCATTTCTTCTTCTTGTGTGTGTGGATTCTTGACTACCGGATTCATTCTCATGTTGTAAGAAATAGAAGATGAATGATAGGCTGGGCCTACTTTTCATCCTGTGGATTAAATTTGAGGTGATGTATTAATGTCTACAATTCAAATAATGTCCTACAAATTCCTCATTTGTGAGATAAAGAGAGTTTGAATTTGGATTTAAGGTTGACTTTGAAGTCGAATATAAGCTCAATACAATGAAATTTATCAAAAAATAATTTTTAATATGTTATTTAAACTAAGGCCAGTGTTTTGAATTTTCTTTTCTGATAATTTTATATTGAAATTTATCCTACAACATACAATATTGAATATTTAATTTTTAGATTTTGAGAATTCATACTACCAATGTCAATATGTAGTTTTAAATATTTAAATATGCATAAAAATCAAATTTTACACTACTATACATTTAAGAACCAAATTACGTTTAATTTTACTAAAATTTTGGAGAAATAAATATAAATTATTTTAAAAAGAATTACACATGTAATAAGAAAAAATTTAAAAACACACACACACACACACACACATATATATATATATATATATATATACACATATATACATATACATAGAATTCAAATATAAATTATATGTTTTAACATTTGTAATAATAATAATAATAATAATAATAATTTTATTGAAAATTTGGATACAATTTATAATATGATGTTAGGTTAATTCAAAATGATAAATAAAAATAAATATGATTTAAATTAAATTATATTAAATTAATGAAACCATTGGAATATTCCACTGACTACATGGAATAAAATGGATGAACGCAGGGATGGGTAGATGGATGGGGAGTGACACTAAGAGGGTCCATGGCACACCTGACATGTTCATCACACCTAACGAACGATTCGCCCACACTATTTGGCTGTCTGCTTAGCCCGGCTCCCAGCCCCGCCCGTACCTGCCCGGACTTGGTTGCACGTGAGTCCAGCCCAACCCTGCCCTGCCCTGCCCTGCCCTGCCCAGCTCTGCCCAGCCCTGCCCAGCCCAAATGCAAATGGGGGATACTGGCGAAGGTCTTTTCATTCTCGTGACTATATGATTTCAGAAGGATATTATTATCATTCATTACTATTACTATTATTATCATTGTTGCTGCTGCTGCTGTTATTACTGGTTATTGGTAATTGGCCTTGATGTTGTTGTGGTGATGGATTGGAAGACCATTGAGAGTGATGGCTTTGATTGCCACGCGTGCACCTGCTCCCCCCCTTTCCCTCCAAAAAATGCCACTCTGCCGGCTGGCTGCCTCATCTTTCATACCATAAATAAATAAATAAATAAATAAATAAATATATATATAATTGTTTTTAGAACTGTCCCAGTCATTCCAGACATGTGATGACCAATTGAAACTCAAAAAAACAAAAAAAACAAAAAACAAAAATACACACACTCTCTCTCTGTTTGTCTGTATGTCTCTCTCTTGAATGAATGAATATAAAGAAGAGGACAACTTCCTCATAGGTAGGGAAAGGATCAAATCTATACCAATTTCTAGACCCCCACAAACATCCACACAAAAAGGATTGCCAGTAACTTTATAGGGGGAGTGGGAATGGTGTGAAGGCACTTTTTGGTGTGGTGTAGGAGGAGGGGGGAGGGGGGAGGGGGAGGGGGGAGGGGGAGGGGGGAGGGGGAGGGGGGAGGGGGAGGGGGGAGGGGGAGGGGGGAGGGGGAGGGGGGAGTGGTGGTACTAACTAACTAACTAACCAATAATACCACTGTGAAGCCACATTTGGGCATTTGGATGCAGGGCAGCTCTCACATCTCCCTCCCAAATTTGTGCAGGGGAGGGGGGTCATGCTTCAGCTGTGCAGCCCCTTCTCCCCTTCAGTACATGTTATCATATACCATTGCACACACATTGCATTGCATTGTTGGCACCTTCACAGCAGTGGCTCAACATTGACAGGCACAAACTATACAGTAGTAACACACAAATATATATAGTAACACTATTGATTAACTAACTAAATAACATATGGCATGACTCTGCCCCATACAAAAGTAGTAGTAGAAGCAGTTGGAGGAGGAGGAGGAGAAGGAGGGGGGGGGGTTGATTCTTCCTGAAACTCTGACACGTTTCTCCCCCTCCCTCCCTCCCTTCTCCGAAGATCCCCCCAAGAACCAGTCCTTCTTTCCGTCCATCCTTCCACCCACTGTACCGATAATTATCAGCCGTATAACGAAGCAGAATGGATGTGCCGGCCTATGTAGCAGGGGGGGCAGGGGTGAGGAATTGTCCGAGGTGGCACCGACCAATGCACCAATAATAATATGGCAATAGCGCCTTCAATGGGGCGGGAGGGAGGGTGGGAGGGAGTGAGGTGTCACTATTCCTGTTTCCCGCCCTTTTACTCTCTCTCTCTCTCTCTCTCTCTCTCTCTATTTCCAGTGGGGGCATGCTAGGTCGCTGATTGGTTGCCTCCGGTATGGACCGGGTGGCCCGGCCCTGCCCAGCCAAGCCACACGCCCACACACTCCCGACGTGCTTCCTTGGACTGCCCCATATTATTTATTATTAGGGTTATTATTAAGATTGTTATTATTTTCATGCCTCTTGTTGTTGTTATTGTACACGCACACTTGTTTTGCAACAAATTTTTCATTTCTGCAAAAACTTATAATACCAACTTTCAATACATGATTGCATATAACTTTCCATTTGTTAAAAAATGGGCCATTTTTATTTTATTTTATTTGTTTAATTTCTACAAAAATGAAGAATTGATTTGTGCAAGTCGTTGATGTTTAAAAGTAGTTTTGGATGTGTGCTTTGTGGACCCTTGATTTTATTGTTGAAGTACCAAAGCCATACAATTAATAGCATTCTATAATGTATTTGTAATTTTGTGTTTCTCAAATCAAGACGTTTCTTGAAAAGAATTAATTTTAAAAAAAGAATGCTAGATTTGAATAGATGAAATCACATAAAATTAAAAGCATCTTCGTAATTATTGTATGGTGAACAACATGCACACATATTTTTCAACTAATAAAATATTGGAAAAATAGTGTACTTATTTATTTGTGGTACATGTGGTTTTAGAAACTACTACAGTAAAGAAAGCCAGCTTGAAGTGTATTAAAACAATGTACGTCACATTTTCAACATTAATGTTTAAAATTACTTTTATTTTTAAACCTACATTGTTTTGATAAGCCATACGCAATTGTGTTTTATTTAAAGAATATACTCCATGTGCTGAAGGGTATGAATGCAAATCAAATTGAAAATTATTTTGCAAAGGTTAAAAGATGACCTAAAGTAAGAATTGTAACTATTTAGGAGACTCTTAAACTTAAAGAAACAAGCATTTGTGTTCATATACATTGGATTTTAATTGTGGTTTTCTGGTACTTTATTAGCATATTTGGCACATGTCCAATCATTAGCATTTATCTTCTTCTTCTCCCTCCCCTTTTTTGTTTTGTTTTCTTTGAATAAATTAATTATTTTCCAAAAAATATTCAATTGACTATCCTTGAAAGGAATAAAAATCAGTTTTTATTCTGGATTCATATAATTTACAAGATCAAAATTGAAATATAAATTTTATTTATTTATTTTACTATAGTATGGTTTAAAAAGAATCTAATAGTAAAACAAATAAATTATTCATTTTTGTGTAAATAATAAAAAAGTGATATTTTTAAAATATTTATTTACTTTTATATTAAGGAATATGATCATTTTAAAAAATTCACTTGTTAATGAATTTAGGTAAAGTTATTTACCATTGAAATAATTTAGATAATTATAAATGCATCAAGTACAAAAAAATAGGTGTACATAGTACAATTTTTTTTATCTAGGTTTTGTTTGGAATATAATCCAAGACATTTTACGTAATTTAACAAGTTAGTTAAAAATTTTAAATTCATATATATATATATATATATATATATATATTCTTTCTGAAATAAAGTGTGGTAAAAAAAAAAAAAAGTGAATTAACAAGAAAATACCTTTTATTAATATAAAAATTTACATTTTTTTCTTCTTCTTAAAAGAATTTATATTTCAGTCAAAAAATAAATAAAAAGACAAAAAAGATAGAACAATAACCATGGGGCACACATATTTATGTATCTAAGTTTAAATAAATCTTAAATTGTTGGTCATGCAATCATTTTTTATTACACCAACTTACGTGAAGTGGATATATATATATATATATATATATGGTGGATTCTAAGAGATATGATTTAAAAAATTTAGACATTATTTCTGTTACAAAGAATAAATCAAATTTGTAAGTAAGTAGTAAGGAATTTTTTTTTTGCACTTGAAAAATAATTATAAATAGTTCAACTAATTTTGTAAATAATTTATTTGCAATGTAATGTAAGTAGATTATTTTAAAACTTCGTTAATATAACATTTTTTTATAGAAAAAGCATAAAATGAAATTATTTACATACCAACTTAGAACTTTTTACATAAATCCTTTTTTATAAGATTCTATTAAAACTATACATACATACATACATACATACATACATACACACACATACACATACATAAACATATATAATATTTCTCTATAAGTAATTTGTATTTTTTCTCTAAATATATATATATATATATATATATATAGGCTTTCATGCCAATTAATAGGTGCTCCTGTTGGGATTCCAAGAAGAGGCAAGGATATTCTTTAAACCCCTCTGGGCAAGGAAATTGTAAGCATTGTTCTTGTAAAGTGATGGATGCTCTATTTGGTTGGATTTCAGATTATTTCTTCAACAATCTTCAAGAGTTTTAGGACTTGGCTTTATTGAATTACAATTCTAGTATTTAGCTTTATAGAATTGTAATTTTGTTTGTCGATTTTTTATCTTATTTTTTTAAAAAAACTATTTTTAATGTTGATTTTTGTATGTGTGTGATTTTTTGTTTATATTTTCAAAATTTTTTATAAAGTTTTTTGGATTTGAAATTCAAGAAATATTAGCTTCAAAAGTGTTGCATCTAAACTTCAATTTGTAAAAAAAATTAAAAGAATAAAAACAATAAGTTTTTTGACGAAAACCTAAAATAATGAATTATACTTGCACCACTATTTTAATAATCATTATAATTATTTAACTACACTCAAAAGTATACACAATGGATATCTTAATCTGGTAGAAACCTATTACACAAAATAAGTGGTATATACACTAGTAGGCAATATAAAGTTTAAACCAACTTTAATTAATTTATAATTTATTATTATGTTTTTGATAGTTTTTGTACATTAAAGAAAAGAAAAAGAAAAAAAGAAAAGAAAAGAGAAAGATTAATTCACAAGTATTAAAGAATTTTTTCTTCACATATAAATAGAATATTAAAATCAAGACAATCTTTTACTTTGGTTTCCTTTATTTTTTTTGTTTTATGGTATTAAACTGCAAGCTATCTACATCAAAATTTATTTTCATTAAGATTCTAAAAAGTTGTATAAAAATAGTATTATTTATAAAGATATAACATAAAGATATAATATTTTTATAGCAATATTCTGTTTTTTCTAATTACAAACATATGAAGTACTGGCATTGAGAAGTATTGATTTGTTAAAAAATGTACTTTGTTAAAGCAAGTGATTAATGTGCAATAATATACAACACAATAATGAACCATGTGTATCCAAAGAATCAAGAATTAGATAAAGATGTGTCCTTGACTCCACATTAAACTTGAATAGAATAAAAAGCACACATTCATATGGGAAAAAATACAAAAATTTTAAAAACCACATATGTATGCACACACATTCATTTAGCAAAGAAGTAGTTCAATTTTTTTTTTCTTAAAAGAATCCTAGTATATGACATTTTTATTTTAATTATATTTCATGTTTATGATTATTAAAATTTACTTTAATTTAGTTGATACACATACATACATACATACATACATACATACATACATACATACATATACATCTTAAAATGTTGCTTGATTTTTATTTATTTATATCTGTATTTAATTTCGTCGTAAGAAATTTATGTATTTTAATCTTTATCATTATTTATTTGATTGCTAAATAGCTTGTTTTTGTAGTAATTTCAGTATATTTTGATTATGAACTGTTAATTACTTGTCATTTAAAAATAGATTCTTACAACAATAACTGAAATATGTTTGCCTTTTGCAAAATGTTTCGAATGCTTGCCAGAAAAATGCTCTCAATTGGGTTGCCAGGTAGGACAATGCCAATTGCTTATTAAGGGACCTTCTTCGTCTGTGTCAAAATTTTACACATTCATCTATAAATCCATCCACATATCAATCCATTTATTTATTTATTTCTAGAATGAGCATGATGGACTTTATTTGAAGATGGTGCAGTGAGCAGCTTTTTTCCAACAAAATATCATGACACTTGGCACAATGTCATGCTGACGTGTCCCATTTCTGTGCCAACCTGGCAGCAGCATGGATGTCTACATGGCACACATCTGCTGTGGAGCATTATTGGTGAAGTCACCCCCTTCCCCCCTCCCCCTTCTATGTTAGCCTTACAGAGCAAGCAAGAGAGAGAGAGAGAGAGAGAAAGTTGATAATGTTCAAGATATAAAACAATGGGAAAAAGAAAATAAAAATAAAAATGAAAAATGAAAAACGAAAATACTACAACAACCAATCCAGTTTTTCAATTAATTTATTTTTACACACATACTTCAATACCAGCATGTCGAAGTAGTGAAATAAAAAGGTGTGGGCATCACTCAAAGCACTCACTAATAAAAAAAAAAGTTAGGCAGAAAAATTACTGTTTCAAAAATTCTTCCGAAATGAACCAAGACATATTCATTAGAAAATGTGGTCCAAGGCACATCTTCTTATCATCTTCCATTAAGGTTGGTATCTGCAGGAGTGATGGGATAAAAACATACAGCTCACTGATGTGCTGCTGCTGCTGCACTGCTGCAGGGCTTCATGAAGACTGCAGGGCAGTACACACACACACACACACACATGCACCATCACCAATGCCATCACCACTGCAGCTTCTTCATGGTGATGACCCAGGTTGGTGGGCTCCCATCTCAATGGTGTGACCCAAACCCATGCCCAGCCACTAGATTTAACTGAAATGCACACAACCTTACATGAAGCCAGCTTATTCTGGCACCATTTCCTAGCTCAGGAAAATATGGGTTTACAACAGTTTGGCATGGAGACCAGAGCATGTAGATGAGGACAAAGAAGCTCTACAAATGCAGGAGAAGCAGTGCAAAGCATCTTGCATCAAAAGGTATCTGTGTCAGCAACATGAATGTTAAACTAGGGCTGTGTCCATTAGGATGCAAAGTGAAGAAGCAACCATGAGAAATGATAACAATAGCAACAACAACAACAGCAAGGTTTGTGGACATTGGTTTCCCGAAGGGGTGCTGGAAAATACTGATCAGACATGCTGATTGAGAAGTTGTTTGGAGGAATAAGACACATCGAATCGACAATACATCAACAGTGGATTGCCGCATCAGTACAGACACAACCCAACCTCACTTTTTGCAGGAGCAGGTGTTGGCTTTGCCATCTCCTGGTTTCATTGCAGCACACAGAAATTGAGCTCCTGGTGTGCGTGCAGTGAAACTTTCACTGCTAGTTTGTTCAAGTGTAGTTCACAAACTAATCGTCAGAATAAGAGGCATCGTATAAAATTCACAACTCCATGTAACATGAGAGGATTCAACGAGGATCCGCTCACCAGGTTTATTCCCGAACTGTTCCAGCCCCCCAAATAGTCCGCATGGTCTTCCACACTTCCTTTCTTCATCCGCCACTCCTGACCCTTGCAAGGCCCGCAGACACTTCATTTTTCTTTTCCGCTGTCCTCCGGTACAAGTTCAGAGAGTGTAATGCCAAACCTGCTGAATGTTACTGATCTAGGGTCCAAAAGCCATGCCCCTGATTTTGTTTATGATGGTTGCAAATACATACCTGAAATCCATAGGCTTGCCATCCTCATGTAGCCATACAACTGTGACAGACCAGATTGCAGTTGCCTGGTACAGTTGAATGCTCTTGTTAGGATCCGAAAACATAGCAATTGCAGCTCGTAGAGTGACTTCAAGATGATGGATGGCTCGTCACGGCACGAATGTGCCGATAAACGATGATACTGCACCGACAGTCAAGCCCAGACAAATTCAAGCACAAGATCAATGCCCGATTGTCTTGCTCCCAGGACCAGTTTGCTAATGTTTAGTGAAGGCTGAAAAATTAAGATCATCGCTTCCAACGGCCTCACGGCCATCAACCGAATCAGAGTATCTTATTATTCATGGACACCGTTGTATCTGCAGCAAGAGACACCGTTGTAGTGAATGGAAAGGTCGGTTTACCTCCAAGGATGTAAGTTCCTTCTTTAACCCAACAAGGGCGACATTTTGTTGTCAAGTTGTTTCCATGCGCCTTCAACCGGACATGCATGAAAAGGTAGTGAGCATGTCCAGAGGAATTGATCAGTGCCACAGCCGCAGAAGAAGCCACAAAATATCCGTAAACCCACACTGTGACCCTTAACTCACGACCTTGGAATGACGAACTACTGATCAATTTTGCTGCAAATTCGTACGACAGAACGCAGTGAAGGAACATCGTATAGAACTGGTGGGAGATTCATTTCAGGGGCCTCACATGATCCATGCAGTAGAGCCTCTGATGCTGGGATAACGAATGTTGGAACATCATGGCGGCAATCTTACAGAAATCTAATTCACCAATGCAGCATATAAAGAGAATTACACAGGAGGCATATTCACAAATTGAATTATTTGGTTGCAAGAACTGCATGCAATACTCTCAAGAAGTGCCCTAAACGTCATTACAGATTCCCGCTACTTCATGATAACACCTATAAGTTCAGTCTTCAAAATGTGTTAACAGAAGAAAATACAAGCCCAACAATCTATCAACTGAAACGAGTATGAACGTCTGACATTACCGTTTCCAAACCTCAATCGTCCATAAACAACAGTTCCGCTGTCTCTCTCACACAGTCAGAACCCACCAAACCCTAAAACACGAAAATTCCTTTTTCTTCAAATAAATAAAGCCATGCTCACTTCAAATTAAGGTCCTGATGAAGGTTTCTGTGGGGCTTAAATCACGTATACGTGCATTGAAATTGTTCGCATGCAATATTCAGGGAGTTCCAGCTGCAGAACCCCAGGACTTCCAGAGGAGGGTGTCATTGGTAACACCTCTTCACTCTTGCTCATCTGAACTCGCACTAATGTCCAACAATAATGCTACATGTTCCGCCTGACAGTTGTGGGTTCACGCATCATGACTACGAGCCACTCAAACTCCGCTTGGAAACAAATATACGGAATCTGTATCTTTGAAAAGCTACTCGGTTGGCTCTAGAATAATCTTGAGAGATACAGTCAAAGCTCGTCATTCAGCTCCGCAAAATACAAGTCTTCGACGTTGTTACCACTTTGTGAGGAAAGGTATAACTTCTCAGCTACCTCCTGACTACCTGAAGCTTCATCAACAGGTTCCTTCTCCAAGTTTTCAACTGAAAGAGGATCATTAATTTCCTTGACCTGCTCAGCATCCAACCTCGCTACATCGTTCACACCATGAGCTTTAGGTACAATCTCATCACCGTTTGAAACAGGAAACGGAATAGCAACGTTTTCTTTTAGGAAGACCAAAAGCTTCTTCCAGCTTGCCTGTGATTGTGCAACAATCTGCAGTAAACAACTCAATAAAATCAATATTTGAACAATAGATGGCTGATGAAAGCCAATAATGTATCCAACTGATCAGAATGAACTTCTAGGGCCATTAAATCATGCATCTAGAGCGTCAAAAAGAGTTCAGTACTAATAAAGTCCTCATTCTTACGAAAACAAAATGTTAAAAAAACTGATACTTTGCGAGGTACACTACAGCTGAGAGATGTAGTCAGCAGTTAGCACTTAGGGATATAAATTTATACGAACCGGTTTACTTGACTTCCTGCCAGCCGGATATAGCAACAGCAATGGATAACTATGAACATCCTGCAGCAATAAATGAAGCCACTGTAAACGATCCTTCATATATAATCATCCGGGTTCTCAGAGAAACTTTCACAACAACAAATTTGACCACGGTATCTTCACTTCTGCACTATGAAAATAACTTCGGTACGGAAAGACAACATCCACATGTTACATGACAAATGAACATGATCATGGCTACTAGCACAACAAGAAAAATTTAAACGAACAAATTCACTTCTATCCAGAAATTACAAAGGAATTCAAGAATCCTGCTGTTTACCATCAAAGAGGGATGTTCATTGGCCTGTGCATCAAACTTCGCCATTAGCAGAGATGGCACCTTTTGGACATGTCTGGCCAATTTCTCAAATACTCGATTGACTTTTTCACAAGATGGGCACCAAGGCGCATGTACCTGAAGTGCACCCAAACCCACGCTTAGTTGTACAGTGGCAGACCACTTGGTAATCACTTTCTCAATTACTCGGACATGGCCACCAGCAATCAACAAGGAATACCACATCCGCACTGGATGGTACGATGCTTAAGAAATGAATTTGCTTCCGCTGAAGAAATTTATCGCATCGAACAACAACGTGCATGGGATATATAAATAGTCATGTCTACATTTTCATCAACCACGGCAATGTTACCAGCAAGTAGGAAGAGTGGGCATTACCTGAAGAAAAACATCTTTCCAATCATCCATCACAACCTCATCAAAAGTCTTCCCCACAACTATCTTGACTAGACCATTCTGCACATAAAATACAAATTGCAAACAAGAATCAGGAGCGGCAAGTTAGGACGCCCGACAAAGATGAGCAGAAAAGTAAACAATATGTAGAAATGTTTGGAGCTTGCTGAAAAGCATATGAAAAGAGGTTGAAGAAATATACTAAACACTCAGCATAAAAGACCACAAGAACAAAGCTTCACCTCAACAGGGACTGGCTGAGACTTGAAATACAGCGGAAGCTTTCTAGAGTAGAAGTCAGCTGCAAATTTCTGCACTTGCACAAGCAGAAACCAAGTAAACGAAAAGATATCTATGTCTGAAATGCTAGAGCACAACCATTCTAATCCACAAAGCCGTATAATAGTCGAAAACAACGCCAACAAAACGAAAAGCTGGTAAAAGGAAAATCAAATCTCGAGTTGTCAAATAGACCAACCTATACCAGTGCAAACAAAGCTCAATAGCCAAAAAGAGACGATACATTTCAAAAATTACAACAAATGTCTCCACATGAAAGTTAAACACTAGTATATTTCCTTTCATTACCTTCAAATTTTCAACGGTTAAGTCTGACTCCATAAGATACTTTGAACCATCTTCATTGTTAAGGCCGGCAACCTGTGTGGACGACGAGGTCAAGTAAGCTAAAGGAACGAGGAAATCCAGACATAAATTAGCCTAGAACTAGCATATTCCAATCTACCTGTTTGGTTCGAGTATGCTCAACATACCCTAAGGTCTGGAGTCAACATTAGAAGCTCAAACTATATAACCCCGTATCACCCAAGTGGGTACAAAACAGGCTAAAACTTTTAAAAACACTTATGAAGAAATTCACATTAGTAGAAGAGCAGCTATTCGCATCCAGGGGCAATAAAATGCTTCTTTAAGTCATCAAGTTTTACGACTCAATACTTTATGATGTTATCAGAAAAACAGCCATCTCGAAGTCAAAGGACTTGATTACTTACAACAGGTTTATTCCTGTCCAAACCATACACAGCAAGCATAGGCATTGCGAAGTCCTTATCCTCCATATCAACAACCACAAACATGACCTGCATAAAAATGTAACAATGGGTGTTAAAGTAGTAATGCCTTGTGGTAGCTCAAAGTGTGGCTTCAAATTCTAGACAACACATGGAATCCATCCTACCTTATCTCCTCCAAGATACAAAAGAATATAGTCACCAGAATGCGACAGGAGAAAGACCAAACTAACGCGGGATGAAAGAAGATCACTAGTGAAAATAATACATTTACGATGCAATTCCAGGACCCAAACAACAACAGAAATAATTAGTGAGATGAAACCTTCGACTTGAAGTCTTGTGCTGCCTCCATATATAGAGGTTTTATACTTTCATAATCTTTGGTCTCTGCAAATAGCAAAACCTGCAATCGAAGCAGGATTCTGTCATCATGTTTGTCCTCCAATAGCACTTCCGAATTTACGACGTACATGTGACCAGAAACTGGAGAAGAACAAGCGCACAAAGAGTTGCCCAAAGTACGTACGTGCAACTTCAGAGGGCTGGAATAAACCATGTTGGCATTTTTAGAGTTCAACACGGTGAGAAGAGGGCGCTTGTTCATCTCCACAAACAAGCTTATCTCCTTCGGACTGAAATTGCCATCTGTATCATTTAAACCGATTTAAATGATGTAATAGACTTGTTTCTTAATAGTATAGATCCAAAACGACTAAGATGCCTCGTAGTGTAGATTTTGTTCAGCTAACATCAGTACTCGATGCACTCCACAGTGCCTAGAGCAGTAAGAGCATGGATAACATAATTCCTTCAAGTATCACCGTAGCCTGGTTTGTATTTCGTACAGAACAAAAAATGAAAGCGAATGCGCAAACCCAAAACCCATACCGAAGGCAGAGAAATACTCAGGTTCAGGCTTGCGCAATGCAACAAATGGCGGCCTGATGAACACTTGCGCAACTTCCGCAACCGTGGTTTGCACGAACTCAGTGTTCATTTCCGATTTCGCAGCTGCAACAAATGCTTCATGCTCTGGGCCCTGCATAGACATTGAATTTCAGAATCTCAGTACCAAGACGACACCAAACTAAATTAGCGATGGCACTCGCTTCCCAGAAATATCCATGCACTACGAAATAAAAACTAAACAAAGGCCAAGGCCTTCAGGAATAAGAATAGAGCCTTACAAAACTGGCTTCTTACACATTCACCATACTTGCTTACTAGCACATCAAAGACCATCAATTAAGAAAGCATAAACAGAAAAAATGCTCGAGGTAAGATGTACCTCTAGCTTGTCAAAGTAACCAAGAACTGTAGTCAGATTCTTTTTCAGAATAATCTCAGCCTCTTCTTCGCTCCTAATTGTAGTAACAGCATTGTCTGTCTTTTTACGCACCCAAAGAGAGATTTCCTCCCTGCATCCCTCCGCAGCTGATAATGAGCGACGATCTCCTTTACAAAGTTTACAATTCAACTACGAAAGCCTGACCGTGTCACCTTAATCGCAGTTTTCCAGAGCTAAATGTGACAATCCGTGGCTAGCATTGACTTTCTTAAGTAATAATGGTGCACAACATGGATTCAATTCCTCTTTGAAAGGATAACAGGGCCAAAGATGGACAAACAGCACTTTCGAAATTCAATCTTCTGCAACTACTCTCAGGTATTCAAACGACGTTTAAATTGATCATTCTCTGGTGCGATTTCAACGGCCAGGATTATATTCACCAGGAACCATATTCATCTGTCGAGAACCTGTACTTAACATACATACTCGAAGAAGGGCTGCGATTTGCGAATAGAGGATTTATTTCTTGAAAGAGCGCCATCAACGGGTAGTTCAAATGAAAGGCTGCATTCGTCTGAACTTTCAAGTTCCAATTAAACAGCAACTACACATGGAGGTGCTTTAGGGATGCGAAATGACTTGATGCGAATAGACAACAGCAAGAAGCTTCTAGCAAAAAACTGAAGGTACGAAAGACACACCTGGAATGACCTCCAGAGTACGCCTGTCGAGAACCATTGACGAAGAAGATGAGCGTGGGATACCCGCGTATCCCGTATCGAGACGAAGTAGCCAGATTGTTAATAGCATCTACCTTCGCGAACACCGTAGGATTTCCAAGCTGTACCAAATTAAGGGCCGCCGCTGCAAATTCGGGGAGAAGCTTCTGGCTCTGGGTGCACCACGGCGCGTAACCTAACAACAAAACGTATTCAAAACGCGCAACCACTCTCTCCACGTCCCGATCGTTCACATTGACCACTTTGCTAGCGGCCATGGTCTCAACAGAGCTGAAGGAATCCGAACCACCCCCGCCATCCTCCAACCCCTCATCCAAATCCTCTAGCTCATCCTCATCGTCGAGCTCCTCTCCCTCGAGAGACACCACGTCCTCCTTTACCAAACCCTGTGAGTCCTCTTCCTCCAATGCACGACAGCAATGGACGACCACAGAGACCAGAGCAAGCAGCAGAAGCAGTAACCGAAACCACCGCCTCGCCATGTCACCACGGAAGAGCTCACAACTCCACTCGCCTTCAAGTCAAACAAAGCATCAATTCACGAAGCACACTAATGCAGTAGACGATTGAGAATGAAAAACGCCAGTTGACGATTCAAACATCCTTGTTCTTGCCATCACCACCCTGTTCAACAAAACTAACTCCATGAAGAAGAAGAAGAAGGAGAGGCAGAAGAGAAGAAAACACCAGGGGATGCAAATGCAAGCAAGCGTGTCTCGAAACCCTAAAGCGGTAAATGATGGAGCTCCTTAACCCCTCGGACAAAAACCTCCCAAGGCAACGCCCATTGCCGTGCCCTGCTGCGACCAAACTAAGTGTTCTGCATGGAATTCCGTTTTGTGTTGATGCCCCTTTTGAGACTACTAATAATAGATTTTTAAATTGGATACTTAGGAAGAATTCTTGAAAGCAATGTTCATCTACATAGGAGGCCAAACAAGTTTGAAATATTTTAATTTACTTATTTTATTTTATAACCCACTACTTAAGAATGACAAGTGATAAGTGCATTCAAAGGAAACTATATTTTCAAAAATCATAGCTCAAGAGAAGGTACCCTAAGTGTGAGGTGTCTTTCCAAAATAAATAAATAGAATAATGAAGGTATCCATATGATTGCAATGTCATTGTCTAAACTTGAGTTGGTAATCTTGAAAGTAGTGAAGATCACTTTAATTGTATCATAGAATACCATGAATTTCTCATATGCAACTTTTTTAAATAGTCATCTATATTAAAAAGTTTTTAACATAGTCATCTATATTTATGAAAATTTTTAGCCAAAAATTCATTCAAAAACTTAAAATATGGCTCAAATCAAATCCTTTATGAAAGGAACTCACTTACAAACTCCAATTTTGAAGCATTGACTTTAACAACTCTTTTTTATTCATTCCAAATCAGAATTTATCAATTCCTTCACATAAAATATAGCTTCTTAAGTCAACTTTCCAATACTACCTTTCGATTACTAAATGCCTTCCTACAACTCTTTATATGCTTACAAGAGTAATAATAAGTACCAAATTCACATCTTATCTTCAAACAACCATATCTTCTCTATCCAAAAATCTAAATCATATATTTTTCATGCCTAATTTCTAGTCCAAAGCACAATCTTTTTGAATCCAACCTTCAAACTTCAAATGGATTGCCTTGCCTTGAATACTCTGCTTTGCCTTGAATGGGCTACCCTAAAGTTGCCTCAAACTCTAATGTGGTCTTAGACAACATTTTGAAGCTCATTGGACATGACCTTCAACCAATGAGAATAAAGTCCTCTATCACTTACCTAATCTACTCACATGGGATGGCCTATGAATCATAATATTATGCTTTTGACACCAAAATCTTTCTACATTCCTTACTAATAAATCTTACAACTTCAATCTTTAATTATAAAACTTAAACAACAAACTTAAGTAAATTAAATAAATATTTTATTTTATTTTTAATTATAATCCAAACTTTCATAACATTTTATATTATTTTTACATATTATGCTACTTTCCAACATAACAACAGCTAGGAAGGGGGGGGGGGGCAACAATTGGGAACATGAGAATTGCTAAGAATGGATGCAATGGTTGGAAACATGAAAACAGTTGAGAACAACGATGGAATTAAAAGGGTAAAATGATGGTTCAAACATGTGGATTGATTTAATAAAAATTTGGATTGCTTTATTGTTACTTTTTACATATATACATATATATAAATATATTAGAAAAATCTATCTTATTTAATCATTTTTAACATAGATAAAAAATTACCAATAATCTTTTACTTTAATTTTATAAGCATCAATGGAATGTTAACATCTTTTAAACATTACAATATGTACACAATAAGTTATTTTACAACAAAAGTTTGATATATTGTATTAGAAATAAAAATAATTAATTGAAACCTTCAATAGAATTATAATTATCGATTTTAATATTATATTATTTTATTATACCACAAAATATGTACATTACAAATGGAATCATTCTGCTAACTACATTAATACATATTGTTCTTCAGTAAATTCACTTTTGAAGAATGATTCAACTACAAATCAATTGACTTGGGGGTGTTTAGTATACAGATTTTGAATGTAAGACCCTTCTATAAATTGATGCATTCAAATAAAAACAAACCATTTGTGCAAAGCACATGTAGCATTTCCTTTTCAAAAAAGTATTTAAAAACTGTGAGCATTATGACACTTGTCCATGTCAAGTCAATATTTGAAGGGACTTAATGGAACTTCAAAACCTTTCTGTAACTTTTTTTTTAATTTTTAAATTTCGACACTGTGTAAAATGATATTAAACATTTTACATTATATGAATTCATGTTAGCAATTGATTATCACATTGCGACCTCGAGGATGCTCATAACGAACAGCATGAAAGCTACCACCCCATTTGGCAACACACAAAGGAATCGAAATTGGCTTCAATGCAGCACAAGGAAAATGATAAAGACGTTAACATACTTGTAAACTGCATGATTCGTTCACTTTTAGGAAGCAAAGAGTGCAAAAAATAGCAAGCCCTTGACATCCACAGCACTATGCATCACCTTCCCCTGCTTTTGGTGGTCTCTGGACTTCCTCTCACTAAGTCTCCATGTCGGTCGGGCCTTCGCCTTCAGCACCAACCCCTACTCCTGCCCCACCTGAAATATCCTGTCGCTCAATAACTGCAGCGTTTCCTTCCTCTTCTACTTCAAGTTTAGCCGCTTGATCGTTCTTGCCCTCTTCCAATGAATCAATGTATGCCTGAAGTGACTTGGAGTCAAGAATGACGAAAGGCTCTCCAATACCCACAATAGCTACACCACAGTTGGCACTGCTAAGCTCTTCTTCTTGAAGCGACTCCTTCACAGCATGAAGAGCATGACGAACCAACTCTACTTTTGAGCAATCCATGAAACTCTCAAATTTCCGTTCTAAGTAAGTCTTCGCAGCCTGTGAACGGGACCCAATTGCAAAAGCATGGAATTCAAAGTAGTTGCCAGAAGGGCAGTTCTGATAAAGGTGGGGACCAGTTTCATCCAGTCCTGCAACTAGAAGACCTACTCCATATGGCCGCTTCCACGAGCGTTGCGTACATACCTGCAGGAATGGGAAAATAAATAAAAATGTTGAAATAGGCAAGATATGAGAGCATATCGAAAGGTCGACCATTCACAGGAAATGCTCTCACAACGCAACTGTGGCAATTCGGGACCAATAAAACCGTAACATGAACATATTTGCTGAAAGCAAAAAGTTGCAGATTAAAAGGATACAAGTATCGTTGCAATGAACAGAGCTCTTCTGATAGATTTAAAGGGAAATCAGCAGAGTTACAGTGATGATTATGAAATGTGAATGTTCAAAATAAAATGTTACCCTAAAATGCAAGAATGCTCAGCAGAATAAAAGCAGTTCAGAGCAGCTAGCTGCGACAAGAAATGTAAATATGCACTAAACGAACACATTGACATAGGTCGACGGACTTAAGCTACAGTAGAACAATGGAAAAAAATGCAGGTGATAAAACGAACACACAGCGTACAAAATCATAATACCTTGGTGCAATGAAAGTAGATACTCAAAATTTGTATATATATTCAGGATGGTGCATTAAGTAGCTCAATAAGTAAGAAGTTTGTTTGCCCGGAGCATACACTGAACTATTAAGATTTCTGTCTGCAGGAAATTCGAAATCGACTTTGATCAACAGGGACACTCAGCACACTGTGGCGCCCAGATGAGCAATATTACTCTCATTCTTATGGTCTTGAATGTTAATTAGGCACCTTCACCACAACACCCATATTTACAGGAAATTACGGTGAACAGCGAGAGTAAACTACTACGAAGCTGCAAATGCAGCACCATAGAAGATGTATCCTACAACTATACAGAGTACATGAGAAGTTACGAGCTCTCGAATTGACTCGTTAACTATTGTTTCAGACCTCATACTATCACTCCATTCTCTTAAGTCAAGGAGTTCAACTCCTAAGTTTTCAATAAATTCATCTAACCCTAAAAAGAGGAAGAGTTGATTCAGAACATCCAGAAACGCGAAGTCCACGCTGATGTTCTGGTCTCGTGAACGTATAACTACTCGAAATCAAGGTAACTACGATCACCATGTATTTGCACTCAAATTGAACAATACTCCAACAAGTTGTTTGTTCAGCAGAGAGACCTTAAAAACGACTCAAGCTAATCCGATCCGAACAGATCGAAGTCAACGTCGAATTAACCTACGTACCTGCGCTTTATCTGCGACTTGAACAACCAAACGCCCCACCGGCAGAGGCGACTCATAAACAAAATTATGAGTGACGCACTCCGATCGCATGTACCGAGACAACACACGCCCGTCAGCAGTGAGCCCCGCCATGGCAATCCCAATGTGATTATCAATCTTGAAAAGCTTCTTTTGGTAGGACGAAAGCTCCGATGAAGCCTTGTTCACAGTGGCGAGCACCACATGTGTCTTAGACCTCAGCCCAATCGCGGCACTACCCTGCTTCACAGCCTCCATGGCGTACTCCACCTGGTGAAGGCGCCCCGCCGGGCTCCATGTCGTAACATCCGTGTCGTACTGGTTCCTAAACATCGTCGAACCTCACACACAAGCCAAGCCAACTGCAAACCCTACCAGCACCAGGCTCCGACGCCTTGTGCCTCCTCGTCCTCCCTCAATACGGCGCCGAAACCCTCCGAATAATGACCCTCTCGAAGAAGGCACTCAGGTTCTGACTTACGAGGGGGGGCGGATAATCTGCTTCCTGTCGATCCGTCGCGAGAATTGCAATGCGTGAGGAAGCAATTTGGGATGGTGTCGAGGTCGGGAAGCGTGACACCCTTCCTCCTCTTCTCCTCTTCCCTCACTCGCATCGCAGCCTGGTTCCTCCGCATCGTGCTCTGTCAAGATACACGGGTCCTCCTCTCCCCTCCCAGTTTCTACCCGGGTATCTGTAAAAGCACAATCGCATTGACGCATATAGTAAACTTTGAGCTAAGCACTGCATTTATTAACTATTGAAATAATTTTTCGTTGGATACAATTATCATTTGTGAATTAAAAATTTACAATATCAAATCAAGAAATAAGAATAAATAATAATAAATGTATAAAGAGGGTAATAGTCCATAGTTTTCAAATAATGCAATGTTAGGTTGATGCATCAGCATAAATAAATAATTAAAAACACATATTTAAGAGCTGATAAATGGAGGTGAAAATAATTCCAACTTATTGAGAAATTTATGTTTTTAATGACATGTATATATACATATCTCTAAGTATGAATGAATAAAATTAAAAAAGATCTTAAAATGACTCACTTTTTTACTAAATTGATCCATCCTATGATAACCATCATTAGAAAAATGGATCATTTCTAAAAACTATCATTAGAATCATGACCCTCATCCCAACCTTCTTTGTTCCCAATTCCCATCTTGACCCTCTTCATTCCTAATCTTGCTTCTTTTGTTTCTAACCTTTATTTCAATCTTCTTCATTCTTAATCTCACTTCTTTTGTTTCCAACCTTCATCTCAATCCCTCATTCCCTTATTCCTCCATTCCCCCACTCCTAACCATTATCCCAATTCCCTTTGTTTCCATCTTTTGCTCTCAATCCTTGCTTCCAACTCCCATTATTATTATGAGCCTTTATCTCGACTTATGTCTCCATATAAACAACAATTATAGAGATTTTTTTTTTATCTAAATATTATTTATGTGTTATAAAACCAATTCTAAATAATAGTCTTTTATTAAATATACTTAAATTAAAAAATATAATATACAAAAAATGAGTCAAAATAAAAGAAAAGCTGATTAAGTGAGAGAGTGAGAGAGAGGTGGTTGAGGAGGAGGAAGAAGAGGAGAAGTAGGCAAAAAAAAAGGAGAAAAATAAGATGCAATAATTGTCACGGACCAAAAATACAAACAAGAAATCTAAACAAGAAGTTCAAGAAGAAATGACAAGAACTAGATTATCGGATGAGTACAAGAACAACGCCAAGAGAATTGAGCTAGAGCTTCAAGAGATGTGTTGTCGAGACTGAAGAACTCTTCAGCCTCGACTCCTATATATACTACTGGCCTATGGTTCTAAGGAAGCGCATCAAGAAGCTTCCCAAGAACTATGAAGCTTCTCGAGCAACTACCCAAGAGCTAGGAAGCTTCTCAAGTAACTTCCTAGAATCTATTAGAATATTCTAAGAATCTTCTAAAGCCTTCTAAGGGAATCTTTAGAGAATCTTCAAAGAATCTTTAGAGAATCTTTGAAGAATATTCTAAGAGAATATTCAAGGAATCTTCTAGAAGTTTCTAGAGACTTCTTTCTAGAAGGTTCTAGAAACTTGTCTCTAGAAAGGTCTAAGGACTATGTCCCTAACATCACCTCCTCCTTTAGCTTCGAGGTCTCCGAGAAGCAATGTTATCGTCAGTCAATACCAACGCAAGAAAATGAAGATCTGTCGCATAACCTCTGCTATGAACTCCAATTGTTGTTCATGAGGCAAGTGATTCAATGGTCCTTGAAGCCAACGGTAGTGGCCCACGCCTTCAACTTCTGACCAAGCATGAACCTCCGTGTCTTCATTGTGAAATTGTCCTGCAAACACTCCTTCTGGCTGACCATTGTAGGCAGGCTCGACCTCAAATACAATCACCAGCGATCTGTTGCTCGAAATCCTTTGACATCGTCGTGGTGCAAGCGGTTCTTCATCTCGCGGTCGTCTTCGTGAGCTAGTTGCTTGAGATGACATGACAAGTGTAGTATCTTGGCTATCCATATTCAAAGGCTAAAACAATAAGAACAAACTTGGGCTATTAACAAAGTTCTACGCTATCTTGGAGAGAATGACTACATTAACTATGGATTTTGGTGGTACTCTCTTCTCTTTTCTGTTTTTTGGATGAGCAAGCTTCAGTAAGAAGCTATCGTCGAACCGGCTTGGGTTTTTCAGGATATCGTCGATGAAACTCCTGTACCTTTTGCGGCGTATTCGCGAGATTTTTGGCCGGCTCCCATGTTCGTTCATTAATATCGTAACCGCTCCAATGCACAAAGTATTCTAATTTACCCCGTCTTTGCCGTGAATCCAGGACCTTTTCCACCTCGTATTCTTCGTGGTTCTCTATTTCTATGCTAGGTGGTGGACATTGTACTCTTCCAGGAAAAGATGATTCTCGATAAGGCTCCAACAAAGAAACATGAAAGACAGGATGTACCTTCATAGTAGCTGGTAACTCCAGACGATACGCTACAGGATTGTTCTGCTTCTGGATAACAAATGGTCCCAATCTTCGATAGTCCAATTTGTCACATGGTCGCTTGGTCTTAATATTTCGTCGAAGCAGCCAAACTTTGTCTCCAATCGTGAATTTAGGTGCCTGATTCCGAAATTTGTCCGCGGACGCCTTGTAAGATTCTTAGGCAGTTTGCAATTGAAGCTTCAATGTAGTTTGAAGCTGCGAAAGCTCCTTCACCAATCCTTCAGCTGCCGGATTGTTAATCGTTGACGAACTCCATAAGTCAAGCTTTGGATGGTATCCATAATTGGAAAAGAATGGCGTTTGTTGAGTTGACGCATGAAGGGTGTTGTTATATGCGAACTCGGCTAGCGGTAGATATGCGACCCAATCATCTTGTTGATAGTTGATGGTGCAATGTAAATATTGCTCTAAAACTTGATTCACCCGTTCTGTTTGGCCGTCCGTTTGAGGATGAAATGCCGAAGAAAGCTTGATATCCACCTTCAATATTTCAAAAAGAGATTTCCAAATCTTTGACACAAACTGTGTTCCTCGATTCGATACGATATCATCTGATAGACCATGATATCGATACACATTATCAAGAAAGAGTCTTGCTGTGTCTTCGCTTGATGATGTCTTCTTGCAAGGGACAAAATGCGCCATCTTTGTAAGCCGGTCTACGACAACAAAAATGCTGTCAAATGAATTCGATGGTGGTAGATCCGTAATAAAGTCCATGGAAATCGAAGACCATGGTCGGCGCGGAATAGGCAATGGCTGTAGAAGTCCATAAGGCCGATGTCGAGGGTTTTTGGATCTTAAACAAATGTCATAAGATACAACAAAATCTTTCACATCCTTCCACATTTGAGGCCACCAGAAATCGCGGGAAATAAGTTCCAAGGTCTTATTGAATCCAAAATGTCCCGCAGCTGAAAAGTCATGACGAGATTGAAGAACTCGGAGTCATGTTGGCCCTTTTGGGATATACAACCGCTCTTCGAAATATACTAGATCTCCTTCCATCTTGAATTTATCATTACTAGTATGTTGCTTGATATCAAAGGCTAAAGAATCTTCAATGGTTACGACCCATACTTGGTCGAGGAAGTCAGCATCAATTGGTACAATAGCTGCGTTGAGCCAAAATTTCTCTGGCTTCAACAATGTCGTGCATTGTTGATTAAATGCTGCATCTCCAGCCTTTGGCGCGAGATATGATCTCCTTGATAATGCATCGGACAACCCTTGTTGCTTCCCACGCCGATAAGTAATAACAAAGTCGAACCTGGATAGCGACATACTCCACCGAGCTTGACGCCGATTCAAAACCCGAGCCGACATAAAATACTCCAAATTCTTGTGATCCGTATATACGGTCACTGGATGTGCAGTTCCTTCGAGAAAGTGGCGCCACTCTTGGAAAGAATCTACTATAGCAAGGAGTTCCTTATCGTGGATCTCATAGTTGATCTAAGCAACAAAGAATTTTTGAGAATAGAATGCAACTGGATGGAGCTTCTCATCTACGCCCATCTGTGAAAGTACAGCTCCCAAAGCAAAATCCGAAGCATCTGTCTCCAAATAAAAGGCCTTTGTAAAGTCCGGATGTACCAAGATTGGAGCTGTAGTAAATACCATCTTCAAATCTTGAAATGCTTTTTCTGCGATAGGTCCCCATTCGAGCTTGTCCTTACACGTTAACCGAGTGAGGGGGGCAGCAACTTGAGAATAATTCTTGATGAAGATCTGATAGTAGTTAGCAAATCCAAAAAAACATTGTACGTCCCTAACCGTCTTCGGAACTTCCCAAGACATGATTGCTTCCACCTTCTTTGGATCCATCTTCAAGCCTTCCGTAGTCGCAATGAATCCCAAAAACTCCATCTCAGTTTGGTGAAATAAGCACTTCTCCAATTTGGCATACAGTCCTCGCTCCCATAGTTTTTTGAGTACCAGACGAACGTGCTTCTCATGTTCTTCCTCATTCTTAGAAAATATCAAAATATCATCTAGATAGATGACAATAAAATCGTCTAGATGCTCTCGAAAGATGTCATTCATCATGTGTTGAAAGACCGCTGGAGCATTAGTAAGACCAAATGGCATGACATTGTATTCAAAATGGCCATACCTTGTTCGGAACGCTGTCTTCCATTCATCTCCTTCCTTAATTCGCACAAGGTTGTAAGCTCCCCTTAGGTCAATCTTTGTAAAGATCCTTGCACGCCCAAGTTGTTCTAGAAGACCAGAGATCAAAGGCAGTGGGTAGCGATTCTTTTTTGTCACCTTGTTGAGACCTCGATAGTCCACGCACATCCGTAGTGAGCCATCCTTCTTCTTCACAAATAAGATTGGTGCCCCAGCTGGCGACTTTGAATGACGGATGAAGTTCTTGGCTAGATTCTCATCAACATACTTCCGCAACTCAATCAACTCCATCTGCGACAAATTGTAGATTGGTCCAAAAGGTGGTTGTCCTCCTTCTTGCAATTCAATGGCACAGTCATAGGGTCGATGCTCTGGCAGCATATCAGCATTCTTCTTTTCAAAGTCATCTTTGAATTCTTCATACTGCTTTGGAATAACCAAAGTCGGAGTTGCATCTTCTCGAGTCGGAGTTGCGAAGATGACAAGAGGTGTATTTTGCTTGGCTTCCTTCATGAAAGCCCTTGCACCTATAAACAAGGATTTGTTTCTAGACATTGTCTTGGCAGATTCTACTTTCAAGGAGTTTGTTGGAAATGTCATTTTCCGCAACTTCCAATCTATCAATGGATTATATCTATCAAGCCAAGATAGTCCCAAAATGATAGGACATGAAGGGGTCTTGATAACATTAAACACAATATTGCTCTCATGGTTTTCAAGACGTACCTTCAATGGTTTAGTTTCATGGATAACATTGCCCGAAGACAATGGTCGTCCGTCTATATCACGGCCATAATCATGTAAGCTAATAATTACATATAGAAGTAGATAAAAGTAAGTTAATTATATAATATTTAATATAGAAGCTTCCTAGAAACTTCCTAGACGCTGCTTTGACTTCATAGGTGTCTTTAATTGACTTTTTGGATTAGAAACGTGGTCAACAAGTTGGCCATGTGCCACACATGTTGTTAGCTTGAAGATCAAGCTAACTATGTGGCCCACACATAGAAAAACTTGCCTTGTAAGTCAAGGCATGTGTCCTACAAAGTCAACACATATTGGAGGTCCTATAGAACGTCGCCACATAGCCCCTAGTTAGATAGTATATATAGAGACAAGAGTGAAGGCTTCTTCACTCTTGTCAACTCCTTTCTTGCTTCTAGTCTAGGTTCAAGAGTCTTTAGTTTCTTGTCTTGTGGCAATAGCCATTCCAGTTTCCTTTCAATATACCTACTTGTTTATATTTTGACTTATTATATCGAGATAGCCTTTTGGTGTATATTTTTCCTTATCGAGTCTTTGTCCTTGACAGATTGACAAGAGTACACTTACAATATCAGAGCTTTGTTTTTTCTTGAGTAAGAGTGGATTACCCCTTTCTCTTGACAAGACATAAGCGTATTAGAAGTTTGCGGATTACCCACTTCTAAACTGATATTGTTCTTAGTATCTTCTTTGTTATCAAGTCTTTCTTTTCTTTTGTCTTGAGCAATATCAAACAAATTTTTCTTCTTAGTGTCATTATGGCAGAGCTTGTTGAAATGAAGAGTGCAATGGCACAAATGCAAGAGCAAATGAGGGAGTTAATGCTTGCGATGCATCAACTCAATTCACCAACACAGGAAAGAACAAGAATAGTAGAAAGTGGAGATATAGAGATGATCGGAGCTGCTTCAACATCTACAACAAATCATGTTCCTTCTCCAATTGTACAACACCCTATAAGCACTAGAGAACCAAGAATTGCCTTACCTGAGAAATTTGATGGTACGAGATCAAAGTTTCGAGGGTTCATCAATCAAGTACAATTGGCAATTGAACTTCAACCGCAAAGCTATCCAACTCCAGGATCACAAGTCAGGTTTATTGGCACTCTACTTTGTGGTTCTGCATTATCGTGGTTTTCGTCTTTTCTTGAACAACGAAATCCAATATTGGACAATTTGAAAGCTTTTTTGGCGGAGTTTCGATCTATGTATGGTGAACACGATGCAACTCGTGTTGCAACAAATAATATCCGAATTCTGCGACAAGGAAATCGCTCAGTAACAGTATATGCTTCACAATTTCGACAACTTGCAATTGACATCAAGTGGGATGATGCTGCACTCATCAGTCAATTTCTTTATGGATTGCAATACGAAGTAAAGAAATTGATGCTCAACTTACCTGATCCTCAAACTTTGAGTCAAGCAATCGATTTTGTGGTAAAATGTGATAATCGACTTTTTGAATTTCGATCTGAGAATCATTCACGGGAACTTCAACGTTATTACTCAATGGCAACATCAACATCTTTGCCAAACGTACATTCGGAAGTAGAAGACATGCAAATTGACGCGGTACGTTTTAAACCTCTAACTGAGCAAGAAAAGATTCGTCGTCGTCAAGAAGGATTATGTTTATATTGCGGAGAACCTAAGCACACTGCTCAACATTGTCCAAAGAAACGACGCAACTATAAAATGAGAGGTACGACGGTCAAAGAAGACAACATGTGGGAAAACGGATTCGTCCAGCTACAATAGGGACCGTGCAGCTGGAACCTTGTACAATTCCTAATGAAGGTCCTATCCTCTCCTCAGAACCCTCTCCTTGTTTTATAATAGACTTATATTTAGGACCTAAGAATTACAAAGCCTGTGCTTTATTAGATTCGGGAGCCTCAGCATGTTTTTTAGATGAATAATTTGTTAAAAGTCGTAAAATACCCTATGTACAGAAACCTAAACCAGTACATGTAGAAGTCATAGATGGTCGTCCCTTGTCTTCAGGAGATGTCACTCATGAAACTCATCCTATAAAAGTAACAATAGACGGTCATGATAGCTACATAGCTTTTAACATAATTAAATCCCCGTCCAATCCAGTTATTTTAGGTTTATCCTGGCTAGAAAAATATAACCCTCGAATAGATTGGAATTTGCGTAAACTTGACTTTTCCAAAAGCGTTATTAATAGTTCTACGAACCAAGTAAAAAATTATAAGTCTAGTACAGTAAAACCCGTACTGATAGGTGCAAAAGCATTTATACACGCAGCAAAAGAAGGATCAACTTTTGCTATTTATGCTGCACCTATTTCTGAAAACGTAAAGACTTCAAGTGGCATTCCAAGTCAATATCAGGAGTATCAAGACGTTTTTGAGAAAAAGAATGCAGATATTCTTCCTGAGCATCGTCCATATGATTGTTCAATCGACCTCAAGGAAGGAACTCAGCCACCATTTGGACCAATTTACAGTTTATCGCAAGATGAGATGGCTGAACTCAAGACATATATTGACAAGAATTTAGCGAAGAATTTCATACGCCATTCAAAATCTCCAGCAGGAGCTCCAATTCTATTCGTAAAGAAAAAAGATGGATCTTTACGAATGTGTGTTGATTATCGAGGACTCAACAAGATCACAATCAAGAACAGGTATCCATTACCTTTGATATCAGGACTCCTTGACCAGTTGAATCAAGCTAAGATCTATACAAAAATAGATCTAAGAGGAGCATATAATCTAGTACGGATCAAAGAAGGAGATGAATGGAAGACTGCGTTTCAAACCAGGTATGGACATTTCGAATATAATATCATGCCCTTTGGACTCACGAATGCACCAGCTGCTTTTCAACATCTCATGAATGATGTATTTCGTGAATTCTTAGACAATTTTGTCGTCTGCTATCTAGACGATATCCTGATCTATTCCAAGAACGTCGAAGAACATGAAATACATGTTCGTCAAGTATTACAAAAACTTAGAGATGCAGGATTGTACGCCAAGATGGAAAAGTGTGTATTTCACACTACTCAAGTTGACTTTTTAGGATACATCATTTCAAATGATGATCTCATGATGGATTCTAAGAAAGTCCAAACAATCGTGGATTGGAAGATTCCAAGGACAGTAAGAGATGTTCAATGTTTCTTGGGATTTGCCAATTACTATCGGATCTTCATCAAAGATTTCTCACGAGTTGCAGCTCCACTTACACGCTTGACTAGTAAAGATAAATTTCAATGGAATCAAGAAGCGGAAGCAGCATTTGAAGCCTTGAAGACATCGTTTGTCTCTGCACCAGTCTTATATCGTGTTGACTTTTCCAAGGCATTTTTTATGGAAACAGATGCATCAGATTTTGCCTTGGGTGCAGTTTTATCACAAATGGGAACAGATGACAAACTCCATCCGATAGCTTTTCATTCAAGAAAATTCTCAGCAGTCGAGATCAATTATGAGATCCACGATAAAGAACTTCTTGCGATCGTGGATTCCTTTCAAGAATGGCGTCATTATCTAGAAGGCGCTTCTAGTCCAGTCACTGTGTATACAGATCACAAGAACCTCGAGTATTTCATGTCAGCATGCGTGTTGAATCGTCGTCAAGCTCGTTGGAGTATGTCTTTGTCAAGATTCGAGTTCATTATCACTTATCGGCCAGGAAAACAACAAGGTTTGTCTGATGCCCTATCTAGACGTTCTTATTTTGCACCAAAAGAAGGAGATGCAGCTTTTGAGCAACAAAGAACGGTCCTCTTGAAACCGGAGCAATTTCATCTCCGAGCAATGAAATCAACATTGACTGTTGATTCAACTTTTCTCAAGCAAATCCAGTCCAGTATGTCCTCAGACCCTCTTGTTTATGATATCGAGAATAATTCTTCCAAGTCTCATGATCCTTCTAAGTTCGAGTTCAAGAATAATCTATTATATTTTGAAGGACGCCTATATGTTCCAGAAGGAGAAGCACGTTTACGTGTTCTTCAAGCACGTCATGACTTTCCAGCAGCAGGGCACTTTGGATATAATAAGACTTTGGAACTCATATCAAGAGATTTTTGGTGGCCACAAATGTGGAAGTCAGTCAAAGACTTTGTACAATCATGTGATATTTGTTCAAGATCAAAAATTCCTCGTCATCGACCTTACGGACTTCTTCAGCCATTACCTATACCAGAACAACCATGGTCTTCTGTTTCTATGGATTTCATCACAGATCTTCCAAGCTCAAGATCTTATGATTCTATATTTGTGATAGTAGATCGTTTCACCAAGATGGCACATTTTGTGCCATGTACAAAATCTATCACAGGTGAAGAAACAACTAAGCTTTTCATTGATAATATCTATCGCTATCATGGATTACCTAAAGATATCATATCGGATAGGGGAACTCAATTTGTGTCAAGATTTTGGAGGACCCTTTTCAAGATTTTAAAAGTGGACATAAAACTATCTTCGGCTTTTCATCCTCAAACTGATGGACAAACAGAGCACGTAAACCAAGTCTTGGAGCAATATTTAAGGTGTACCATCAACTACCAACAAGATGATTGGACAACCCTTCTGCCATTGGCAGAGTTTGCTTATAATAATATGGTACATTCTTCCACGCAACAAACACCTTTCTTTGCCAATTATGGCTATCATCCACGACTTGATACTTTTGATTTTTCAAAAGTTGATAATCCTGCAGCAGAAGATATGGCAAATCGGTTGTCAGAGTTACATGCAATAATGAAGACACAATTGAAGGAAGCTCAAGAACGACAAAAGATAAACGCAGATCTATATCGTAAAGAGCAACCACAGATCAACGTCGGTGATAAGGTATGGCTACTTCGTCGCAATATCAAGACTACTCGACCTTGTGACAAGTTGGACTATCGTAGGCTTGGCCCCTTTTCTGTTTCTGAACAGATCAACCCAGTTGCATATCGGTTACATCTACCAGAGTCAATGAAGATCCATCCTGTATTCCACGTATCTCTTCTTGAACCATATAAGACAGTGGATATAGAAGGAAGAAGACAAATGCCACCGCCTCCTATAGAAGTAGATAATAATGAAGAATTTGAGGTGGAAGAGATATTAGACTCAAGGCCGCGCCGAAATAAGCTGGAATATCTTGTTCATTGGCACGGATATGATATTAGTGAACGCACATGGGAGCCATCCAGGAATCTAGCAAATGCATCAGCTAAAGTCAAAGTTTTTCATCAACGACATCCATCAAAACCAAGATGAAAACCTCTCTTATAAAAGAGACAAGATTGAGGCAAGATAACATTCAATTTCCTATCCTTGTTTGTAACTTCTTTACATTTGTGATGCTAATTAGATGGAGAGCCAACAACCAGCGGATTCAACTCAAGAACCTTCGTTTGCTAACCTGCCGGACGAGACATTACGATTGTCACAACCTTCAAGACGACGCAATCGAGATGAAGATCTTCAAGAACGACATGTTCTTCCTCGAACAGATGGTGAGATACAACGCGTTTGGTATCATGATTTGGGAAGGGACTCCCGATGTTTGGTAATTTTGCTAGAGGTAGGAACAACTCCTGAAGGTGTTCCGAATATTCTATTCGAAGGAAGTTATGAAGGCCTCAATAATGATCAAATAACTGGGTGGTCTTCCCGCCCTGGTATGGGACACTACCGATGGTTGAGAGGCCCTATCAATCATCTTCGAAGAGAACAGAGATCAGAGTATGTGGCGAATACAATTCGTCGCATCGTAGATTTCCTCAACATATGATGACCGCTCCTCGTGGAACTCGTCTCTAGAAGGGGGGGTAATGTCACGGCCATAATCATGTAAGCTAATAATTACATATAGAAGTAGATAAAAGTAAGTTAATTATATAATATTTAATATAGAAGCTTCCTAGAAACTTCCTAGACGCTGCTTTGACTTCATAGGTGTCTTTAATTGACTTTTTGGATTAGAAACGTGGTCAACAAGTTGGCCATGTGCCACACATGTTGTTAGCTTGAAGATCAAGCTAACTATGTGGCCCACACATAGAAAAACTTGCCTTGTAAGTCAAGGCATGTGTCCTACAAAGTCAACACATATTGGAGGTCCTATAGAACGTCGCCACGTAGCCCCTAGTTAGATAGTATATATAGAGACAAGAGTGAAGGCTTCTTCACTCTTGTCAACTCCTTTCTTGCTTCTAGTCTAGGTTCAAGAGTCTTTAGTTTCTTGTCTTGTGGCAATAGCCATTCCAGTTTCCTTTCAATATACCTACTTGTTTATATTTTGACTTATTATATCGAGATAGCCTTTTGGTGTATATTTTTCCTCATCGAGTCTTTGTCCTTGACAGTCTATGACTTCTACATGGACAGGCTTAAGTTTCTTTACAAGAGAAATATTGTGAAGCTTGGCAAACTCTTCATCTATAAAGCAAGCGGATGCACCCGAGTCTAATAAAGCATCGACTTGTAGTTCTTGAATACCCAGATGTAAAGGTACCATAAAACAATCTGAAGGTTGAGTTGAGAGAAAGGGACCTTGATTAGTTTTGGATGTTGAGATGTCCATCCGCACGGTCCCTATTGTGGCTGGGCGTCCTTGTTTTCCTGCATGCTTGTACTCCTGAGTCTTGTTGTTTGAGGCTTCTGTTTCTTCTGACAATCTACAGCTTTATGGCCCGCTTCTCCACAATATAAACACAAGTTTTGTTCAAACCGTCGCTTCCTTTCCTCAGCTGTGAGGGGTTTGAAACGTACCGCATCAATTTGCATGGGTTCAAGATCTGTGGAGTGATTCTCTAGACCTTTTGAAAATGTAGCAAATGCTCCATCATTTCTCTAGCTTGATCGTCTTTCTTGTCGTAATTCAAAGAGGCGGTTGTCACAAATAATTGCCTGAGATATAAGTTCTTCTAAAGTATTCGCCTTAGGCATGGTGATCAATAAGTTCTTGACATCATCTCTCAGTCCATATCAAAATCGTGTCATGAACGCCTTATCATTCCAATCAAGATCACATGTAAGCTGTTGAAATTCTGCAACATAGATTGCAGCAGAACGTGATCCTTGTCGCAGATTTTGTATCTTTCTTTCAGCCACTCTTTCTCGATCGCTATCTCCAAACGCAGCAGTAAGTCTCTCTATGAAAGCATCTAGGTCGTACAATATTGGAGAATCCTTCTCCAATAGTGGAGCAAACCAAGAGCGAGCATTTCCTGATAGAAGAGTACCTATGAAAGCAACCTGGGTAAATCCATTTGGATAACGAGAAGGATATAGGCGTAGGTAAAGCCATACTTGTTGCACAAAACCTCGGAAGTTAGCTCTTGTTCCGTCAAACTTGTCTGGCATATTCGCTTTTGGTTCTTTTGTACTAATCCTTGAAGTATCCATAGGGGTCGTATGTGACACATGTCTTGCTTCTCTCAATCGAATAATCTCTTGTTGTAGGCTATGAATTTTGCGTCTAGCTTCTTCGGTCACTAGATCAATTTGAGGTTCTTTACTTGGATTGCGAAGAAATGCAATCTCTTTACGTACACTATTCAGAAGAGCTTGAAGATCTGCAAGAGTTGCCACTCTATTGTCTACTTGTGGAGATGCACTGTCTATGACCTGGTCTACTTGCATATTTAAAGAATAGATGGATTAAAATTTTGAGAGAAGAAGAAATTGCTAAGTCTCTTGGAAAAAATTGTAGCACTACCTGTCACTAAAACCTACTCGGAGAAAAGAAAAAAAATACTAAACGATTTCAGTTTTAGAGGAGGGTAATCCGCAACCTCTAAAAATGCCTCAATGCTTTCGAGAAGAGGGGTAATCCGCACTCTATCAAGAAGGCAAAGCTCTGAAATCGATGTTAACAGTCTTTTTTACTAGCTATGCTAAACAAAAAGAAGGAATTAATATCAGTCCAAGAGAGGGTAATCCGCAACCCTTAGAACGCTCAAGTATCTCCAAGGAAAGGGGTAGTCCACTCTCTGCCTCAAAGAACTAAGCTCTGATATTGTGATTGAGAAAATATCAGTTTAGATGAAGGTAATCCGCAACCCCTAAAGCGCTAGAATACCTTCAAGAAGAGGGGTAATCCGCTCTCAAACAAGAAGGATTCAGCTCTGATATTAAGATAAAGGTAGTCTCGACAAACTGTCACGGACCAAAAATACAAACAAGAAATCTAAACAAGAAGTTCAAGAAGAAATGACAAGAACTAGATTATCGGATGAGTACAAGAACAACGCCAAGAGAATTGAGCTAGAGCTTCAAGAGATGTGTTGTCGAGACTGAAGAACTCTTCAGCCTCGACTCCTATATATACTACTGGCCTATGGTTCTAAGGAAGCACATCAAGAAGCTTCCCAAGAACTATGAAGCTTCTCGAGCAACTACCCAAGAGCTAGGAAGCTTCTCAAGTAACTTCCTAGAATCTATTAAAATATTCTAAGAATCTTCTAGAGCCTTCTAAAGGAATCTTTAGAGAATCTTCAAAGAATCTTCAGAGAATCTTCAAAGAATCTTCAAAGAATCTTTAAAGAATATTCTAAGAAAATATTCAAGGAATCTTCTGGAAGTTTCTAGAGACTTCTTTCTAGAAGGTTCTAGAAACTTGTCTCTAGAAAGGTCTAAGGACTATGTTCCTAATAATAATTTATTCCAAACTATAATAAATATAGGCCAAAAGTTACCAAAACACCTTACCATGCATTTAGCCTAATGAAATTAACATTCATATTTTTCAAATTAAAGGAATTATATATAAGTAAGTAGAAATAAATAGATTTGATAATATCTTGTTGAAAAGCTTCATTGACAAGGTTTGACTTTATATATATTTGTAGGTAGTTGGTAGGTTAGAAAGTAGGCCAACAAGTTGGCCATGTGTTGCACATGTTAGCCACTTGTGGTAGAAGTTTGTCATGTAATGTACATGTGAAACTAGTCTTGTAAGTTAGATATATGTTTTACAAATTGGACACATGTCGGACATCTTATAGAATGTTCCCATATAGCTCTTAGTTAGATAGTATATATGGAAGCAAGAGTGAAGCCTTCTTTACTCTTATCAATGCTTTTTTAGTCCATAGTCTTGTTTCAAGAGTCTCTAGTCTTGTTTCAAGAGTCTCTAGTCTTCTTATCTTTGGCAATAGCCAATCTAATTTAAATATTATACTAATTTTGAATGAATATCTATTCTTTTTGACTAACCCAAGACTTTTGGATCTCTCATTTTTACTTATTATTTTCCAATTCATGCTATAATTTCTAATAATTTGGAATAAAAGGACAAGTAAGCGATATTTAGATGTTAAGAAATTTTGTGAATCTAAGCTTGCTTTTGTCAATGAAGAGTTAGTACACTCATTCTTATTGTTTGTTGGAGCACTTGACAACAAAGTTCAAGATATGCAGTTTTTGAGAATAGAGTAGCCTCGAGAAAGATTGTGGGATTAAAGTCTGAAGAAAGTGTTGAATTGCTATTGTTGTGATCTATTGTTGTGATCTATTGGTGCCAAGCACAACAATAGATCACAACAATTTCTATTGTTGTGCTCGGCACCAATATGATTGTTGTTTTTAGTTGATGAGTATTTTTTTAAGCATCTAAGTTTTTGAAGTTGGCTCAAAAGATTGTCTATATTCATAACAAATTATAGTGAAATGAGACAATATGTTGTACATAAAGTATAGACAAAGTTTTGTGAAAAATTAGAGCTACAACAAAGACAAGTGAGGTGATTGAGCAAAAGCATTGGCATTGTATGTATATATAAAGGAATTTTTGCCAACACTTACTTTCTTTTAATTTTAGGTAGTTCTTAGAATTTATAGCTTAGATTGTCTTATTCTCCAAATGTTCAAAAATAAGTTTTCTATACTTATTGTTTATATAGGGATGAAGGTTGAAATGAAGGTTGGTAATGAGAATTAAGAGTGGGGGTTGAGAGTTCATGTAGGAAATGAAGAAAATTGAGATGAAGGCTAGGAATAGAAGGAGCAAGATTAAGAACAATGAGAGTTGGAAATAAAGGAAGCATGAGCTTAAAACAAGAGAGGTTAAGATGAAAGCCATGATTTTAATGATAGTTTTCAGACATGATTAATGTATAAGTCAATTTTGTATTATATTACAATACATGTTATTTATATCTGCTATATATATATATATATATATATATATATAGTATTTTTAAGTATTTTGATTTATGCATTAATGATTTAATTCTTAAATAACAATATTATATACATATCTTATATATATTTTTATATTTTTTAAATTACTTGATTAAAATAAATTATAATTGCTTACTTTCAGAATTTATCTATATATAACATAAAAAATCAATATATAATTTTTGCAAAATTTTTTTTTTTGTAAAATAAAAATTAGTAGTGTAAAAATATTTTAATAAAAAATAAATTTATTTTGAAATATACAACAAGTTCTTATAAATCATATCAATTTTATTAAAATAATATTAAAAACTTCTATTTACTTTTTAAAAATAAAATATAATGTCTCATAAGAATAAAATATAATCTTGTACATTTTGAAATTTTATTGAACATTATCAAAAAGCAGAAACCCGTGCAGTTGTGCATGGAAAAGCTGTAAATTGATTTGCTGTATGAATAGTAAACTGGAGGTCTTTCTGCAAGTTTTGCAAGGCTTTTTGCTGGTTAATAATATCTTTTATTTTGGCCAATGAGAAAAGATACATGAAGTTATATTTCACATAACTTAATTTTTTTAAAAAAAACGTACAAAAGAGTGAGGAAGAGTTTTAAAAAAACACACGAAGTAACGTTGAAGTTGAGATGGCTGGCACCACTTCGGCACTACTTTGCAACAACTCGGAGTTGATCACAATAACAAAAGAGGGTCAACAATGCAGAATTTGCAACAAAATGATATTTAAATTTAACAACTGATTGTATTGATGCATCATGTTGGCATTGTTGTACACACCGAGAGCAGGTTCCAGCCTGTGGATCGACTGTATGCAATGATGCAAAGAAGCCACAGCCTGCCTGTGAACAAGCTCTTGCATAAACACACAACACCGAAACATCTTTATTTCTGTTTGACAAAGAATTGTACTACATTACTGTCCATCGCAGGTTGATTGAGGAAGTTATTGAGCGACTTAAATACGATAAACAAAGATGAGATTGGTGGACAAAGGCTACTGAATACTGACCGCTAACGACAGGCAACTTCGTTCAAGGGGCGGTGGAAACTCCGAGGACGTTAACATGGTGTACAGAACATTGAGGACTGCCTCATCACGACAACAATTACCGTCCGCTGTCGGAGTACATCGCGACGCCGTCGATGTGCTTCACGTAATTTGGGTTGCTTATGGGAAGCCTAGAGAATGACACCTGAGATCGATACATTGGCTGGTCATTGAGAACTGTGGTATAGGAGCTACCAGAGTTCTCGACGAATGTGAGAGGGGTGTACTCGCGATCTGGAGCGATGATGTACTCGGCGTCGTGATGCCGGTGCCGGTTGAAGGACGGGATGCGGCGAAATGTGTAGTAATCTCGGTGATTGCTCCACAATTGAGGTCGTTGGTCCGGAACGACGGCTATGTACTCAGCCTCGCTGTGTCGGTGTTTGTTGAAGGAGGGTAATCGACGAAAGCCATTGTAGTCATTTGCATCGTAATCCTGGCCTCTTGGGCCGACTCCATCATGGTAACTCACCTTGCCGCCTGCGAACGAGGGGAGTCTTCCCAAGGTGGGTCGGCTGGTGATCTGCAGGCTGCCAGAGCTTGCCTGTGCATGTCCGCCACTTCGTTCAAAGTCCCGGCGGTAGTCGATTGATCTGCCCCTACCCATGTTCTGGTATGTCCCTGATCTTGTACTATCCACAGTCATGCCACGGCTTGAATTGAAATTTCCATCGTCGTTGTCTATGTCGCCAATATGACCATTTTCGTTTCTGATCAGCTTGCATTTTTTCTTCACAGCATGTTCAGCTCTCTTCAAGCACTTATCGATGTCGATACCCCCGCCCCTAACCGTAACCCGAGAGGCGTACTGGTCGCAGTAAACGGACTCCACCCCTTTGATTTTACCCAACTCCATCTCGACCTTCTCCTTGCACTTGTCACAGCACATGGGTACCCTGAACATTATGACCGAGTCGTCAAACCCCCGCCTGTGCCCACCGGAGGACTTTCGGTATTCACCGCTGCCCTCACGGTACGGCTTCCGGTACTCTTCACCGCGAGATAATGGCTCACTGCCTCCATATGCTCTGCCGTATACGCCTCGCAACTCTGTTGTGCTGTAGTCTGTTCGGTTATAGCCATCCAAAGCCTCCCCGTATGGCCTACGGAATCGATTGCGCACATCCGAAGAGGAACTCTCAGGGTACTTGTAGTATCTGCCAGATTCAGGAGCTTCGCGGTGGACATAGGCACTGCTGTAACCGTACTCTGGTTCCTCTTTCCCCTTCAATAGCTGCTCGTCACATGCAGTGCACATATCAGTAGGAGCGACTAAGGATGCTCACGAACGTCAAACTGAGATAAATGCAAGGCAAATTGAGTAACAACAACAATGATACAACAGCTCTATGTTCATTCTGGCTACCAACAATGACCCGGTGATGTCTCAGACACCAGCCAAGATTGTTACACACGAGAGGACGGCCCAGAAACTGTCTGATACAACCTCCTTCGCAGTGAATTTGTCAACACGTAGGTCAGGCTTCGTCATCGTTCACTCTTACTCAAATCAACATAGACATCGTCTCAATGAATCTGTTTGTGAAGTAAAAACTGCTCGAGAATTAGATTTTGAACGCACATCTCTGTTCAGACTCAAACAAGGGCACATGCATACATCCTACTCTTCACTACAGACAGCTCAGATAGGAAACGCACTTCCTTGATGCCTTCCACGATGCGGGCCATGGTCGGAATGTTGCGGCTGTGAGCAGCAAAATTCTCTGAATCCTTGCACGCAGAATACTTGTGCAACCAACTCAGCTAGTCCTCAACCGAGACTCACAACCTTCACTTCGCATGAAATCGCAACCAACCAATAAAAAATTTGTACTCGTCTCAACCAAGATACTCCATTAAAAAACACCAGCGGTACTGTTGAAAGGTCACCAACACTGATCTTGCTTGTCGAGGGGAAATCTGAACAACTGCAAACAAGAGATTGTCGATCTCTCAGCTTACAAAACTTTGGCGGGGGAGCTCAAACGAGTCTCTTATTGGCTGGGACCGGCGTTCCGAAACTAGATGATCTTGTCTGTTTACCATTACTACATGCGTTTAAGAACCTCGGAGAACGTGCAGAAGGATGATGAAATTGTTCATCAGCAAATGTGCCCAGGAATTGTTATTTCTCTTCGTTACCGCCAGTATTCATGTTACTGAATGCTTGTTTAGAATCAGGTTGATGGGGTTAGAGCTCTCATTCACTTGACTAGCCTCTGTTGAAGGGTCAATTTCTTGTTATATTCCATGAAATCACAGCATGACAATCAATTAGCACTGATAATTTGTAGATTAATTGAATTTTAAAGTAAGAAGAAAGGAGGTGGAGAGTGAATAAGAGTATTCTGTATGACCAAGCTTTGAGATGCTGATATTCTTCTTGAACAAAATAAAGAATAAAAAAGAAAGAAAAAAGAAGAAGTTGACTCACCAAACATTCTATCATGGAGAGCACAAATGTTGCAAATTACGGATAATTACATGACTTATATTGTAGGACATTGTAGAATCAGCAAAACAACTTCATCCAAGACATGGGTGATTTGAACAAAATTGGAGAATTGTGGTTGAATACACAATTAAGATTAAAAAGAATTTCAAGAAGAGAGAATATCTTACACAACTCCAAGGGCAGCTACACCTCTTACACGTTCACAAGCGAAAAATCTTACCCAACTATGCAACACTTTAATCTAAACACACTTTCTACGCTCATGTTGAATATGGACTGTCAGTTTGTATCAACATTTTTTGTAAGATAGAGAAGGTTGCCTGGTTTCAACTATTTAGTGCTTATAGGGGCTGAAGAGGAACACATGCTTTCCTTAAAGACTCTGGTTGCACACCAAAAGGATGAATTGAGAATAATATGCCTTCAAAACTGTTGCTTCACCTGACCTTGTCAAGCCACAAAATTGCTAATCACGAGATACAATCAGTTTTCTTCATAAATTTAGATATGAATGAATTAAAAAAATTCCATAACGAAATCCGAAGTTGATCAGCAGTGTAAATATTCTATTTGTCACTTAAAAAGAAAGAAAAAGAGACTAAGCAAAATAATAAATAAAATCTTCTTTGCTTTTCTACAGTATTGTAGTGTATGAATTAAGATTTTTTACTTTCATTTTCATTTTCATTTTTTGAAATGTTTTGATACTGACATCTCAAATTTTATCACATAATATTTGAATGCCAAGACTAATTGGTTACCTAATGTGATGTTTGTATGACGTGTAGAGTTAAAACAAGAACACAAAGTAAACAAGTTGAGTAAATTGAACTCCAAAATATCATTCTGAATCCGACCAATAATTGAGTAACGCACTTGGTATTGTTAAGGGTTCGGACAATAAGTCTTGTCCTATGAAGCAAATGGTGTGAAAAAGATGCATGGCGATCCAAGACTGCACTTCATTATTATGGTGGATCGGGAGAAGACCACTGCAAATTTTGGAGTTGATGGCCAAGAGAGACAAGTCTTGTCAAGAGTTTCACAACGCGATCAAGCTGAAGCTGACTTAAGCTGGCGATGTCTGCAGAAGAAGCACACCATCGTGACGTAGCGGTGCCTCGATGTGTGCTCGTTGATCAGTGCCATGGAGTTGTCTGCAGTCCGACGCAGGAGTTATGGTGCAAGAGTGGTCAGTGGTATGTAAAGTGCGGGAACTTGCCATCAGAATTACGATCGGACATGCGAATCTCTTTGGACATCCAGTTTCCAGCTTTGGGAGGGTACTTACAATGCTCTGATGTCACAGATTGTGAACGACGGTATGAGATTCGGTGTTTAAAGTTCACATGCTCGGAGACGATGAATGCTTGGTTGTGCTTGCGCACTGGGAATCTTCGCACAATTGGAGCTCAGTGAACAGCTATAGGTGTAAGTGTGTGTGTTACAATACATACATATATATATATATATATATATATATATATATATTGACACATACACACACACTCACACACATATAAATAGTTTCCATAGTTTTTTCAGAAGAAATGTGAACGTTGATGTTTTTGGTAGTATAAGAATATCACTTGAATTGGTGGAAAGTACCAGTAGAGAAGTAAAAGAGGTGGTCCATAAACCAGTGACCTTTGTGCTTAAATCAATGGCTAAAATAAAACTTAAGTACAAATAGAGGACAGTGGCAAGCATGAAACATGCTAAAAAATAATTTGGAGAAGCATAATTTGCATAGTAAACATGAAATAAAATTTTCAAACACGCCGAAACCTCATCGCAAGAAAATACCAAAACGAAGTTTTCTTGTTTTAAAATTTTGACTTGGTTGAAAATATTCTCACTAACAGGTTGCAGGACTCCTGTTTTCACCAGGCGTTGTCTTCGCAGCAGAGTCCACCTCCTCGGAATCAATGATGCCGAACACAGTCGAAAGACGAAGTCTAGAAACGCCAAGCGATGCACTCCTTGAACAACGTCCCCGATTTGAGACATTGTATTCTCGGTTGAGATCCCACAGCAACACTGCTTTATCTCAGCACACGTATTACTGAACGTTTGGTGCAAGAAGTCAGAAATCTCAAACAGAGGGAACATCTTTGGAAACCAGACCTTCAACGCTGTTGAAAGTGTGCATTGCGACGGCTACCGAACCGAACCGAAAGGACGTAAGCCTTTGAATATTCTTCACAAAGAAATACATGTTGAGATGTCAAGTTCGTGAATGAGTCTGGTTTGAGTACTCGCCACTGCAAAACACTGAGCCTTGAGCATGTCAATTAAGGGACACAGAGCGACCACGTCATGAGTGGAAAGAACGCAAACAAAGAGGACAAGTTCAACGCGGTGGCACTGTTGTCAGACCATAATAGACTCGAGATATGAGTTGTTGTCACAGTGGGTTAAACAACAAGCGCAAACGATGTTGTTTGTGTAAAGATTGAAGCCATTGTCAACTTATGTAAACTAGTTGAACCGCATTCGAAAGATGGGTTCTACTAGAGTGGCGTCACGAAATGACTGCGAAGAAATGTTCAGCACAGTTCATTACACACGATAGGAAGAAAAGCATCCTGTCTTGTCAATTCTCCTCTCGATCAAACCCTCGAAGGAGAAGTGACCATTTATATGAAAGGAATCATGTAACATTCCTCGGCAACACCTGCTAGTTGTGCAACGAGCTGTTGTGAGATGAACACCGAATTTTTTTAAAGATCAATTTCTAATGTTGTCCGTGAACTTCCTTACATAATCAAACCAAGGGCAGAAATTATCCACAACTTCTCTGAGTACCAACCTGCAAAGAAATTGTGAGAACATAAACTTCAAAAAATAGGTTGTCCAACTGATTGAAAATCTTGAATTAAAATTTCAATTATTTGTTTACTGTACTTAACAAACAACTATTTATACCAGGGGCGAATTAAATACAGGAATAACAAAAATATATAAATTAGAAGAAAACGAGTTGGAGTATTAGTTTTTTTCCTACATAATTTCTTTGTACATTTTTTCTTAACAAGATTGAGAATTAAAAAACTAATAGACTCTTGCCAAAAACTCTTATCAAAAACTATTATTTATAGATTTTCAAAATAAACTATTTGACTTGTCATCACTTTTATTATAATAAAATTGAGATAAATATTTGAAAATTTAACATATGTATTTTTAAAAATTTAAAAGGGAGTCTTTGTGCTTTTGATGTTATTAAAGCCATGTATTATAGCGAATGGCATTTCAAATATATTATTTGAAAGTAATCAAAAAAACATTGATAATAATTAATTAATTAGGTAATCTTTCTATTGACATATGAAATATTGTCATTAGATAAAATGACCTATTAACCACTTTTATAGATAGCATAAATCATATTTTATAACAAATTTTACTTAACAAAACTTCAACTTGGAAGTTTTTAAATTATCTTAAAATTTAAATGATTGTAGTAAAATATTTTTCTAGAAAAGATATATATATATATATATATATATATATTAAATAAATAAAATATGAATAAAAAATTATATTTGTATGAAAAACTAAAAAAATAAAAAAAAAACTTTGGATATGGATATAGATCTTTAAGTATACTATATGTCTAAAGAAATTTATACAACTTTCTTACTATTTAAAAGTAATAATAGTAGCATCTTATAACTTAGACACTTAATTTATAAGATTTGTGATTCTAAGCAAGCTTCTTTATGAAAATTTTATTAATTATTATATGTTAAAATAAGATAAAAAAGTCTTTAGTCTTATTGACATCTTTCTTATATTTTAATTTAGGATTCTTTGATATCTAAAAAATAATTATTGATTTATTAATTTGATTGACAACTAAAAAATAATTATTTTGATATTTAAATATAATATAAATATAATTTTTAATTTTTAATTTAATTAAATTTAAAATTTTAGCCATGAGTATTTAGATTTAAGTTTTTACTATTATTAATATCTGGTTTAGACTACATGCTCACCTCAAGTTGCTATATGTACACCCATTATGTCTATAAGCACATTCAAGGCCTCTAATTGGCTTCTTTGCTTATCACATACAAATGGATTTGGAAATGATGTCCTTCCCTTCTTCCTTGTCACAGTGCAAGTCTTTGAATTCCTTCTCCTCTTTCTTATTTTAGCACAAGTTTTAGTCTTAGCCCAAGTCTCGGACTTCTTGTCTCTTACCTTTGTTGTCAATCAAATTAATAAATCAATTAATCATAGGCTCTTATTTTATTGAGTGTACATATAGCCATTTAAGGTATGTATATAGCTTAAGCTTTGTATATATATATATATATATATTTAATGTAATTTTATATAGAATAAAATTTCTGAGGTATTTTTTTTCTTTTCTAAATGTATAATTTATTTTTAGATATAAGACTAAACTCTCTCTTTAAAGTTTCTTGGTGTGTTTTTATATTTTTTTAATAACTATAAAGTAATGCTATCTTTTCTTCTTAAAAAAATTTACAAAGGTGTAATAATTAAAAGAGAAACTTGTTTATAAAGTTATTATTATTATTAATTAACTTAGACCTGTAAAATTGATCTCAACAATTATTAAAGATGTCATCTAAAGATGTAAATGTGTTATATAGCACTTTCATTTCCTTCAGTTTAAGAGTATGTAATCTGTTTTTCATGTCCATTTTTGAGACCACAACTTGTGATTCAAATGAACTAGGCACTTCTTTCCATGCTTGACTTGAGTAGCTATGAAGGAGATTGCACAACAAGCATCTCAATTAATTGTCAAGTAAGATGCTCACAAGGTCATCTTAGACACCAGATGAAGACATTTTTTTGAGCCTCTCTTGTTCTCTTGATTGGAATTATTTTCCCTCAGTCTTGTTCAGTTACATCACAACTGCCAACACAAATGTCAGAGATACTGCAAAAATAATTTAACAAGATATTGGAAATGTTCAAGAGACAAAAATTAACTAAAGTTATTTAAGCAGTGGATTTGAATATCTCCACAGAAACAGCAAGTTCATTAGTCCAATCAAAATTTGTAATCCTCCTTTGCAACCTCCATCTCTGGAAAACTTTCTTCTACGACCCTTGTTACCAACCTCTAATTTAGTCATGAACACTAAATTAGGACCTTCTAGATTTTATGGTAAATAAACATCCTCCAGTCTATCTGGTCATACTTATTTCTCCAATTACAAGCACAACACATAAAAAAAGACCTTCAATTTCCAAGTATTACAAAATAAGCATTTTTCCTTAATTCCAATCACACCAGAGTAATCTCATACTCATCAAGACAAAATCAAAACACATTGCTAAAAATAATCAAATTAGAGCACCATGTAGTACACAACTAATCCATCAAAGCCATGTTCATGTTCATATTTGCAAAACTGCAGAGTGTTGATGAACTCCAAAGATGAGGAATGCCACATTCCAAGGAGAGAGAAAGGAAAGAAAATGAAGAAAGAAAAAAAAAGAAAGAAGTAGAAAATTATTCATACTAGAATTGTGAATACTTTGAATTGAAGTTAAATTCAACAATGGTGAGCTTGTATAATGAATGGCTTCAAACAACAAAGTGTTGGAGCAACCAACCGCATTTACTGACTTATCATTGCAGAATAATAGGGATGTCATTATTCACATGAAACAAATAAAGGATACCATGAAGAATCTTTTGGTAGGCAAAAATTGAAGAATGCAGATAGATTCCTTCATATCTTTGTGAGGCTTTTCAAAGTGCACCTTCATCAAATAAATAGATAGATTGATAGATCAATCACTAAATTGGAAGTGGAAATGCTAGCATGATCCATTTGCATTCTTGGAGCAACACACAGCTGGGTTACTTGGCTTTGGTGGTCAAGATGAAGGATTCTATCTTGTTTGGCTTCCACAAGTATTTATAGCTATTGCTATGGATAGACTTTTGCTGCCTGTTGCCTACCTTTCTTCAAAAAATTAACTTGAGAAATCATTTTGTGGCCATTGTAATTAGATTTAGTGAAAATTGAAACTAGCCATAGATATTTGTTATAGAGGTTAAGGTTTGATTTAAGAAGTTGGCTTCTTCAGTTCAAATCATTGAAGGAGATTTGAGAATGTAGATTATTTGATATTTTACCAAGTAATAGTCATAAATCTAAAGGAATTATGCTTTGATTTTTCCAAATTTGTATCTAGTATGCACTTTTTTCATGGCTGGCATAAAGTTGATGGTATGGCAAGGGAATTTGAGGGGATTTATAGAGAAGTGTGGATGAAGCAAAAATCTTTTAGCATTAAGTACATGTGAAGCAAGTTAAGGGGAGGAAGATTATTGTTTTAGATCTTGGACTACTGTAAGGCAAATTGGCCACATTTGATGTATGTGAGATGGAATCCCTAGGCGAGACCTTTGTGAGAGTAAGATGGAAAAGTCTAAGTAAAGAAGAAAGATAAAAAAAATTATTGAGACATAATGGTGGAAGAAGGCATGGAAATAAATGAAATGCTACTTATGTTTATATTGGGATTGGAACTTCTTATATCAGATTGATCAATTTTAATTATTACTTTTTGTTTTATACTCTTTATCTTTAAGAACTTAGTATACTTTTCTGCTCTTTGACAAAGTACGAGCACTAATGTCACTCGTGATAGCAAAAAAACTTGTGATATTGATGTAACTTAAAGATAAGTGAGTATTGTATTAAAAGACATGTCTTTGTATACTTTCAACAATAAGCTCAATAATTTTTATATGAAAATATAAATATAGTAATACAAAGATTAAAAATGATAAAAACAATATATTAGTTAAAAATTCTTCCTTTGAAAAAATTTAAATTGTTGTATATTACAATGATTCAGCTTCAAAGTATTGTCAAAATAAATCTAATGTGTTAAGTAGTAGTATTTGTGTAGACATTGGAATCATTTTATCTTCAGATTAAAGATTTAGTAGATAAGAATCTTTAATAATAGCTATAGATGTATGTATTGTATGGTAGAGGATGGCAAAAAACCCTATTATTTAGGAAGATATAGTGAAAACTTCAAAGTTAACATACTGTCCATTTTTGAAAGTACAAGATTAATATTACTTTGATAACACTTAGGGTTCTATAGATATAAAAGTTGACTTTTCATAAAAGCTTAACTCTAACACTTAATGTGGCTATAGACTTGAGTATCTGGAAGTGAACAATATTATATTGCAATTCAAGCCACATTTACTAAGCCATAGTGCCAAGTGGAGCAACTCAAAGTTTGGAAGCCTAAGTTAGTGTTGCTTTAGTTGAATTTGAACTTAAGTTTTTTTCCTGCAATATCTTATGTCTCCATTCTCCATTTAACTACACAAGCAAATATATCATGTTCTTAATGTCAAATGATTTTTGTAATAGAAGGTTTTGGTGTTATATCACAAATAACATAGTTTTGCTAATGTGGACCTCTAATTGAGAAAGAAGGTAGTCATTTTAATTTTGATGTTAGATGAAGAGGGAGTACATTTGCTTCTAAGTGTAATTTATATTTTATATATATGATAAATTTACAAACTATAGATAATACTTAGAAGATATAAAATATTAAAAATATCAAATTTAATTCTTCATTAGAATTTGATGTAATAGGTTATATATTGCAATAGATTGACATTGAAGGTGATCTTAGGTAGAAACTTCTTTTGGATTTAAAACCTAAGATAGATTATGAATCCAAATATGCATTTTTGAATGAAAAGCTTGAATGGAATGACATTCCTACTAGTTTAGTTGAAACAGATAGTGAAACAACATCTGTAGATAATGACAAAACAAATCATCTCAATATCATGATACACAAGCTTTTGAAAAAATCCATAAAAGAATTTTTGGACCAATCATCCATCTTCAGCTTGGAAGCATAGAAAAGACCTAATAAACTAGACAATAAGAGCATTTGTACAAAGAAAGAAATGGATTCTTTGGAAACTTAATGATTAACAAAATAGCTTCCTAAATCTAGTAGGTCATCAACAAATAGTCCTTTAAGGGCAAGAAGTTCATAGCATACACAAGATGGAGAAGCTTTGGTAACTTTAGTTGCACATAAATCATCAAAAAAGCTTAAAAATTATGATCACCTAACAAGACAATCAAGATTTAAGTCAATATCTCTACATAGTTGGAAGAAATAAAAAGATGGTTATCTTAAGTTTTCAAATTCTTTACATTTGTTGAAGTCTATACTTACAATTAATATTTATAAGTTTTAATTTACTAAAATGTTCAAAGTAGTTGATATATTGTCAATTTCACATATGTGTTTACGTGCTTATTACAAGAGTATGAGTTGCTATGGTCATGAAGATTTATAAATTTTAGCTACTAAAGACGTAAAAACAAAGTATGTGCTATCTTCCTTTGTACGACTTCAAAAATTAAGATCATATAAAGATATCAATTCTAGAGGTGCCTATAAGTATGCAGAAGATAATCCACATAATATTAAATAAAGCGATAACTAAATAAAGAAGAAAGATAAAGAAGGACATTCTTAAAGGTTTTTGAAAGACAACAATGGGCTAGTGGATGAAGACCTGCATATAAATTGAGAAATTCAGTTGTTGCCAAACAAAACAATGTAGAATTAGGATCTGATTTATTATTGTACATAGAAGAATTTGTCTTTGACCTCAGACTTTCACCCTGAGAGAATTCACCATTTTCAAGTATAGACTTAAATGAATTTATAGAATTTAAAAACTCAAGCATGATTGCTAAAGTTGGCCAAGATGATGGTATATCTGGTACCTTATTAGGTTACATCATTGGGTTGGCAATTGCACTTGGTATTACTTTGACTTGTGCTGAATTAATCTTAGGTTATATGGAAAATATAATTCTTCCTTCTTGAGTTTTTGTGTCTAAATCCTACAAAGACTGATCTCTTATGTTAGATTGACTAAGGATGAGAACTATATGTCACCAAATAGGGTTGTAGTTTTAGTAATGAAACATCTTCAGCTAAAACTGTGATGGTTTGGATTCTAATAGAAAAACTAGGTTTCACTAGTCTATTAATTGACATGATAGCTATCTAATTTTGTCCATTAAGTGTGGTTCCTCCCTGGATGCTGAGAATCATCAAAAGTTTTGTCTCGCTAGACACGTATTCCTGTAAATTCTCAATGAATCATTGTCAAGAAGATTTGACAAGTAAGTGTACCATACAAACCTTGTGATCTTAATAGTAATTTTTCTTTTTCTTCCTCTGTTTTTTAAACAGCTTTTCATTTGAATTTATTTGCCCTTGGTACCATGGTCAATATTTCTAGAAGCGCTGCTCTATGGTATGTGAAGATATGTAGAATTGTTTTAGCAAGTGCTTTTGGGACATGAAGAAAACCTGAAGTTGATACAAGGCACTCATTGCCACAAAAGGCTCTTAAACATGTCATAGTTGCTATTCAGTGTTTTATTTATTTATTTTCTAATTTATTTTACAAAGTCATTTTCATTTTGTGTAAAAATTCTGAAGCAATCAATGCAATCATTAAACAATTGATGTTTCCGTAAATGTTGTAGTTGTATTTCAAAATCCCTAAACAACCAACAATCCATAGCCATAAAAAAGAGCCTTACAAAATCCATGTATTACTTTTTGATGGAAAAACAATAATTGAAATCTAATATTTTTTGTTTGTTTATTAATACTAAAATCTTTCAATATCACAGAAAATCTTTATGATTATGTAAAGCTTATAGATGAAATAATTGTGGTATTGTTTTTAGATGTTGCTAATGTCAGCACAGTTTTTGGAACTGCCACTCCAACATGTCACCCAATTGACATACTTATTTAGTTTTTTATTTCCAACTATTTTTTCTGTTATAATTTCTTATATTATTTTTGAACACCAATCAAAAAAAGACCTATCCTAAATTAATAACTTTAAAAAAATGTATGTGGTAATAAAAAAAAAACTTATTCTTATTTAAGAACATTGAAAAAGAAAATGAGTGTCGATGGTAAGTGATGAATGGCAGGTTGTGGTGACAGTAGCAAAACTGTGGTGGCATTAACAATACCTTCGGTTTTTTCATAGTTTTAATTTAATTTAGTTTTGAATTAACTAATTAATGCTTGTCACAAAGAGGAGATGGGATGAAGCCAAGATCTGCTAGGACCTCGCCGGAATGAAGTGATGAGAGGGGGGGGGGGGAGAAGTGGGCAGCGCTCCATGTAACCCAACCTGGCTTCGGCGGGGATTTCCGAAGGCTGCAAAATGCCGAGGCTGTGCTGCTGCGATGCGATGGGGTATGACGAGGGGCACTGGACACCCCGCAGGCCGATGCGCTCTCTGCATGCATTCGACAGACTGATGGGGATCGCGAGGGGGGACGACGGCTGCAGGCAGCCAAGTAGGACGCGCTATTCGGGGGTGCCCTGCGCTGAGGATAGGACACATTTGCTGTACAGCTGATGTGGCAAAAGGCCGAAAAGTTCACCGCAACTGTCAGGCCAGCGAAGGTTGAAAAGCAGATAAAAGTTGCGTGACTGGGCGCAGATTCTTCCGACTTTGGGTGCCTTTGTGTCGAATATTTATCCGGACCGGGATGTGTCGACGTCGTGTGTTTGATCTTCCCACTCTCTACGGTACGGTTAAGGGTTTTTTGGTATAAAGCGGAGAGGTAATCTGAAGATCAGCTGTGCTGTTGTTCTGGATTTGGAATTAGCGGTCAGGCGTTGCATTACTGTGCTCTCTCGTGCCGCGGAGGTGCGCTGTGGGTGTAGATGACGAACACGTCCTAGGAATTTTATGTCCGTTTGAGGAATGTGAGCGAGATTACTCCGTTTGAGCGTGGTCGGTAGCAAGTGTAACGGGGGAGTGGCTGGGATTGTGGTGATTGAAAGCGGTAAGGGAAGTCCGAGAAAGTGGGTAGCAATCTTGAGATCAAATGGTGCGGATGACGTAGATCATGTGAGGGAGACCGGGAGGGAATGCAGCGGAGGGGACGGGCAATGCTTGTGTGATGGTAATGTCATAAGGAAAAGCTAGGAGACTGAAGAAAATGTGGTAGGAGTCAGGACTAGCGTTTTTGAACTGAAGGGGACCGCATAGCAGAAGGTGGGGATTTGTTATATTTAAGGGTAGCGATAGAATCACCAACCATGGTCGAGGGAAGCAAGAGTTGCAATATGGTCTCATTAGCTCAATGTAGTGGGATAAATGCAAGCGGTGCTCGACACTTGTTTTCTTGTGGTCCAAGTCGAGTTGTCTGGAGCTCGACATTATCGTTTGCGCATTCGTGTTCATATGAAAGAAGGTATGGAAAGACAGAGGATTTACAAGTTTGCGCAATCAGCCAACAAGGTAGTCCCTATGTGCAGGTGTGTACCCAACTTCTACGCTACTGTTAACGCCCAAAAGAAAACTTCACAATCAGTTATGTGCATAGGTATGTATAAGCAGCTTTATGTATATCGATACACACGATCGCCACGGCAAGGTGTGTAGCATATGGTTTGGTTAGCCACAGAAGTGCTTTTTCAGTAACCGGTTTCAGTTTCTCTTGTACAGTTCAGTTTGAAACATGATAAGAATTGTAGCCTTTACATGTCCCATGCAGGTGCTTACGGATGAAGAGGAGAGGCTGCGTGACATTCAACTTGCTGCCGAAGCGGCAACAGCAGCCTTGGCGGCAGATAATGAAGAAATCCTCCGACTTGACAAGCAGGTTAGTATCCCTCTTATCTTCACAGTGTTAAATATATATATATATATATATATATAGATAGATAGATAGATAGAGAGAGAGAGAGAGTATCAATGTATCAATGTGTACGTTTTTTTCTCTTTTTTTTGAGTTGTTTGGGAAATCTTGTTGGTAATGACACAGGCTGTGATTGATGCCGAAGCGCGTCTGTTTGTCCCAACTTATGTGCGGAGCCCTGTAGTCTTTGAGAGAGGAGAAGGGTGCAAACTTTATGATACAGAAGGCAAGGAGTATCTGGACTTGGCAGCCGGCATCGCTGTCAACTCCTTGGGACATGGTGATCCTACATGGCTGAAAGCTATCAATGACCAAGCGGCTAATCTTGCACATGTCAGCAATCTCTATCACACCGTGCCCCAGGTGAGCTGTGAGGTTTCTCCTCACAAACTTGACTTCCTCTTACACTGGCAGATATTCTCTGGAAACGTTTGCTTCGCTCATTATCATCAGAGGATTTGTCTGACGTAGTGGATGTAATTTAGTACAAAGCGTTTGAATAATAATCGAATTCAGGTTCACTGATATCTTTTAATTTGCAATTTTTCTTTCACTATCCGAAGAAGCTTGTTATAACGATCAGGTGTGCTGCATTCAAGAACACCGGGTGTACAGTTTATCGGAAAGATCATGATATGCAAGCTGTGCTTATCATTTTGATTGTTTTTCATTCAGGTGAAACTTGCCGAGCGTCTAGTGAAATGGTCCTTTGCAGATCGAGTATTTTTTACGAATTCTGGAACTGAAGCCAATGACGCTGCAATTAAATTTGCTAGAAAATATCAAACAGTAATAAGCAATCGAAAAGGCGACACCCGATGGATAAAATTTGGAAAATTGAGACCTGCATCCGAGCTTGTGTCATTCAGCAGTGGCTTTCATGGGAGAACCTCAGGGGCTCAGTCCCATTTTAGCAAACTCAACCTTGAGCCCCTCGCCCCAGGTTTGTATGAGCTCGAAAGCTTGTAATCTTGTATCTAGGTGAACTTGCTGGCTCCTAGTTGCTTTTTATAATAGAAATTGAACGTTCAACTGTAGAAGATTTTTATCACAACACTGCCGTACCGTAGGTTGAATCAGTCATCAGTTGTGAAGAAAACTGCGCAAAGAATATGGATATTAATAGATGATCTAATCTACTTACTGTCTTTCACTTGTCCTAGTATGCTGATATACAGCCCGTGCTATTCAGGTGCGCACTGCGTGGAATTCGGAGATCTTGAAACAACTGCTAAAGCAATTCGACGGGATCGAACGGCTGCTGTTCTTGTGGAACCGATTCAAGGAGAAGGAGGAGTGCATACCGCCTCTGCAGAATTCCTCAGAGGTCTCCGTCGTCTTTGTGATGAGGCTGGGGCGCTTCTTATCTTCGACGAGGTATTCTTTTTGTAGCAAATTGCTAATGCAAGTATCGTTTTGAAAACGGAAAAATAGCTTCTACACAACACGCAAGAGTTTGATTTAATAAAAGAATCTCAGTAGAAGATTTTGATGCAATCCATGTTTCTTGTCCTTTTTTTTCTTTTTACCCTACTAGTATTTTGGATTGCAACAACCCACTGCAGATGATGAGTTATGGGTCAAAGTCAAGCCACAAGATACACCTGAGTTTCCAGCAGCGTATTGAGGGCATAGATGAGCAGAAGAGCTCGTAAGGAGTTGAAACGTGCCATGTGATCCTGTCAATCTTTTACAGGGCTGAATTGTAGCGATATTTGAAAGCTCATGAATGCTGGCCAATGTTTGCAGGTTCAATGTGGTCTTGGAAGAACGGGATTGCTTTGGGCACACCAAGCCTATGGAGTCCAGCCTGATATGATGACGCTTGCTAAGCCCTTGGCCGGTGGACTTCCTATTGGGGCAGTTCTTGTCACAGAGGCTGTGGCCTCCACCATTTCTGCAGGTGATCATGGCAGTACATTCGCCGGGGGACCCCTTGTGTGTCAGGCTGCCTTATCTGTGTTGGACCGCATTCAGGTACACTTCTTCTTCATTAGAAGAAATGAGAATGTCTGTGAGCTACAACATTTTTCTTAGGGGGAAATGTATACGTTATTTTCTTCATAGTATGAGATATTTCGGTTGTTGTTCTTGCCAACAAAGCTGACGATGATGGGCTATCGGAGGAGAGAGATTAATACTGGAATAGTTACTTGCATCTAATGCTCTAGGGAAGTGGTATTCAGAGATTTGCTGATATACACTACTGGTGCCAAATGAGCTGCGAATGTTTGTGCCTTGCAGGCACCAGGTTTTTTAGAGCATGTTGCTGCTAAAGGTGGTCATCTTCGCGCTCAACTAAGAGAAAAGATCGGCACAAATCCCCACGTGAAAGAGATTCGTGGGGTGGGTCTACTAATCGGCGTTGAGTTGGATGTGCCTGCAGCACCGCTTGTTGAGGCAGCTCTGCAGGCAGGTCTTCTCATACTGACAGCTGGGAATGGGTATGTTGTTAAGTTGGCTCCGCCTTTGACCATATCTGAAGCTGAGCTCAATCGAGCTGTGGATATCATTGCGGGATGCATGTCTTCCCTTTTTTTAAATTTGTGAATATCTGAGATCGCTCTAGGTTAGATATGTCGTGGTAACACCAATAGTGAGCTGTTGCAAAAAGCAATGTTGCAGGCCACAACATGATGTTTAAGATCAACATCAATTAACGATTGTAACAAATGGAGCCCTTTAGTTACCAGGATTTTTTTGGGGCTTTGTGTAACCTTTCAGTGGATTGACAAGTGCTGTTGAAACGCAATTAAGTTTGCTGGTACAGCCAGTCCATCTTTCATCGGTTTCTTTGAGCTTAGCATTCAGCAGTTAAGAGAGTGAAGCCTACAGCTGGTCAAGGCTGTGGCAAGATTGGTTCATTGTATTGTCCTTATTCAGCGTGCAAATGTGCTTCCTGAATGAAGTGAATTCTCTCAGTGAACTGTTTTATTTCTGTAACTCCTCACGTATTTTGTGCGCTAATTTAGCCCAATTCGCTGAACTCGAAAGTCGAAATTTCAGAAATAAACAAATCGATAGCATATTCAAAAGGTTTCTATCGTTTATACCTTCCAACAATGATCAATTCAAAATAAAATTCATATTATTTGTAATACATATGATGAAAGTCTTGTGGAATGTAAAAAACTTGGGAAAAGATAGATGTAATATATAACATTGCAAAATTTGATTGGACTTAAAGTTGTACAATATCAGCAAGCAAAGACTTTTGAAGTATATGTACTTTCAAATCTGAAATTGTGACATTTATAACAGTGATCTTTGCGTTTTAAGATCCAAAAACTTTATTTTTCTTAAGTGCCAAACAACATTAGTGCTTATAACAGTAACCACATTCACACGAATTTTTATTTATCTGAGAAAAAACCAAGCATTGCATTTCAAAAGTAAATAATAATGATTTGCATAGCAAGCATAGTCAACAAATACCATCTAAAACATATATAGATTGAATGTAAAAATATAAGTTTTATTTTCATGCTATGAAATATATTTATTGATGAATTTTTGCAAATATTTTAAATCTCTAATTAGTATTGTAATTAGAAGAACTACTGCAAACATATCTTCTACATGGTATTCAAGACATGTAAAACTTGAAAAGCAATTTTTTTTAGAAGTGAAAAATGTGATATAAAAAAGAACTACAAATTACACTCTTTTGTTGGCATGTTTTAAGCTAATACACAAGTCAATGGAGCCATGTTGTAGACTCCTTTAGACACTAATAATGTAATGAGAGGAACCAAAGCCAATTTAGTGCTACAAGCCACTTTTTCTTTAAGTGACTGCATGAGCTGAAATTACAGATTTGCCCATAGGTTTTCTACCACTCTTAGTACAGACTTTGAATACACTGGGTTCAGAGTACACAAACCCGATCTGTAACAAAGCAACAAATGATCACATCTTAATATCAATTCGGACAAAAGCATTGTATCAGAAGTAAATGTCACGGCACACAAGTATGATACAGAATTTCTTAGGTGTTACAGGCATGCATGAAAAGGGCTTCATCCTCTACTCACCTTTGTACAAAAGCGAAGGTGTCCTCTACTAAGATTGGCTGTTGTGTGAGAATCTGTGGCAGAACACGAACTTTCATTTCCCTTACACTACTAACAGTCCTTTTAATGGAATGTATCACATCTTGAGTATAGTCAAGACACGTTTCCCAAACTGCCAATGCATGCCTGTGCTGCATCTATGTAGACTGTACAATGGTTTTGGTGATAACCTCCCATGTACCCGAAAGTTTAACCTTGATACCTGCTCTAATCATGCGGCTGAACATATCTACTGTAAAGTTGCAAGGAATCCATAGTGAACATGTTTAAAGAAAAGATCATTGTTCATATGAGAGGGCAGCATAAATGTCGAGCAGTAGCTACTGAAGTCTCAACCTTCAAGTTTAGTCCTAAAATATTATACGAACGCTGAAGGAATTTCCAAGACAACGACAGGAGTAAGTCAATATCCTCTTGCGACGTGCAAAGCGTTGCAATAAGTTTCGCCATTCGAACTTACAGCGAAATACATTTGCCTCACACAACTTTCCATTTTAACTCTTACGCTAAAATCGCTAGTCCCTGCACCAACTCTAACGATTGACACACACATGAAGTGCATAGGTATTCCTAAACCTAAATTCTGACCACCTTCGATCTCAGTGCGATATCAAGGCATATGGTCTCATGCGTTCTTTCATGCCGGAGGTAAAACGCTACTAAAAATTTGAGAAGTCTGACAAGAATACTTCAAACAAATAAGACAATGTTCAATCAAACAACGGAGCACTCACTACACATTCCCAAGTGATATACGGCGAACAGTGATTTGGAGTTCCAAAGCAAGTCAGTTCTGACTTCCAAGGGATCCAACCTGAGAATTCATCAATTGGAAGGTTAATTGTACTCTGTCTAGCTCACCCTCTATGCTATCTACAGGCTGTGCAACCCTCTCCTCTGCCACCCACTGTTTGAGACAGTGCATTCAACAGAGACACGTGAAAATAAGTCCGGCACAGACAACAGACAAAAGAAAATTGAAAAATTCTCCACATTACCATCCGCCGTCCTTGCCTCCCTGCAGTATGCGATGTAATCGGAACACCTCACCTTGACATCCGTTCAGAAACCGCTTTTCAACATGGCATGCTGTAAGCTGTCGTAGTAGCTTTTCCAACGCGGATTGAGGAGGTTTTCCAGACTTATCTGCGATTTCCATGGAGGGATTGGTGTCCAATATAAATGCATTCACTGCATCTGCCACCATCTCCCGTTGAGCGAATTGCAGAAGATAAGCCATCGGGGAGTCTTGAGGCCGTTCGTACGCCAATAATGCTAAACAATCATGCAGCAATAGGTCCTGATCTTGGCACTTTCCAAAGAACGATGCCAACTGCGATCGTGCAAGATTCACAGCATCGCTCACTTGCCCTATTCTTATTAACTCAATGAATTTTTGGCATCGCAAAAGAAATAAGATAGTAGAGTAATGCTCCTCCTTAACCTGTGGATACCATTCCTGAAGGTTTGTGATTACACTATCCACATTGCCCTCCCTTATCAGCCGTCGCAATAACTTCCGCTTGTCCAATGCATACATGCCATCATCCGCCGTACCATTCGTATCCTGATGCAGAAGGAACTCTACCGACGCAATGGAGCCCACGCTGCCGTCCCCACTCGCAGCACCGCATGCGGCATCAAATGCAATAAGAGTGTCATGATAGCCATAGTGAATTAGAAAGGCACGTACAATACTATGGCTGGCAGTAGGAGGAAGAGGCAGGCTCTCCACCGCACGTTGTCTCCGACCTCGTTCGTCCAAAATCATCGACTCTACGTCAAACATAAACTTTCGCTGTCCGAAATTGACCTCAACTTTCTCATTAGGGCTGTGCAATCCGATGGTCGGGTACAAAGGCGTCTTCACTTCCTTATACACACCTGACAACACCTTGCCATTTTTCGTGAAGAAAATCTCCTGCGAGGCATAATTGATGCCAGCGCCCACCGTATCCCCCACAGTAAACCCTGGCGCATACGTCTCCGCCAACCCAGGCCCACGGTACAGCTTCCCATCGTCGCCGTGATAGCCATAACTATTCGCCTCCCAGCCTGGCTGCCGCGAGTTCTTAAAATGCTCATCCGTGAACCCTATGACGGTGCAGCCTTTCTGTCCTCGGTCCCTGACTGTCATCTCAAAGTAGTACAGCCACCGACGGCACGGCGCAGGCCGATTGGCTTGAATGGCGCCAACATCATTCCCATGCCGGCCATCCCCCGTGTACTTCGCAGTGAGTTTATCTGTCGAAACCACCAGATACAAGCTGCACGTACTCGTGTTCAAATGTGTTGGTTCTTCCTCCACTTCTTCCTCCCCATCGTCGTCCAGCTTCGCCCTGAACATGACACTCGAGCTTTTCTCCGACCTGACAAACGGGCAGAACCTCTCCGCCATCGGAGACGCCAGCCTGCCCGTCTCCCTCGCTTCTCACTATCCAACTTCAGATACCACTGCCACCACCTACTCTCTCCTCCGCCGCAACACAGCTTCCCGCATATTTAAATCTCCACTCATCGCTCATTCAATTACCCCTAGCAACACATCCTGATCCATCCTGCTCGCCCGCCCGCCTGCCTGCGCACGCTCCTTCGATCGATCGCCCACCCTCGGAAGCCCTCCGAGTCATGTCGCACTATTCTGAAGCCCCTCAAATCCTTTTGTCCCGATGATGATGGCTTGGCAGCAGGCTGCAGCGGTCTCCCACGAGGCCTCGAAAATAGGTCGACGATAACTTGACGAATGCTCTTCTTCGTTCGTCCACTTTGCTGTACTCTACAGTACCGTGTGCAGACTGCTTAGGATTTGGGGTGACGGGCGGACCGAGCGCTATTAATGCGTGAACTCTCATGAAAACTGAACAACTTTATGATTGACGGGTTCAAGTGAGATGGGCTAACGATATCATCGATTGAAATTATTTTATCAGCTTCGTAGGAAGCTCTTGGAAGATCGGCACCAGTTCCACGTTGTACTCGGTAAAAGCTACACCTAGCTTGGAACTCCTGAGTCACATCCTGCGACATGTTGATGAATCGTTTAGTTGAATTTTTCCATTGTGTAGTTTTTCCTGAATATTCCTGCAAGTTTTCAAATAAGTTTTTGGTATGAGCCAGCTCTAGGCGGAACTAATAGGTTAGACTTTTACAGTATAAAGCACTGGTCATTAATAAAAAGGGACTAATCCACAATGTTCATTCAGGGCAACTTTCCTGCGTTTCTGCTGAATCAATCATATTGATAGAATCATTACAATAGTACTAAACATCTACCAAATTTCCGTAATATGAGTAATTCATTGTTTGACAGCTGAGCTGAGAAATCCTGCCAGTTGATACATTCACATCACATTCCCCGTCAGAATAGAAAACTGTGCAGGTGCCCACAGGATATCAACATTAGTTTTGAACATAAATAGATGACGATTGATAATTCTGCTCATGATTTGCACCTTTCATTTTGACAAATTTGAGCAAGCTATGTATCTGAATCTTCAACTCTACAATCTGAACACAAAATGCTAAGCCAGTGCATGTAAAGGATCACTTCTGTCTTCTTGCAGACATGCATGAGAAACACCTGTTACATTTATTTCCGTCTAGACAATAAACATATACATGAGGATCAAGAATCAGATGCAGAGTCATCAACTTCGGACATCATGAGGGATCGACACATGGAGAAATTGTTGTCATCTTAGAACAAACTTCTTCTTAGTACATCAATATGGAGGCTGCCATCAAGTCCGCAGTCGCAGAGCTACAACTGGTCTTCATTCACATTGTAGTGCGGTAGCACAGGAGGCACATGAGAGTGTTGACCATCAAGGCACTCCTTAACCCCACCCTATGTCTTCTCGATGCTCACTTCAGGGTCTGTCTCCACTCTCCGTCAACAGAACAGGCTTTCAGCAATGAATGCACCATCGCAGACTGCTTGGAAAGAGAGAGGAAGCGACAACACAACATGGGATTTCCCCGAAAAGATGGTGCTGTAATTTTCTCCGAAGGTGGGGGGGGGGGGGTTATCTAACGAACTGATTACACAGCACGTTAAAATCGATGAATGAGATGAGAAAGGAATGGTCCCGACAGATGATTGGCATCCATCCAACTGCACTGAAGCCATGTAAGTTTTGAATATGCTATGGATTATTGCCTATAAAATCAGTATTGAAGATGTGTGTTATTATTAGAATAGGCAACACAACCCCTTAACAATTAATTGTACACTTTCTTGGTATAAAATAGAGATGACAACAAAATCCTAATTTCAAGAGGTACAATGCTCTCTTTTGCTTTAACTTGCACACTTTTTGGTAGAGCTAGGTTTAAGAGTGGTGGTGGCTCTAAAGTGTGGTAAACGTTGAAGACCCTAAAATTTGACCATTATGTCCTCCCTTTGAACAATGTTCTGCAAAAGGAATGATGATGTGAATAAAAGACTTGTTTGCAAAACAACTATCTCTCAATGTGCATCAAATGAATTCCTACAATAATCATTTTGTAACAATTCAACAAAAATTGTCAATTTAAAGAAACTTAAAGACATTCTCTCTACAATGAAGTCATGTAAGTTTTGAATATGCTATGGCTGAAACACTAAGATAGACAACCCATTTTTGATAATTGAAGCATTTTAGCATATATCTAATAGGTATAAAAATGAAAAAATAAAAAAAAAATCCATTTAGAGAAATAGAAATCAAGAAGATTTCAAGTGTTTTTACACAATTTGGCCTAATAACAAAATTCATATATTTATATTTTAGCTGAAGAATCCATTATGGACATATGAGCCTATTTAATTCTAATTGGTGGTAGGTTATGAAACCAAAAATCCTACTTTTACAAAATCGCAATGTGTGGCACCTATTAATGTTATGAAAAAAAGTGTGGCATCTAATTATACTATTATTCTATTTCAACCAATCTACAACTACCACCTATTAATAGTTCATACAAATCCATTCTAAGTACAATGAATTTTATTTATTGCTCACAACTTAATATTACTATAATCAATCTACAACTATTTTCAATCAATGGAAATAATTTTTTTTCAATTGATATTAAACCTAGTTATTGAATTAATTGAAATATGATACTTTATATATTAAAAAGAAGGAGGTGATCAACAATGGATTGGCTATCTTACTATTATTTAGCTTATTGATAGAAGATGTGAAATAACGTAATTCAAGCATAGTGTAATCAGGAAATCCGAATTGCCACAATTTCTGAATTAAGTATAGTTTAAATCGGTTCAAACACAAGGGAAAGAACTGTCGCATGAGTTAATTGTTAAGGTCACCATTAATTGAATATAATCATTTGATATTCAATAAGTTAATTCCCAATCACTGAATTGTATAATATTAATTCTTCAGTACCATGTCTAATTTAATAACTTCAATTACAACATTCTCAATTTCTTATCAATTCTCTGTAATTCTAACTTCATTTATATTTTCCAACTCAATGGTCATTCAATCATTTTCAAACTATCATCTCTCAATCTATAATACTATTTCATGTGCAATGTATAGAACCAACTCTGGTCCAATACAACATTCACTGTAACACTGTGATCAACACACAATTCTCATAAACTTCTCTTTATAAACACAACGAAACATCAAAATACAAAAGGAAAGAAATAGAAAAAATAGAGGTAGCACCCAAGCATACCCCGGCTCTAAGACTCACAAGTGTGGCCCTAAGCTAATCAATCTTTCTCCTACTATACCCTTTTTCAGATTCCAACCGGTTTTTGTCAGTTAACTGTATCTTGGAACCTTTCACATGACTATTGGTTTCCTGATTTCATCAATACCGGTTCTAATCTACTAAAGTCAAAATTTTAGCACTAACTAATTTACCCGTTCTACATAGCCTCACTCCTAACTGTGTCGCGTCCTCGCAAACATCCAATTCTAGAACCAATTCTCCTAATATTATTAGTTGTCAGCATTGGTTGGCTCCGATAATTCATTCAATAAGATCGTTTCAACTGGTGCTTGCGCCTGAAAATTGGGTTCTTCGATTTCCTCTTCTTCTTCTTCTTCTTCTTCTTCTTCTTCTTCTTCTTCTACCTTTTCCAATTGCTCAGTTAAGTCTTCATTGGCAAATCCCAACACTCGCACTTGCTCTTCCAACCTTGCAATATACTTCTGATGGTCATCAAGCTTGATCTTCAATTCTGCAACTTCTTCAGAATTGGAAGTACTCACCGGTTGTCTTGTTAAATTCAATTCTGCTTCCAAATTTCTAATGCGATCCCGTATTGTAGCAACTTCTAACAATGTCTGTTGATGGTCTTTCTCCAATTTTGCACATTTCTCTAGGGATTCCTGCAATTGTGTCCTTGCTAGATCTCGTTCCTACTTCAAAAGATCTTCTATAGCTTGATGAAGCATTCTATCCATCCGCCAATCCTTGTCCATTTTGTTTAACCTAACTTCCAATTCTGTATACTTCGTCACTTTTTCAGCCAACTTCTCTTCCAATTCTGTAATTGTCTTCTGTTGAGTTGCAACCAATTTCTTCTGATTCTCCAAATCTTTACTCAGCTCATCACTATCTTGTAATTTGTGCACCATTCTATGCAACTTGTTGAATTGGGGTAAGAGTGTCTCCACTTGATATAACAACATCTCTTTAGCACTTCTCCATCTATCACCAGAACTGTGTTGACCCTCGAATTGGGTAGATGTCTTTCCAGTCAACCGGTTTGGTAAAACCAAAGTTAAAGATGGTTCTCGTCTTTGATCCAATTTTTTCTTGCCCTTAGAACTGGTACCCACTACGATTGATGGCTGATTGGTTTGCTCATGTTGATTTTGCACTATCTGCTCAGGTGACTTGGCTCGCTCAGTCTCCTTCTGTCTTTCTTCAAGGGTGACTACCTTCCCTGACTTCTTCAACTTCTCCTTCTCTTGTTCTTGTAGAGGGAGTTTCAACTGATACTTCACTACCTCAGAGATGTAATTGGAACAAAGTAATGTAGTAATCTTCCCTAACGTCCTCTTGTATGATAACTCGTTATGCATACGTTGAGCTACAAACTCTGCCCAATTAAACGTCATACCATCCATTGAAGCCACTGCTGCGAACAACAAGTTCTTGGCAATATATGTTGTATGTCTATTTAACGCCATTCTCTTCTGAACAAATCGTAACCACTCTCCCACTTCTGGTTTAAGAACGTCCAGGACCTTCCAACCTTGGCCTTTCACAAACGCGTCGGCCTTCGAACAAAAATATAGCTCCGGATTGAACTCCACCATCACCTCCGATCCTACGGCCAGTTCTCCAATTGGCAAATATAAAACTTTGTGTAGAATGGGCGCCTCCAATCCCACAATACGATTATGCACCACACTCGAACCATCTGATGGGTCATAATGTCGCAGAAATTCTTCTACAATAGACGGATCTAATGGCAGTAAAATTCTTGAATATCGCAAGAAACCATAAACATCCGCCTCCTTGAAATCTTTCTCGAATTTCTTCTGCCACAGCAAGTCAATCTGGCAATTCTCCATATTTGTGAACGTTACCAGCTCCAATTCTGGTAACTCATTCCTAAACCTCACATTCCTTGACCTATCATCCCTCTCTTTTGTTCGCTTAAGACGTCTCGCCATTGTAAAACCCTAATAACAAAACCTCTCACCCTAACACAAAAACACCTCTTTCGGTATTTTCTCACGAAATACTTCTCAACTGAACAATCTTACTCTTATCTTAAACACTCAATACTCTGGGTGTACTCAATTGCTCGGCTACAATTGCAAGAATGGAGGTACTGATTCAGAAGTGCCCCTCTCCTATCAGTTGCAATGGGTTACATCAAAATTACGGCGTACTTAACAAGTCTCCCCTCCTCATCATTAAACATACCCGTCCTCGGGTTAAGAAGAAATAATAATGAATTTGGACTGATTAGACAATTACATTTGATATAACTTTAACCGATAACCATTAATACGTGTAGGCAATTTAATGCCAGAAAAATCTTCCAATTTTACTGATCTATTAGGATAAAAATCAATAACTTTGTAAGGTCCATGCCATTGTACTTGAAATTTTCCTGGAAAATTCTGAAACCGGCTATCATACAGCAAAACTAAATCATTGAGTTTAATAGTTTTCAATTGTAATTTGCTATCGTAATAACTTTTCCGTCGTTTTTGAATGGCTTCCATAACCATCAAAGCGTGAGCTTGATTCTCATCTAATTTCTCCAATTCAGATAACCTAAATTGAAGCGACGCTGTATCACCTAAGCGTTCATCCACTGCAATCTGTAAACTGGGTACTTCCAATTCAATTGATAAAATAGCCTCTTGCCCATACACCAATTGGAAAGGCGTAGAATCGGTCGTAACCTTATAAGTAGTACGATAAGCCCATAAAGCCACAAACAATTTTGTGTCCCAATCGGTGCCAGCACTCGAAATTGTCTTGGTTAATATTTTACATAAAATTCCATTAGTCTTTTCAGTTTGACCATTAGCCCGAGGGTGATAAGGAGAAGTTTTACGATGCTTAATCTCGTACTTATTTGTTAATGCAGTGATAGTGTTATTAATAAAATGAGTTCTACGGTCACTGACCAATTCCTTAGGGCATCCAAACCGGGTAATAATATTTTCATATAGAAAATTGGCTACAGTGGCAGCACTATCAGTTCGAGTAGTAACAGCCTCAGCCCATTTTGTAACATAATCCGTAGCGACCAATATATATCGCTTTTGTCCATTGCGAGAAGTCGGTGCAATTGGTCCCACAAAGTCAATACCCCATTTTTCAAAAGGTGTTTGAGCTAGAATTGGTACTAGTGGCATTGCAGACGTAACAGTTGGTCTATCAATTCACTGACATGGGTCACAATGCCGGACATATTGATGGACATCCGCAAACATTGTAGGCCACCAATAACCAGCTAATAAGGCCTTTCGGGCCATAGCATCTCCAGCAAAATGACCACCACAACTATCCATGTGACACCCGTCTAAAATTAAGTCAACTTCACTTTGATATATACATCATCATAAGACATCATCTTTGCCCTTTTTATACAGTACATTTCCAATCATTGTGTAAGAAGTGCTCTTATAAAGCAATTGCTTCTTCATTGTCTCCGTAAAAGTTATAGGAAATATTTGTGATGTTAAATATTAAATTAAATCGGCATACTCTTTCAAAATTATATCAACAGCAAACAAATTAGCATCAGGTAGGGAATCTAGAACGGGGTCATCTCCCATCTCCTTAATTAATCGTGACAAATGATCGGCATTGGCATGAGATTTACCAGGTCTGACAATAATTGTAAAATTAAATTCTTGTAGCAATAATACTCAACGAGCAATTCGTCCACTTAATTGAGGTTTATTAATCATATATTTTAAAGCATCATGATCTATGTGGAACACAAAAGAATATCCCAATAGATAATGCTGAAATTTTTGAACTGAATAAACCATTTCCAAAGCTTCTCGCTCAGTGGTGGTATAATTACGTTCAGCAGCAACCAATTGCCGACTTGCATAATAAATTGGATGATCACAATTCTTTTCATCTTTTTGACTTAAGACCGCACCAATTGCAACATTGGATGCATCCACATATACATGAAAAACTTTAGTCGAGCAAAGAGAGACCAATATTGAAGCGGATACCAATCTGCGTTTTAAGTCCTCGAAAGCAACGGTACACTCACGTGTCCAAATAGGACTCATCCCATCGGATGTTGGCTTCTTTAAAAGATTAGTTAAGGGTTGGCAAATTACTGCAAATGATTGGATAAACCTTCGATAATAACTAACATGTCCCACAAAACCTCGCACACCAGCAACTATATCGGGTCTAAGTAAATTGGCTATTTTTTTTCACTTTATCTAGGTCAGTAGCAATTCCTTTTTTGGAAACAATATGCTCCAATAGTTTCGCTGAAGGAACACTAAACGTACATTTTTCGGAATTCAAAGATATACCAAAGTGATCACATTGATCCAAACAATTGCCTAGCCATTTCAAGTGGTCACAACGTTTACTAAATGTGCAGAAATCATCCAGGAAAATTTCCATGGAACTACGCTAATATTTATGAAAAACCTGAGTCATAACACGTTGAAATGTAGCTGGAGCATTACATAGCCCAAATGGCATAACTGTATACGCGTAGGTACCCCAATCAGTTGTAAACGTGGTCTTTAATTGGTCATCTTTAGCAATCTTTACTTGATTATACCCTGAAAACCCATCTAAAAAGGAATAACACTCATGTCCAGCGACTGCATCCAATATACTGTCCGTAAAGGGTAATGGAAAATAATCTTTCTTAGTAACAACATTCAATTTGCGATAATCTTAGCAAATGCGGATTTTTCCATTCTTTTTAGGTACCATTACAATTGGAGAAACCCACTCACTATATGAAACTTCGTAAATAAATCCAACTCATAATAATTTATCCAATTCTTCTTTTACTAACAGCGAATACTTCGGATTCAGCCGATGTTGTCTTTGGCGAATTGGTCTCGCAGTTTCTTCTAACACAATTCTATGTTCTGCAATTTCCGCCGGTATCCCTCGTAAATCGTTGTAAGTCTAAGCAAATGCAGGTTTATGCTTATGGAAAAAATTGATCCAATCTTGAAGCTCTCGTCCTTGTATACCACCATAAACTTGAATGGGTTGACTCTGGGTCTCTAATCCCAGATTAATCTCCTGACAAACTGGTTCTACCAATTCCGGTGCTTCCAGTTGTTGATCCGGTTCTGAACCCGTTATCAATTCTGATGAATTGGCACCATCCATTTCTGGCTCCATCGCACTAATATGGTTGACTGCATAATTGTTCATCCATCTTGCAATGGCATGGTCAGAATTGTCAGTATCTTCTTGGTGAATTAAGTACTCCCCTGGTCCACCACATTGATAAATAACTCCTGTATGTTTTGTAAGAGATTGAATTTGTTCATATTGTTCGTTTCCATGAAATGGATCCTCATCGTCGCTTGATTCACTATGTCCTTTTGAAGTAAATTCCGTGCAGGATACTTGTGATTCGCCATGATAGAAAACTGGATACATTTGCAAAATAATTTTATTGCGCTTTTTTCCAATCGTCAAGGTCCCCCGTCTCCAATCATTACGAGCCTTCTCATGAAATAACCAAGGTCTACCTAATAAAATTGGATATGATAACGCAGAACTCTTCAATTGAAAGACTACATAGTCGATCTTGTATGCAATTCTCGTAATAATTGTCTCCACATCTACCAAAACTCCCATCGGATGGACTTTACTATGATCTGCCATACGTAGTAATAAAGTAGTAGGCAATAACCTAGTCAAACCCAATTTCTCCATGGTATCCTCTGTCATCAGATTGACACTAGAACCACCGTCTACTTGGACGCCTGAGATTAAAACTCCGTCAATAGTAACATCAATTGTAGGTGCTCCAAGATCCGGATTTAAACTCACCTCATGAATCTCTTTGTCTCGATGTCTTCGTCGTATCAATGAAGAAGTTAGAGTAGAACGACACTCTGATGCTATAGCCAATAATTGCTTCATGGTAATAGCTAGTTGGATTTCATCAAGATCCTTTAATATATCATATGGAATTAAATCAGTAGTAATGCCAAACGCTTTCTTCCGTCGAGTCTTTGGAAACTTCAATCCCTTAGAAATTGGCATACTCTGAATTGGATTGGATATCGAAACCTTATTGGATTGCGAAACAAAATTAGGTGGTTCGATTGGTGCAGATATTGGAATATGCGATAACGTTGGTACTGTTTCTATTGGAATTGATTGTACTGGACATTGAGAATTGACTCCTCCTGGTGCAATCGGAGTCGAATTGAATGAATCGGTAGGAACCAATACTGGTCGCAATTGGTTCGCTGGTTTTGCGAATATAGTCGCCTTCTTTTGAATTGGTTCAGGTTGTTCTTCAATAATTTTATTCTTTTTAAGAATTGATTGAAGGTTCCGTTGACCTCGAGTTTGTATTGCTTGGACCACTTCAATATGATTAACTGGAGAGTCTTGAAGAACTGGATTGGTATCCTCTTGGGAACTTTGAATTTGAACCTGCTGATTGCGATTATTAAAATTAAAAGGTGCGTTACATTGGGCTGTTGTATGTCCCGATTGTTTACAATTTCCACAAATTGGTGCATATTCTTCCGAAGCACTAGAGTTAGAACATTCATTCGCATAGTGCCCATACTGGCGACATCAAAAACAACGAACTGGTTTTCGTCCCATCCCACTGGGTATATTGGAAGTTTCAATTGGGATGTAACGACTTGGTATGTTCCAAGTAGCCTGAGTAAATGATCCTGGTTGACCCATTTGTAAGGAAGGCTCGGGCATAAACCCGTTATTTCCTTGATAATTTTATTGATTTAAGTGGAACTTCTGAGAATTAGGTCCAAAATTTTGGTTATTAGAATAATTGCGGTTTTGATTATTAAATCGATTACCATTCCATCCATTACCGTTGCTCCCTTGAATTTGATTTACATCCCATGACATTGATGGTGACATGGTATTATTAAAATGTGGATTTGACAAATACCAACAGTTATTAGTCGCATGCTTCCCCCCACAATTCATACATTGAATTTTCATGTTTCTTGGTGAAGAACAATCTTGAACCATATGACCTTGTCCCTTACAATTGGTACACCATACATTGGCTCGGAAATTGGTCTGCTTTGGTCGTTTCTCTTTTTCTTTGGCCATATTTACTGCCAATTCTTCCATTTTCTTGGTTAAATTCAATAACAGCGTTTCGTTGGTTTCTTTCGAACCTGGTAACATAGGTAATTCCTGCGTATTAATGCCAGGCGGTTGATACGGTGCAAATTGAGGGTAAGTGCTTGCCATCGGAGATGGTACAGCTTGTAACGGAACTGGGTTAAGTACCCCTTGGATTGGTATGGTAGAATGGGTCGCAAGTGCCATTGCTCTAGTAATACTATTGGCTAAATTACTCCAATTTGGAAACTTAGAAGATCCTTGAGTAGGAATTAGTGTCGGGTTTGAATTTAGGATTCGGTCATAATGACATTCCTCCCACACTTTGGCTCTAACAAGCGATAATGCAACTGTGGCGGATTGATTTTCCTTAACAAACATTTTCAATTCTGGTGGATAGAGCCCATTGATCAATATTGATAAAATGAAATTTTCAGGTAAATGATTATTGGGCCAACGGCGAATTATGTCAGCTACTCGCCCATAATATGACTCCACAGCCTCTCCTGGTATCATATGACTTCGCATTAATTGTTCTCTCAATCGATCTTCATATCCGATTGGTCTAAAATGAAGAAGAAAAGCAGCTCTTAAAGCTTCCCAATTTGGAAACAAACCCGCTAGTTGTCGATTATACCATTCGAAAGCGGTATCCTTCAAAGTTGCAGGTAACCATCTTAACCACACATCTTCTGTTTGTCCATTATTGGCTACACAAGCGGTCAAAAATTGGGATAAATGTTGATCTGGATCAGCACCGGGCCATCCGCTAAAAATTGGTAGTGGTGCTATACTTGTAGTTCGATCTCCTACTTAACCCATTGGAACAGAAATTGGTACTGCTGGTCCAATTGGCCCTATTGGTGGTACCGGTGGTCCTGTAAAAACATTGGGTACACCTCCCGATGCGATTGGTAATAATACAATTGGTGGTAAAATCGGAAGTGTGATAATTTTTGATTCCGTAATTCGTTCAATGTCTTTAATAATCTCTTCCATCGGGCTACTTAATACCTCAGCAGGTAACTCCAATTGTTTAAATTTATTTGGCAATAATGCTCCTTGAAATAATGAGCCGAATTCTTTGGTAAATATTCTTTTCTTTACAAATCGTTTGACAGACTTAACTATTAAACTAGAAGAGTCTCCTGCCAATGAAAGAGGTAATTTAGATAAAAGAATGTAATTCTGAAATATTGCCTCCCTCTCAGGAACTGAATATGATCGTATATGTCGACATGCATGCAACCACGGTTTAATCCAACTCTGTCGTCTCCTCCTTTTCTGTAATACTTCTCCAACAATACGGTTTACATTCCTTGCAGCCAATCTCAATTGTCGGTCTCGTTTTTGTTTAATACGTCTTTCATAATCAAAATCATGTTGATGTATCATAATATCATTTCCCTTTTATTTCATAATCTCCTTCTTTCTTAATCATTTCACAATTACCACAATTCTCCAATCTTACAACTCCTCATTCAATATCAAATTTCTCAATTAATGCTCAACACTCATAACTGTTGTCTTTCCCCGGCACCGGTGCCAAAATGTAATCAAGAAATCCGAATTGCCACAATTTCTGAATTAAGTATAGTTTAAATCGGTTCAAACACAAGGGAAAGAACTGTCGCATGAGTTAATTGTTAAGGTCACCATTAATTGAATATAATCATTTGATATTCAATAAGTTAATTCCCAATCACTGAATTGTATAATATTAATTCTTCAGTACCATGTCTAATTTAATAACTTCAATTACAACATTCTCAATTTCTTATCAATTCTCTGTAATTCTAACTTCATTTATATTTTCCAACTCAATGGTCATTCAATCATTTTCAAACTATCATCTCTCAATCTATAATACTATTTCATGTGCAATGTATAGAACCAACTCTGGTCCAATACAACATTCACTGTAACACTGTGATCAACACACAATTCTCATAAACTTCTCTTTATAAACACAACGAAACATCAAAATACAAAAGGAAAGAAATAGAAAAAATAGAGGTAGCACCCAAGCATACCCCGGCTCTAAGACTCACAAGTGTGGCCCTAAGCTAATCAATCTTTCTCCTACTATACCCTTTTTCAGATTCCAACCGGTTTTTGTCAGTTAACTGTATCTTGGAACCTTTCACATGACTATTGGTTTCCTGATTTCATCAATACCGGTTCTAATCTACTAAAGTCAAAATTTTAGCACTAACTAATTTACCCGTTCTATACATAGCTTCAATGAAGTTTAGATCAAGGCCTCATTTCTCCTTCTTCTAATTATGTAAGTAAGGTAGCAAAGATATAATGAATATTTTATATTTAGTATTTATTATATATATATATATATATATATATATATATATATATATATATATATATATATATAAATTAAAATACTCTTTGATAAAATTAATACTTTTTAATACTTTTTAATAAAATTTCTTTTTAATAAAAATTTAAAAACTTTGTATAAATATTTTTAAAGAATTTTTAAAAATATTTTAATTATTTTAAAAAAATATAAAAGTTTTAAATTTAAGAATATTTTCTTTTGCCAAATTTTAATATTTAGTTTTAAAAAATTAGAAATATTTAAATTACACATTATAATCCAATAGAATAGGCAAGTAAACATAGTATTACTTTGAACATGTGGGTGCTCTAGCTTTAAAGAGTAATAAAGGTACTTAAGTAGTTTTAGCCTATATAAATATATATATATATATATATATATATATATATATATATAATGGAATTATTTATAAAGTATCATTCTTTAATATATTCTACACAATGATGGCTAATTGATTTTTATTCTTACGTAGAGTTTTGAACCAAAAAAAAAAGACTGGAGTAAGATCATAACAAGCTTAAAAATATATTTATTAAATTTATTTATAATAGTTGTAACTATTTCGGTAATAATTAGATTAATTTCTAACTATATAAGATCTTGTAGTTATTGTCAACAATCATATAAATCACTTACAAACCAATATGGCATGATATGCCAATATCATTTATAAAAAGATGAAAAAATTAAAACAAGGTGAATATAGAAGAGATTGATTTCTTATCTTTACAATCTAAATTTGATATAGAAAAATAAGAAATGAAAGATAAAAATGAAACAAACATAAACAATAGCTAAAAGATTGATTTTTTAAACTTATTTTTTAAAGGACTACTAATCAACTTTTTGAAGGTTTTTAGAGGTCTATTACTTTATAATTTTAATCACATTATTAAAATCAATATTAAAATAATAATAAAATAAATATATTAATTTAAATATTTTTTAATTTAAAATAGTTCTAAAAGCAAAAATCCTTAAATATTATATTAGATGAGTGATTTTAGATTTATAAAGATAAATTAGTTATTAATAAAAAAATATAAGAAGATATTTCAAAATTTTTTTTTTCATAATTAATGCAATCTTTTTAGAAATTATAAAATTATAATTATTCAATATTTATAAAAAAAATTTGCATCTATATTATATAAAGATAAAATTTAGATTTTGTCTCTTAAAATTTAAAATTCATTTAGATATAAGTGAAGATTTTAATTTTGGTAATATTTTTGAAAATTTTAAATATCAAAGATATATATATTTATATTATTAAATATCTAAATTAAAGAAATTATATAGAAATAAATAGAAATAAATAAAATTTGATAGTTTCTTATAAAGAAGTTTCTTAAAAGCTTTATAAATATGGATTTGACTTTAGATATATATAAGGAATTCAAAAAAATATTTCTATGTTGATATATTTTAGAAAGAATGGTATATTACAAATGAATTGTAGTGAATAATGATACATGGTTTGTATAGAAAATAAAATACTCTTTTACAACTATCAAACGAGCCCATGTTGAAAAGAATCGATGAAGTAATTGTAGAGCTATGACCAATCCAATTTGAAATAGTATTGAAATAATAATTTGAGTGTGGTGACTAATTTTTAAATTCTATCAATTACTCAATATTATAATATTCTATAATTATCAAATTTATTGTAAAAATATTATTACTAATCAAATGACATCATTAGTACTTACTAGCAGCTATAAAAGCACCATTCTTCATCATAATTCTTGGCACAAATATATTCCAAATTACAACATTCTAGAACCTTACAAAATCTTCTACTAATTTTTAAAATCTTCTAATTTGTAGAAGATTCTAGAAAATACTTATAAAATCTTCTACAATCTTTTAAAAAATTCCATAGGCTTCTAAAAGCCTCTTTAGACTTTTAAAAGCTTATTTAGACTTCTAAAAACTTCCATAGAAATACCATAGACTTTTGTAACCTTTATCATAGTATAAATAGGAGTTTTTAGAACCACTTTTGTTATCAATCTCATTCTTTGTCTTTAATCTTGATATATTTCTTTTTCAGATTCTTCTATCCTTAACAATTCTTTGAACAATTATGAGAACTATTTCCTGTTCTCTCTAAGACAACATCACCTTTGCTCTTTTTCATTCTCAAAAATCTTATAGCCAAATTGCTTTTGAACTTGATTGTAATAAAGCTACTATCTCAAGACTAGCAAAAAAAATCACTTTAATAAGAAGAATCTTAAATTAGGCAAACCAAAGAAGCTCATTGTAGTAGATGAAAGGACAATCGTTTGTCAAATCAATACTGGAATGCTTGAAAATACTGTTGAGGTTGCTAAAAATCTTAACAATATTATCACTAATCCTGAGTTAATTCAAACTATTTCAAGTATTTTCAAGAAATATAATATAAAAGCGATGGTAAAGAAAAAAAAAAAACCACTACTATCTACTCGCCATTAGAAACAATACCTAGATTTTGCTTTGAAGTATAAAGAATAGACTATGGAGGATTGAAAGAAGGTTATGTGGTCAGGTGAGATAAAAATCAATAGATTTGAATCAAATGGCAGAAAGTGGGTGTAGAAACAAAAAAATCAATCTTTGCTTGAGAAGAAGATAAAAAAAATAGTTAATCATAGAGATAAAAATATAATAATATGAAGATGTATGGAATAGAATAGAGTTGGGAGGATAGAAAATGTTGAAGGGAGGATAAATATCAAGCAATTTATAAAAATTCTTGAAAAAAACTTACTCCATAGCATTGAAGAATTTGGCATTTTCGAGGAGGAGGTGATTTTTCAACAAGATAAGGACTCTAAGCATAACTCAAAACTAGCATGGAAGTAATTTTATCATCATGGGATTAAAGTAATGGATTGGCCTGCTTAGTCTTCTGATCTTAATTCCATTGAACATCTTTGGAAGTACCTCAAATTCCAACTCAACACTTGGAAGATAAAACCAAAAAGAGTTTGAAAATTATGGAAAATAATAGCTATAGAATAGAATAATATTAAAGCAATTTTGTACCAAAAGTTAATAGAAAGTATGCTTAGGAAGTTGAAAGTAGTTATCAAGGCCAAAAGAGATCCTACAAAGTACTGATATGTAATTAGTTACCACACTCAAAAAAATATTTTAATACTATTCTAAATTGAATTGATCATAGCTCCACAATTTCCCAATGGATTCTTTTCAACCTAATCTCATTTGATAGCTGTAAAAGAGTACTTTATTTGCTATACAAACTACATGTCATTATTCACTACTATTCATTTGTAATACACCATTCTTTTTAAAATATATCAATATTGAAATAGTTTTTTGAGTCACTATATATCTATCTATCAATAAGTAATTTATAAATTAAGAACTAACTCAATAAAATTAGCCACATATTATACATATTGAGAATTTATAGTATAAGTTAGCCATAATGTGTACACATAAAAAATTATCATAGATATACATATTGTCAGGGACAAGAACTCGATGAAAGCTAAAGAGTAAGTGAGACTATTCTCAAAAAGAAATAGGACAAAATAGAAATATGTATATTAAGAAAGAAACTGGAATGGATATTGCCAAAATACAAGAAAACTAGAGACCCTTGAAACTAGACTAGAAGCAAGAAAGGAGTTGACAAGAGTGAAGAGGGCTTCACTCTTGCCTCTATATATACTATCTAACTAGAAGCCACGTGGCGATGTTCTATAAGACCTCCAATATATGTTGACTTTCTAGGCCACATGCCTTTGCTTGCAAGGCAAGTTTTCTATGGATGGACCAAGTAGTTAGCTTGTTCTTTAAGCTTCCAACATGCGTGGCACATGGCTAACTTGTTGACCAAGTTTCTAACCTAAAAGTCAACTATAGACTCCTATAAAGTCAAAGCAGCGTCTATGAAGCTTCTAAAAAGCTTCTCTAGAAGATATTACACAATTAACCTACTTTTACATACTTTTATCTATTCATATAGGTAATTATATGTATGTCCGTGACATTACCCCCCCTTCTAGGGACGAGTTCCACGAGGAGCGGTGATTATATATTGAGAAAATCTAATATGCGGCGAATTGTATTTGCTACATATTCTGATCTTTGTTCTCTTCGAAGATAGTTGATGGGTCCTCTTAGCCATCGATAGTGTCCCATTCCAGGGCGAGAAGACCACCCTGTTATTTGATCACTGTTGAGGCCTTCATAACTTCCTTCAAATAATACATTTGAAAGACCATCAGGAGTCGTTCCTATCTCCAATAATATCACCAAACATCGAGAATCTCTTCCAAGGTCGTGATACCAAACGCGTTGTATCTCACCATCTATTCGAGGAAGAACATGTCGTTCTTGAGGGTCTTCATTTCGGTTGCATCGTCTTGAAGGTTGTGACAATCGCAATGTCTCATCCGGTAAGTCAGCAAACGAAGGTTCTTGAGTTGAATCCGCTGGTTGTTGGCTCTCCATCTAATTAGCTTCACAAAATGCAAAGAAGTTACAAACAAGGATAGGAAATTGAATGTTATCTTGCCTCAATCTTGTCTCTTTTATAAGAGAGGTTTTCATCTTGATTTTGATGGATGTCGTTGATGAAAAACTTTGACTTTAGCTGATGCATTTGCTAGATTCCTGGATGGCTCCCATGTGCGCTCACTAATATCATATCCGCACCAATGAACAAGATATTCCAGCTTATTTCGGTGCCGCCTTGAGTCTAATATCTCTTCCACCTCAAATTCTTCATTATTATCTACTTCTATAGGAGGCGGTGGCATTTGTCTTCTTCTTTGTATATCCACTGTCTTATATGGTTCAAGAAGAGACACGTGGAATACAGGATGGATCTTCATTGACTCCGGTAGATGTAACCGATATGCAACTGGGTTGATCTGTTCAGAAACAGAAAAGGGGCCAAGCCTACGATAGTCCAATTTGTCACAAGGTCGAGTGGTCTTGATATTGCGACGAAGTAGCCATACCTTATCACCCACGTTGAGTTGTGGTTGCTCTTTACGATATACATCTACATTTATCTTTTGTCGTTCTTGAGCTTTCTTCAACTGCGCCTTCATTATTGCATGTAACTCTGACAACCGATTTGCCATATCTTCTGCTGCAGGATTATCAACTTTTGAAAAATCAAAAGTATCAAGTCGTGGATGATAGCCATAATTGGCAAAGAAAGGTGTTTGTTGCGTGGAGGAATGTACCGTATTATTATAAGCAAACTCTGCCAATGGCAGAAGGTTTGTCCAATCATCTTGTTGGTAGTTGATGATACACCTTAAATACTGTTCCAAGACTTGGTTTACGCGCTCTGTTTGTCCATCAGTTTGAGGATGGAAAGCTGAAGATAGCTTTATGTCCACTTTTAAAATCTTGAAAAGAGTCCTCCAGAATCTCGACACAAATTGAGTTCCCCTATCCGATATGATATCTTTAGGTAATCCATGATAGCGATAGATATTATCAATGAAAAGCTTAGCTGTTTCTTCACCTGTGATAGATTTTGTATATGGCATAAAATGTGCCATCTTGGTGAAACGATCTACTATCACAAATATAGAATCATAAGATCTTGAGTTTGGAAGATCTGTGATGAAATCCATAGAAACAGAAGACCATGGTTGTTCTGGTATAGGTAATGGCTGAAGAAGTCCGTAAGGTCGATGTCGAGGAATTTTTGATCTTGAACAAATATCACATGATTGTACAAAGTCTTTGACTGACTTCCACATTTGTGGCCACCAAAAATCTCTTGATATGAGTTCCAAAGTCTTATTATATCCAAAGTGCCCTGCTGCTGGAAAGTCATGACGTGCTTGAAGAACACGCAAACATGCTTTTCCTTCTGGAACATATAGGCGTCCTTCAAAATATAATAGATTATTCTTGAACTCGAACTTAGAAGAATCATGAGACTTGGAAGAATTATTCTCGATATCATGAACAAGAGGGTCTGAGGACATACTGGACAAGATTTGCTTGAGAAAAGTTGAATCAACAGTCAATGTTGATTTCACTGCTCGGAGATGAAATTGCTCCGGTTTCAAGAGGACCGTTCTTTGTTGCTCAAAAGCTGCATCTCCTTCTTTTGGTGCAAAATAAGAACGTCTAGACAGGGCATCGGACAAACCTTGTTGTTTTCCTGGCTGATAAGTGATAATGAATTCGAATCTTGACAAAGACATACTCCAACGAGCTTGACGACGATTCAACACGCATGCTGACATGAAATACTCGAGGTTCTTGTGATCTGTATACACAGTGACTGGACTAGAAGCACCTTCTAGATAATGACGCCATTCTTGAAAGGAATCCATGATTGCAAGAAGTTCTTTATCGTGGATCTCATAATTGATCTCGGCTGCTGAGAATTTTCTTGAATGAAAAGCTATCGGATGAAGTTTGTCATCTGTTCCCATTTGTGATAAAACTGCACCCAAGGTAAAATCCGATGCGTCTGTTTCCATAAAAAATTCCTTGAAAAAGTCAACACAATATAAGACTGGTGCAGATACAAACGATGTCTTCAAGGCTTCAAATGCTGCTTCCGCTTCTTGATTCCATTGGAATTTATCTTTACTAGTCAAGCGTGTAAGTGGAGCTGCAACTCGTGAGAAGTCTTTGATGAAGATCCGATAGTAATTGGCAAATCCCAAGAAACATTGAACATCTCTCACAGTCTTTGGAATCTTCCAATCCATGATTGTTTGGACTTTCTTAGAATCCATCATAAGACCATCATTTGAAATGATGTATCCTAAAAAGTCAACTTGAGTAGTGTGAAATACACACCTTTCCATCTTGGCGTACAATCTTGCATCTCTGAGTTTTTGTAATACTTGACGAACATGTATTTCATGTTCTTGAACATTCTTAGAATAAATCAGGATATCGTCTAGGTAGCAGACGACAAAATTGTCTAAGAATTCACGAAATACATCATTCATGAGATGTTGAAAAGCAGCTGGTGCATTCGTGAATCCAAAAGGCATGACATTATATTCAAAATGCCCGTACCTGGTTTGAAACGCAGTCTTCCATTCATCTCCTTCTTTGATCCGTACTAGATTATATGCTCCTCTTAGATCTATTTTTGTATAGATCTTAGCTTGATTTAACTGGTCAAGGAGTCCTGATATCAAAGGTAATGGATACCTGTTCTTGATTGTGATCTTGTTGAGTCCTCGATAGTCAACACACATTCGTAAAGATCCATCTTTTTTCTTTACGAATAAAATTGGAGCTCCTGCTGGAGATTTTGAATGGCGTATGAAATTCTTCGCTAAATTCTCGTCAATATATGTCTTGAGTTCAGCCAACTCATCTTGCGATAAACTGTAAATTGGTCCAAATGGTGGCTGAGTTCCTTCCTTGAGATCGATTGAACAATCGTATGGGCGATGCTCAGGAAGAATATCTGCATTCTTTTTCTCAAAAACGTCTTGATAATCCTGATATTGACTTGGAATGCCACTTGAAGTCTTTACGCTTTCAGAAATAGGTGCAGCATAAATAGCAAAAGTTGATCCTTCTTTTGCTGCGTGTATAAATGCTTTTGCACCTATAAGTGCGGGTTTTACTATACTAGACTCATGGTTTTTTACTTGATTAATAGAACTGTTACTAATGCTCTGAGGAAAATCAAGTTTACGAGAAATCCAATCTATTCGAGGATTATACTTTTCTAACCATGATAAGCCTAAAATAACTGGATTAGAGGGAGATCTAATTATATTAAAAATTACGCAACTACTATGACCATTTATTACTACATCTACAGGAAGTGTTTCGTGAGTTACATCTCCAGAAGACAACGGACGACCATCTATGACTTCTACGTGTACAGGTTTAGTTTTTTGTATTAATGATATTCTATGACATCTAGCAAATTCTTCATCTAAAAAACAAGATGAGGCTCCTGAATCTACCAAGGCAGAGGCTTTGTAATTATTAGGTCCTAAACGCACATCTATTATAAAACAAGGAGATGGTTTTGAGGAGAGGATAGGACCTTTATTAGAAGTTGTACAAGATTCCAGCCGCACGGTCCCTATTGTAGCTGGACGTACTCGTTTTCCGACATACTGTCTTCTTTGACAGCCGTACTCCTCATTTTGTAGTTACGTCGCTTCTTTGGACAATGTTGAGCAGTGTGCTTAGGTTCTCCACAATATAAGCACAATCCTTCTTGTCGACGACGAGACTTTTCTTGCTCAGTAAGAGGTTTGAAACGTACCGCATCAATTTGCATATCCTCTACTTCCGAAGGTATGTGTTGAGGAGACGTCGGTGTTGCCATTGAATTGTAGTAACGTTGAGGCCCACTTGTGCGACTCTCGGATCGAAATTCAAAAAGTCGATTGTCGCACTTCACAGCAAAGTCAATTGCTTGACTCAATGTTTGAGGATCAGGTAAATTAAGCATCAATTTCTTTACCTCATATTGTAATCCGTAGAGAAATTGACTCACAAGTGCGGCATCATCCCACTTGATATCAGTTGCAAGTTGTCGAAATTGCGAAGCATATAATGTTACTGATCGATTGCCTTGTCGCAAAATATGGATCTTGTTGGTTGCAACACGAATTGCATCATGTTCTCCAAACATGGATCGAAACTCCGCCAAAAAAGCCTCCAGATTATCCAATATTGGATCTCGTCGTTCAAGAAAAGATGAAAACTATGACAATGCTGAACCTGAAAGAAGTGTACCAATGAATCTTACTTGTGACCCTGGAGTTGGATAGCTCTAGGGTTGAAGTTCAATCACTAGTTGGACCTGATTGATGAATCCTCGAAACTTGGATCTGGTACCATCAAACTTCTCGGGCAAGACAACTCTCGGTTCTCTAACACTCGAAGGGTGTTCCATTCTGGGAGAAGGGACATGGTTTGGTGCAGATGTTGAAGCAGCCCCAATCATCTCTATATCTTCACTTCCTACCATTCTTGTTGCTCCTTGTGGTGGTAAATTGAGTTGATGCATCGCAAGCATTAACTCCCTCAATTGTTCTTGCATCTGTGCCATTGCACTCTTCATTTCAACAAGCTCTGCCATAGTAGCACTTAGAAAAGAGAAGATGTCTAACAACGCTCAAAACAAATAGAAGAGAGGAATTGATAACAAAGAAAATACTAAGAACAATATCAGTTTAAAAGAAGGTAATCCGCAACTTCTAATGCGCTTATGTCTTATCAAGAAAAAGGGGTAATCCACTCTTAATCAAGAAAAGACAAAGCTCTAATATTGTAAGTGTACTCTTGTCAATCTGTCAGGGACAAGAACTCGATGAAAGCTAAAGAGTAAGTGAGACTTTTTTCAAAAAGAAATAGGACAAAATAGAAATATGTATATTAAGAAAGAAACTGGAATGGCTATTGCCAAAATACAAGAAAACTAGAGACCCTTGAAACTAGACTAGAAGCAAGAAAGGAGTTGACAAGAGTGAAGAGGGCTTCACTCTTGCCTCTATATATACTATCTAACTAGAAGCCACGTGGCGATGTTCTATAAGACCTCCAATATATGTTGACTTTCTAGGCCACATGCCTTTGCTTGCAAGGCAAGTTTTCTATGGATGGACCACGTAGTTAGCTTGTTCTTTAAGCTTCCAACATGCGTGGCACATGGCTAACTTGTTGACCAAGTTTCTAACCTAAAAGTCAACTATAGACTCCTATAAAGTCAAAGCAGCATCTATGAAGCTTCTAAGAAGCTTCTCTAGAAGATATTACACAATTAACCTACTTTTACATACTTTTATCTATTCATATAGGTAATTATATGTATGTCCGTGACACATATTTACTCTAATAGTAACTTATATGATTACATAGGAATAAATAAATATAGATTAATTTCATAATATATTATAGAAAAGCTTTTTAGAAGCTTTAAAGACATGATTTTGATTTTACATGTGGTTGTAGCTGATTTATAGGTTAAAAACTTAATCAACAAGTTAATCACTTATCACACATGTTGATAGCTTTTCAAACAAGCTAATTATGTGGTACACATATAAATAACTTTTCTTGCAAGTTAAAATATGTATCTAGTAAATCAATATATATTGGAGGTCTTATAGAAGATTGCAGTATAGCTTCTAGTTAGAGAGTATATATGGAGGAATATCAAGGATAAAAACTTGATGAAAGAAAATAAACAAATGAGATTATGAGTGTAAAATTCATTCTTTAATCGAATTATAAGATGGCCTCAATTAAAAGTTACTTATAATAGGTAGTATGAAGTAAAATTATCAAAAATAAGAACAAAAGAAGCAAAACACAAAAGAAGTGGAACAAGTGAAATCAAACAATTGTACACTATTAAACTAGTTACAATATATTTATTGAGTTTTTATTCAATAAAAGTAAAAAATAAAAATAAAAAATATATTTTTAGAAATTTAATTTTTTTTTATCTTTTTAATGATATAAGAACTATGTGAATTTAAATTACTATGAATATGTTATGAAGGTTTGAAAAATAACAAGTAAATAAATAAAAAGTTAAGTAAATAATTTTATCTCGAGGGTAACTTGCTTAAGAGATCAAGAGTTCGAGCCTCACTAAGGCTCAAAAGTAGTGTATATGGGTTGCTAAGAAAGGCCACGAGGCCTTAGTCTTATCTTCCTAACTACCTTCAAGGTGCTACAACCCATATGAGACTTGTGCACCTCCTTTCTTACAAAGACTACACTAGCTATTGATCCTTCTACTTTCTACCAGTAAAACCAATAATTTTGTATTTTTGACTTCACCATAGTGTTTAAAAATACTCCATTAGCCTAGAAAATTAATTTGGCCTTCAAATCTTACTTCATTTCTTCATAATGGCTTCCGAAGTGGTAAAATTTATTTTTATTAGAGTCTAAAAAATTGCTCTAAAAAATTCCTAAAAAATTCTAAATAAATTCTAAATAAATTTCAAAAATTATTATAATATATATAATACTAATATTAGTTTAAGGCTATAATTTCCTATCTTAATGATTTTTATAGTAATAAAATTAATTTAAATCTACTATAAATCCTACTTTCTATATAACTAACTAAAAAGACACGAGGTTCTTTTTCATGCTTCTTTTGACTATTAACTAACATTTATAATTTTTTCTTATAAGTAATATGTATAGATAAAAGACCAATATAAATATTGATCTTAATAATTATTCTTCAATATTTAATAATAAATAAAAAAATACTAAATCAACTAAGATAATTTCCTCTAAGACTTATTAAGACTCCATTTCTTCTCCACTAATACTATTTTTCTTCATTTAACATCCTCTAAGCACATCTTTACCTAAAATTTTTAATTTTGGCACTCTACATACATTCTTTTGTCTTAAAACAACTAATGAATCAATTTGATGACTCATAAGACTCTTTTCAAGAAATATGACAAAAGTTCAATTGCTGAGAAGTCATGACGTGCTTGAAGAACATGTAAAAATATTTCTTCTTCTGGAATATACAAGTGTCCTTTGAAATAGAGTAGATTTTTTTTTAATTGAAACTTAATAATATCATGAGACTTAGAAGAAGGATTCTTGATATCATAAATAAGAGAATTAAAAGACATACTTGATTGAATTTTTTTGGCAAGAGTTGAATTAATAGTCAATGTTGATTTTATTGCTCGAAGATGAAAATGCTTCGGCTTCAAGAAAATTATTCTTTATTGATCAAAAGATGCATTTTCTTCTTTTTGTGCAAGATAAGAACGTCTAGAAAGGACGTCTGACAAACCTTAATATTTTTTGGTTTAATGAATAATCTTAAAATCGAACCTTAACAAAGACATGTTCTAATGGGCTTGGTAAAGATTTAAAACATGTGCTAACATAAAGTATTCAAGATTCTTGTAGTCAATATAAAAAATGATTAGATTAGAAGTACCTCCTAAATAATGGAGTCATTCTTGAAATAAATCTATAATTGCAAGAAGTTCTTTGGCATGAATCTTGTAGTTGTTCTTAGCTATTGAAAATTTTCTTAAATGAAAAACTATTGGATGAAGTTTATCATCTGTTCCTATTTGTGATAATATGGCATTTAAAACAAAGTCTAATACATTTGTTTTTATAAAAAATAGCTTAAAAAAGTCAAAAAAATATAAGTTTGGTGTAAAAATAAAGATAACTTTAAAGCTTTAAATGTTACTTTTATTTCTTGATTCCATTGAAGTTTGTCTTTAAAATTCAAATGTATAAGTAGAACTGCAACTTGAGAGAGGTTTTTGATAAAAATTTGGTAGTAATTAGAAAATCTTAAAAAATATTAAACATCTTTTACCATTTTTGAAATCTTTCAATCTATAATAGTTTGCATTTCCTTAGGATCTATTACAAGTCCATCATTTGAAATGATATATCCTATGAAGTCAATCTGAGCAGTGTAGAATATACATTTTTTTTTTTATCTTAACATAGAATCTTGCATCGCTTAGTTTTTGTAATACACAATGAATATGAAGTTCATATTCTTTTATATTTTTAAAATAGATTAAAATGACATCTAGATAATAAACAACAAAATCATCTAAGAACTCTCAAAAAATATCATTTATTAGATGTTAAAAAGCTATTGGTACATTTATAAGTTTAAAAGACATCATGTTGTATTAAAAATGTCTATACCTTATTCAAAATGTGGTCTTTTATTCATCTTTTTTTTATATGCATACCAAATTATATGCTTCTTGTAGATCTATTTTTATATAGATCTTAACTTGATTCAATTAATGAAGAAGTTCAGATATCAAAGGTAGAAAATACCTATTTTTAATGGTGATTTCATTGAATCCTCAATAATCAACACACATCTGTAATGATCCATGTTTTTTCTTCACAAATAAAATTAGAGCTCCTATTAGAGATTTGAAATGGTATGTGATGTTTTTGGCTATATTTTCTTTAATATACTCCTTGAGTTTAGCCAACTCATCTTATAATAAACTATAAATTGGTCCAAATGGTGGTTGAGCTCCTTCTTAAAGGTCAATTGAGTAGTCATAGAGATAATGTTCTAGTGGAATATCTACATTTTTTTTCTCAAATATATCTTGAAAATCTTGATATTGCCATGGAATGCCTCTTAAAATCTTTTTACCATTAAAAATAGATACAACTCAAATGATATAAGATAACCTTTCTTTTGCAGCATGTAAAAAAGTTCTTGTATCTACAAATTCAAGTTTAATTATACTAAACTTATGACTTTCTACTTGATAAAGTATACTCTTACTTATACTTTTAAAAAAATCAAGATTATAAAAAATTTAATTTATTTTTAGATTATATATTTTTAATTATAATAAACTTTAAATGATTGGATTAAAAATAGATCTAATAATATTAAATATTACAAAGCTACTATGACCACTACTTGTTATTTCCATAGAAAAGCTTTTATGAGTAATATTTTTTGAAGATAATAGACGACCATCTATGACTTCTATATGAATAAGTTTAGTTTTCTTCTTTAAAGATATGTTATGTCTTTTAGTAAATTCTTCATTTAAAAAACATACTGAGGCTATCAAATCTAACAAAGAAAAAGGCTTTGTAATATTTAGGTCCTAAAATAATATTTATTGTAAAATAAGAAGAGGATTTTGAAGAAAGAATAGGACCTTTATGAAGTATTATATAAGGTTCCAGTTGCATGGTTCCTATTGTAATTGGACAAATTCATTTTTTAATGTAATATCTTTTTTGACAATCATACTTCTCATTTTGTGGTTGTGTCACTTCTTTGGATAATGTTGAGTAGTGTACTTAGATTTTCCATAATACAATCTCACACCTTCTTTATAAGGATGAGTCTTTTTTTGCTCAATAAATGGTTTGAAATATACCACATCAATTTGCATATCCTCTACTTCTAAATGTATGCATTGAGAAGACATAGGCATTGCCATTAAATTATAGTAATGTTGAAGTATACTTATGCAACTTTTAGATTAAAATTGTAAGATTTCACAACAAAGTCAATTGTTTGATTTAATGTTTGAGAATTAAGTAAATTGAGCATTAATTTTTTTATAACATATTATAATCTATAGAAAAATTGATTATCAAGTGTAACATTATTTCACTTGATATCAATTACAAGTTATTGAAATTGTAAAGCATATAAAATTATTAATCAATTTTTTTCTTACAAAATATAGATCTTATTAGTTGTAACACAAATTTCATCATGTTTTCTATACATGGATCAAAATTTTGTAATTCGATCTTACAAGTATACTCTTGTCAATTTATCTAGGACAAGAACTTGATAAAAAAAAATAAACAAATGAAGCTCTTTTAAAAGAATATGATAAAATAAAAGTAGATGAGTATGAATATTAAAAAAGAAATTAGAATGGCTATTGACAAAAGATAAGGAAATTTCCATAAAAAAGGATTATCTATTCTCTTTAAGAAAAAAATCAATCTTAAAAAATAAGATTGTTTATTTAAAAGAGGGTAGTTTGTAACCTTTAATATACAATAATATAAGTGTGATAATCTACTCACTTCTAAAATAAGACAAAATAATAAGTTAGTATTCTTATCAAACTATAAAGGATATGAATCTTGAAGAAAGAAAACTTCAATATACTCTTGTGTCATTGAAAGGAATTAGAAAGTCATCCAAAGATGATATAGTATTGAACTAGAATAGCTATTGTCAAAAATAAAAAGACTTGAAAGTCTTGAAATAAGACTAAAGACTAAAAACGCATTGACAAGAGTGAAGAAGGCTTCACTTTTGCCTCTATATATACTCTTAACTAAGAACTATATAGAAATGTCCTATATATCCTATATAAATGCCACCTCTTCTTATAAAAGTAGATAATAATCAAGAATATAAGGTAGAATCAGTCTTAAATTCAAGGCGACATCAAAATAGATTAAAATATCTTATTTATTGACATGGATATAATATTAGTGAATGTACATGGGAGTTAATAAAGAATCTTGTAAATGCAACAAAGAAGGTTGAGATTTTTCATCAATAACATCCATCAAAACCAAGATAAAGAATATCAAAACTTTGCTATAAAAGAAAAAAAGATCCAAGAAAGACAATAATCTATTTTTTTTTTTTTTATTTATATTTTTTTTATATTTATAATACTAAAGAGATTAAAAATCAATAATTAGAAAATTTAACTCAAAAATTACCACTTATTGACTTATCAAATAAGACATTATGATTTTTATAACCTTCAAGATGACATAATTGAGATGAAGATCTTCAAAAATGATATGTCCTTCCTTGAATAGATGGCAAGGTATAATTTTTTTGGCATTATGACTTTGGAAGAGATTTCTGATGTTTGGTGATTTAATTTGAGATAGGAATAATTTTTGATAATATTTCAACTATTTTATTTAAAAAAAATTACAAAAGCCTCAACAATGATTAAATAATAAAGTAATCTTCTTGCCCTGATATCAAATATTATTAATGTTTGAGAGGACCTATCAACCATCTTCAAAGAAAACAAAGATCAAAGTATGTAGCAAATACAATTGCCTTGAATTTAAGATGTATCACACATGTTGATAGCTTGTGAAATAAACTAACTATGTAACATATAAATAGATTACTTGCTTTATAAGTTAAGATATGTATCTAATAAAGTCAACACATATTGGAAGTCTTATAAAAGATTGCCATATAGTTCCTAGTTGGAAAGTATATATAGAGCAAAAATGAAATTTTTTTCACTCTTGTCAATCTCTTTCTTATCCTTAGTCTTGTTTCAAGTTTTTTTAGTCTTTTTGTCTTTGGTAATAATTATTCTAGTTAAATATATTACCATCTTTGAATGATTTTTTGGTCTTTTCAAGTGACACAAGAGTGTATTAAAAATTTCTTTTTTTGAGATTCATGTCCTTTACAGAAACATGTTTTGCAAGTTGAATATATATTAAAGGTCTTATAATATGTCACTACATAGTTCCTAGTTAAATAGTATATATGGTGTCACGGACATACTCATGTAAGCTAGTAATTACATATACAAACAGGTGGAAGTATGTAAAAGTAGGTAAAAGTAAATTAATTCTATAGTATTTGATATGGAAGCTTCTTAGAAGCTTTATAGATGCTACTTTGACTTCGTAGGTGTTTTTAATTGACTTTTTGGATTAGAAACATGGTCAACAAGTTGGCCATGTGCTACACATGTTGTTAGCTTGAAGAACAAGCTAACTATGTGGCCCACACGTAGAAAAACTTGCCTTGTAAGTCAAGGCATGTGTCCTACAAAGTCAACATATATTGGAGGTCCTATAGAACTTGCCACGTAGCTCTTAGTTAGATAGTATATATAGAGACAAGAGTGAAGCCTTCTTCACTCTTGTCAACTCCTTTCTTGCTTCCAATCTAGTTTCAAGGGTCTCTAGTTTTCTTGTCTTTTGGCAATAGCCATTCCAGTTTCTCTTTCAATATACATACTTATTTATTTATATTTTGTTACTTTTCTTTGAGTGAAGGCTCACTTGTCTGAATTACTTTTTCATCGAGTTCTCGTCATTGACAGATTGATAAGAGTATACCTACAATATCAGAGCTTTATCTAATCTTGATTAAGAGTGGATTACCCCTTTTTCCTGATAAGATATAAGCATATCAGAAGTTACGGATTACCCTCTTCTAAACAGATATTATCCTTAATATTTTCTTTGTTCTCAAGTCCTCTCTTCTATTTGTCTTGAGCGATATTAGAAATCTTCTCTTTTCTAAGTGTTATCATGGCAGAACTTGTTGAAATGAAGAGTGCAATGGCACAAATGCAAGAGCAATTGAGGGAGTTAATGCTTGTGATGCATCAATTTAATTTACCACCACAAAGAGCAACAAGATTGGCAGGAAGTGAATATATAGAAATGGTTGGAGCTGCTTCAAGAACTGCACCAAACCATGTCCTTTCTCCTATGGTGGAATGCCCTTCTAATGTTAGAGAATCAAGAATTGTCCTACCCGAGAAGTTTGATGGTACCAGATCCAAGTTTCGAAGATTTATCAATCAAGTACAACTTGTGATTGAACTTCAATCCCAAAGCTATTCAATTCTAGGATCGCAAGTTAGATTCATTGGTACGCTTCTTTCAAGTTCAGCACTATCATAGTTTTCATCTTTTCTTGAACGACGAGATCCAATATTGAATAATCTAGAGGCTTTTCTGGTAGAGTTTTGATCAATGTATGGAGAACATGATGCAATTCGTATTGCAACCAATAAGATCCATATTTTATGACAAGGCAATTAATTAGTAACATTGTATACTTCACAATATTGACAACTTGAAACTGATATCAAGTGGGATGATGCTGCACTTATTAACCAATTTCTCTATGGATTACAATATGAGGTAAAAACATTAATGCTCAACTTATCTGATCCTGAAACATTGAGTTAGGCAATTGACTTTGCTGTGAAATGCGACGATCACCTTTTTGAATTTCGATCTAAGAACCGTACAAGTGGACCTCAATGTTAGTATAATTCAATAGCAATACCAACACCTCTTCAACACATACATTCGGAAGTAGAAGAGATATAAATTGATGTAGTACATTTCAAACCTCTTACTGAGCAAGAAAAGACTCGTCATTGTCAAGAAGGATTATGTTTATATTGTGGAGAACCAAAGCACACTACTCAACATTGTCCAAAGAAACAATGCAATCAAAAAATGAGGAGTATGGCTGTGAAAGAAGACAATATGTCAAAAAATGAGTTTGTCCAGCTACAATAGGGATCATGAGGCTGGAACCTTGCACAACATCTAGTAAAGGTCCTATTCTCTCATTAGAGCCCTCTCTTTGTTTTACATTAAATGTTATTTTAGGACCTAAATATTACAAAGCCTCTTCTTTGTAAGATTCAGGAGCCTTGGCATGTTTCTTAGATGAAAAATTTACTAAAATACATAGCATATCTTTAATAAAGAAAACTAAACCTGTTCATGTAGAAGTCATAGATGGTCGTCCATTGTCTTCTGGAGATATTATTCATGAAACCCTTCCTATAGAAGTAATAATCAATAGTCATAATAGCTTTGTAGTATTTAATATCATTAGATCTCCCTCTAATCCAGTCATTTTAGATTTATCATGATTAGAAAAATACAAATAGATTGGATTTTCCAAACTCTTACTTTTCCTAAAAGTATAATTAACAGTGTAATTAATCAAATAGAGAGTCATAAGTCCAATTCAATTAAACCTGTATTTATAGGTGCAAAAGCTTTCTTGCATGCTGCAATGAAAGAATCACCATATATTATTTATGCCACACCTGTTTTTACTGGTGAAAAGACTTCAAGTGGCATTCTAAGCTAATATCAAGAATTTTAAGATGTATTCAAAAAAAAAAATGCGGATATACTTCCAAAACATCATCCCTATGATTGTTCAATTGACCTTCAAGAAGGAACACAATCGCCATTTGAACCAATCTAAAGTTTATCACAAAATGAGTTGACTGAACTCAAGGAGTATATTGAAGAAAATCTAGCTAAGAATTTCATATGCCATTCTAAATCTCCAGCAAGAGCTCCAATTCTATTTGTGAAGAAAAAAGATGGATCATTGCGGATGTGTGTTGATTATCAAGGACTCAACAAGATTACCATCAAGAATAGGTATCTACTATCTTTAATATCTGGACTTCTTGATCAGCTTAATCAAGCTAAGATCTATACAAAAATAGATCTCTGGAGAGCATACAATTTAGTACGCATTAAAGAAGGAGATGAATGAAAGACTGCGCTTCAAACTAAGTATAGATATTTTGAATACAATGTCATGCCTTTTGGACTTACAAATGCACCAGCAGCTTTTCAACATCTAATGAACGATGTTTTTTGAGAGTTTTTGGACGATTTTGTGGTATGTTATCTATACGACATCTTGATATATTCTAAGAATCGAGAAGAATATGAACTTCATGTTTGTCATGTGTTACAAAAATTAAGAGATGCAGGACTCTATACCAAGATAGAAAAGTGTGTATTCCATACTACTCAAGTCAATTTTTTAGGTTACATCATTTCAAATGATGGACTTATGATAGATCCTTAGAAAGTTCAAACTATTATAGATTGGAAGATCCCAAAAATGATAAGAGATGTCCAATGCTTTTTGGAATTTTTCAACTATTATAGGATCTTCATCAAGGACTTCTCTCTAGTTACAACTCCACTTATGTTGAAGGAAAGAACTCATTTAGTTGTTGCTAATGGTCAATAGAGTATATGAGTAATGAGGGATATCCTACAAGGTTAGTTGCTGGTCTATAGAGCCTTAGAATACAAGGAGAGGCTGGTCCTAAGAGATATCCCATATGGGTTGTAACACATGGTACCTTGGTACTAGTATATAAGAAAAGGGTTGGCATGGAAAGAATTATTTCTTACCACAATAGGTTATGGGCCCACACTCTCTTACCAAGTAAGTTGTTCTTGCATTATTTCTTTGTTGCTTACTTTGGTGGTTGGGATCTTATGGTAGAGTGTTGCTAGTGTGTTGTTGAAGTCATTGCTCCTCGATTTGTGAGTATATGAGTTTTGTGCAAGACCTTGATAGTGTCTTTGCTGAAGTAACACTAGTGTTTGAAAGTTTTATGAGATAGTGAGTCATTTTGAGTGGAGTGACGTGAGGGAGACTTACGAGAGCCATAGAATTACTTTACAATTCATTCCCTACCATTTAGACGTGATTTGGACTCATAATTTACAAAAAGTTGCAAAACAGCGAATTCTGGGTTTGTGGTTCAGCGATCTTTGAGTAGTGATATCTTCTCCATTACAACTCCAAATCAAGAGTTTTTTGGACCTACGTGTAGCTTGAGATGGCATCTTTTGAGGGTGATAGCTTGAGAATGGTTGAAAAGTTCAAAGGTGACAACTTTCACCACTGGAAGGCCAAAATGGAGCTACTTTTGGCGTCATTGGATCTTTGGGAGATTGTATGTGAGGAGGAAGAGGCACCTGGGGTAGAGGCAAGCATCAAGGAGCATAAGGAGTTCAAAAGACGAGAAAATAAGGCTTTTGGCATAATTGCCACCAATTTAGATGAGAGCAACTTTGCTCATGTCATTTCTTGCAAAGGGGCAGCAGAGGCATGGAAGACTCTTTGCAACGTCTATGAGAGTAGAAATCTCTCCAATGTACTATGGTCAAGGCAAAAATTCTTCACCGTGAAGATGGAAGAAGGTGAAGATCTCATGGCTCATGTAAATAAGGTAAAAGCACTTGCAAACCAACTTGCTGTTATTGACAAGCCTTTACCTGAAGAAGATGTTGTGATGACATTGCTCTCAAGCCTTCCGGACTCCTATTCTTCCCTCATTGTGGCATTGGAGTCAATTTCAAGAAAAGATCTTACTTTGGATTATGTCACGGCAAGACTAGCCCATGAAGTGACCAAAAGAAAGCAAAAGGAGTCTATTGGAGAGCAATCAGCACTATTCACGAGACCAAGTAAGGCAAGTACTTCCATTCAACGTAATCTTCTCAAAACTTGTTATATTTGTGGAAAACCAAGGCATTTTGCTAGGAATTATTTCAAGGCAAAGAGAGAAGAAAGAGAGAATGCCAATAATGCTTTTCATGACCATGGAGGTGATGACTTTGCATTCATGGCAAAACAAACTTCTTCCATGCTTGATATGAGCAAATGGATCGTGGATTCCGGATGTACCAAACACATGACTCCATACAAGTGTTCATTTAACACTTATCAACCAATTCCAGCAACTAAGGTTTGGTTAGGTGATAATGGTATGGTACAAGCCATTGGAATGGGCACCATTGTAGTGGAAGTAGTGGTCAAGGGCATAAGCAAGAGGATCACACTCAAGGATGTGTTGCATGTGCCAAAGATGAAGAAGAACCTCCTTTCGGTGAGTAAACTTGTAAGTCATGGGTGCAAAGTGTAATTCAATATGAATAGATGTTTTGTGAGAACCATGGAAGGCAAAGAAGTAGCAAAAGGGATTAGAGATGGCAATCTCTATATTATCAATTGCAAGCGCATCAATGGAGTAGAGGTTGCTGCTTTTGCTGAATTTCCATCAAATGAAGATAAGGTGGGCATTTGGCATCAAAGACTTGGACATTTGAATGCCAAAAGCATGAAGGAGCTTCAATCCATGGTAAGTGGCTTAGACCTTGGCCATTCTACTATGAATCTATCTTGTGAAGGTTGCATTCAAGGCAAACAACATAGGACACCATTTTCTAGTGGAATTGCAACAAGAGCAAATCATTTGCTGGAGCTTGTGCATTCGGATGTTTGTGGACCCATGAAAACACCATCTATGAGTGGAGCAAGATATTTTGTCACATTTATTGATGATTTTTCAAGGAAGGTATGGATTTATATCATCAAGGCAAAAAGTGAGTGTTTTGCTAAGTTTAAGGAGTGGAAAGCACTTGTGGAGAAGCAATGTGAGCACAAGATTAAGGTGCTGCGATCGAACAATGGAGGTGAGTATTTATCAAAAGACTTTGTTGAGTTATTGAAGCATGAAGGCATTGCAAGACAAACCTCCACTCCCTATACCCCACAACAAAATGGAGTTGCTGAAAGAGCAAATCGCACCATTGTGGAGATGGCAAGGAGTATGATTCATGCTCAAAAGCTTGGATATGAGTATTGGGCGGAAGCTGTGGTAAATGCCGTATATACAAGAAATAGGTGTCCCACAAGTGCACTTGAAGGAATGACTCCAGAAGAAGCTTGGACTGGTAAGAAACCTTATTTATCTCATATGAGGATTTTTGGATGCATTGCATATGCTAAAGTTCCAGATAGTATGAGAGGCAAACTTGATTCAAAGGGCACAAGATGTGCATTCCTTGGATATTGTGAAGGCACCAAGGCATATAGGCTCATGTGTTTAGACACCAAAAAGATCATCAAAAGTCGTGATGTAGAGTTCTTGGAGTATAAGAGTGCAAGTGAAAAGTGGGAGATGTGTCCAAGTGGGAGTAGTGGTGTGTTTGTGGACACATCTTCAATTTCAGCAAACAAAGAAGAAGATGAAGAAGAGCATTTTCAAAGTGAAGATGGAAATGAAGATATCATTGAAGAAGAGCCCAACTCTATAAAGACTTCAATTCCAGCAAGATACAACAAGGACAATGAAGAGAATGAAGATGAAGAATATCAACCAATGAATGAGAGAAGGAAGTGTATGAGCCATAGAAGGCAGCAAGAGGTGCATGAAGGCTCATCTTCTTTGCATGAAAGAAGATATCCAACACGTGAAAGAAGACCACAAGGTGAATGGTGGAAGAACCACATCTTTCCACAAGTAAGTGAAGATCAGGCCAATGTTGCTCTTCTTGATGATCCATTGACTTTGTGTGATGCAATGAGGTGTGGTGATGCAATGAAGTTGGAGATTGCTATGCAAGAAGAGTAAAAATCTCTTATGGACAACAAGACATGGGAGTTGACTCCACTTCCACCAAATCGTTCAGCAATTGGATGTAAGTGGGTGTTTAGAACCAAGAGAGATGCTATGGACAATGTTGTGAGGTACAAAGCAAGATTGGTTGCCAAAGGCTACTCACAAGTTGTTGGAGTGGATTTTAATGAGACATTTGCTCCAGTGGCCAAATTCACTACCATTAGAACTATAGTAGCAATTGGAGCATCAATAGACTTGGAGATGCATCAAATGGACATCAAGACAGCCTTCTTGAATGGAGAATTGGAAGAAGACATCTACATGGAGCAACTTCAAGGATTTATTGATCAAGACAAACCCAACCTTGTATGCAAGTTGAAGAAGTCATTGTATGGACTCAAGCAATCACCAAGAGCATGGTATCAACGCATTGACTCATTCTTTGTGAAGGAAGGTTTTATAAGAAGTGAAGCTGACCATTCTTTGTATGTGTTGCAAGCCAAGGACTTCTTGCTGGTTGTGATCCTCTATGTAGATGATTTAATCATCTTAAGCAACACCATGGTAAAATTAGATTGGTTGAAGAAGAAATTGGAGAAAGAGTTTGAAATGAGTGATTTGGGAGAGCTTCATTATTGTTTGGGTGTGGAATTTACAAGAAATAGAGTATCAAAGACCATCACATTGAGTCAAAGCAAGTACATTGAAGAAGTATTGAAACGATTCAACATGGAAGATTGCAAGCCCATTGGAACTCCTTTGGAAGCCAACTTGAAGTTGATGAAGCTCACGGATGAGGAATTTGCTGAAGTTGAGCATCAAATGCAAGGCATACCATACAAGGCAGCACTAGGCTCACTCATGTATGCAATGGTGGGTACAAGGATGGATCTTGTATTTGCAGTAAGTGTTGTAAGTCAACACATGGCAAAACCAGGTCCTATGCATTGGGCAACCATCAAAAGAATCATGAGGTACTTGAAAGGCTCTTTGAACCATAAACTATGTCTTGGAGGAAATAATATTGCATTACATGGATATTGTGATGCGGATTGGGCTGGAGATACAAATGATAGAAGATCAACAACGGGCTATGTATTCTTTGTTGGAATGGGAGCCATATTTTGGAATTGTAAGAGACAACCAACCATTGCAAGGTCCACAATGGAGGCGGAGTATATGGCAGCAAGTCATGGAGCAATGGAGGCAATTTGGTTGAGGTTGTTGTTGAAAGACATTGGACTTGTGCAATTGGAAGCCACTCCATTGAGATGTGACAATCAAGGATGTTTGGCTTTTGCAAAGAATCCAAAGCATCATGCAAGAACCAAGCACATTGATATTCAACACCACTTTATTAGAGAGAAGATAGAGATGGGAGTTATTGATATGATGTATTGTGAAACCAAAGACATGTTGGCTGATTTGCTAACAAAAGCCTTGGTGAAAGAGAGATACAACATATTGAGTAAGGCATTAGGATTGATAGCTAATTGACCAATAGGAAAGTGGGAGTGTTGAAGGAAAGAACTCATTTAGTTGTTGCTAATGGTCAATAGAGTATATGAGTAATGAGGGATATCCTACAAGGTTAGTTGCTGGTCTATAGAGCCTTAGAATACAAGGAGAGGCTGGTCCTAAGAGATATCTCATATGGGTTGTAACACATGGTAGCTTGGTACTAGTATATAAGAAAAGGGTTGGCATGGGAAGAATTATCTCATGCCACAATAACTTACACGTTTGACTTGTAAAGACAAACTCCAATGGAATTAAGAAGCGGAAGTTGCTTTTGAAACTTTGAAGACAATGTTTGTTTCTGCACTAATCTTGTATCGTGTTGATTTTTCTAAAGCATTCTTTATGGAAACAGATGCATCAGACTTTGTTCTGGGTGCGGTTTTATCACAAATGGGAACAGATGATAAACTTCATCCAGTAGCCTTTCATTCAAGAAAATTCTCAGCAGCAGAAATCAATTATAAAATCCATGACAAAGAACTTCTTGCAATTGTGGATTCTTTTCAAGAATGGCATCATTATCTTGAAGGCACTTCCAGTCGAGTCACCGTATATACGGATCACAAGAATCTCGAGTATTTTATGTAAGCACGTATACTAAATCGTCGTCAAGCTTGTTGGAGCATGTCTTTATCAAGATTCGAGTTCATCATCACTTATCGGCCAAGAAAATAATAAAGTTTGTCCGATGCCTTGTCTAGACGTTCTTATCTTGTACCAAAAGAAGGAGATGTAACTTTTGAGCAACAAAGAATAGTTCTCTTGAAGCCAGAGTAATTTCATCTTCGAGCAATAAAATCAACATTGACTGTTGATTTAACTTTTCTCAAGTAAGTCCAGTTAAGTATGTCTTCACACCCTCTTGTTCATGATATTAAGAATAATTCTTCTAAATCTCATGATCCCTCTAAATTTGAATTTAAGAACAACCTACTATATTTTGAAAGACGTCTATATATTCCAGAAGGAGAAGCACATTTACATATTCTTCAAGCTCATCACGAATTTCCAGCAGCAGGACATTTTGGATATAATAAGACTTAAGAGCTGATATCTAGGGATTTTTGGTGGCCTCAAATGTGAAAGGCAGTCAAAGATTTTGTACAATCATGTGATGTTTGCTCAAGATCAAAAACTCCTCGTCAACGACCTTTTGGACTTCTTCAGCCATTACCTATTCTAGAACAACCATGGTCTTCTGTTTCTATGGACTTCATCACGGATCTTTCAATCTCAGGTTCTTATGACTCTATATTCGTGATAGTAGATCGTTTTATCAAGATGGCACATTTTGTACCATATATAAAATCTATCACAAGTGGAGAAATAGCTAAGCTCTTTCTTGACAATATCTATCTCTATCATGGATTACCCAAGGATATTATATCAGTATCACGGACACAAAAATACATGCTCGAGATCTAACAAGAAGTTCAAGAAGAACTGGCAAGTACTAGATTAATCAAATGAATACAAGAACAACACGAGAGAGGTGAGCTAGAGCTCCAAGAGATGTGTTGTCGAGACTGAAGAACTCTTCAGCCTCGATTCCAATATATACTCCTATTTAAGAAGCTTCTCAAGCAACTTCTATCAACTAGGAAGCTTCTAGAAGGTTCTAGAGACTTGCTTCTAGAAGGTTCTAGAAACTAGTCTCTAGAAGATTCTAAGGACTATGTCCCTAACATCACCCTCTCATTTAGTTTCGAGGTCTCTGAGAAGCAATGTTGTTGTTAATCAGTACCAACGCAAGAAAATGAAGATCTGTCGTAAACGTCTATTATGAACTCCAACTGTTGTTCACGAGGCATGTGGTTCATCAACCCTTGAAGCCAACGGTAGTGGCCCACTCCTTCTACTTCTGACCAAGCATGAACTTCCATGTCCTCATTATGAAATTGTCTTGCAAACACACCTTTTGGCTGACCATCGTAAGCAGATTCAGATTCAAATACGATCACCTGTGATCGATTACTTGGTATCCTCCGTCGTCGTCATGGTGTAGGCGGTTCTTCATGTCGGGGTCGCTTTTGTGAGCTAGTCGGTTGAGATATTCTAACTGACATAGTATCTATCTCTTGGCTATCCATATCAGAAGACCAAACTATGGCTACTGAAAAAGTTCTACTTTATCTTGGAAAAAATAACTACATGAATTGCGAATTTTTATGGTGCTCCCTTTCTTATATTCTTGGATGAACAAGCTTTAGAAGGAAGCTATCGTCGAACCGGCTTAGGTTTATGAGGATGTTGTTGATGAAACTCCTGTACCTTTTGCGGCGCATTGGCAAGATTTTTAGCTGGCTCCCATATTTGTCATTAATGTCGTAGCCGCTCCAATGAACAAGATACTCCTACTTGCCCCACCTTCGCCGTGAATCCAGTACCTTTTCAACCTTATATTCCTCGTGGTTCTCGATCTCAATACTAGGTGGTGGACATTGCACTCTTTTAGAAAAAGACAACTCTTGATAAGGCTCCAATAGAGAAACATAAAAGACTGGATGTACCTTCATAGAAGCCAGTAATTCCAGATGGTACGCCACTGGATTGATTTGCTTCTGAATGATAAATGGTCCCAATCTTCGATAATCCAACTTATCACATAGTCGCTTGGTCTTGATATTCCATCAAAGAAGCTATGCTTTATCTCTAATTTTGAAAGTAGGTACTTGATTCCGAAATCTATCTGCAGACGCCTTGTACGATTCTTGAGTGGATTGTAATTGAAGCTTAAATGTATTTTGAAGCTTTGATAGTTGTTTTACAAATCCTTCAGTTGCTGGATTGTTATTTGTTGACGGACTCAATAAATCAAGCTTCGGATGATACCCATAGTTAGAAAAGAATGGTGTGTATTGAGTCGACGCATAGAGGGTGTTGTTATATGCAAACTTGGCTAGCGGCAGGTATGTGGTCCAATCGTCTTGCTGATAGTTGATGCTGCATCGTAAGTATTGTTCCAAGACTTGGTTCACCCGTTCCATTTGGCCGTTAGTTTGAGGATGGAAAGCCGAAGAAAGCTTGATATCCACCTTCAGTATCTCAAAGAGAGATCTCCAAAACTTTGATACGAACTGGGTTCCTCAATCTGATATGATATCATCTAGTAGTCTATGATATTGATACACATTATCGAGAAAGAACCTTGCTGTGACTTCACTGGACAATGTCTTCTTGCAAGGGACAAAGTGCGCCATCTTTGTAAGCCGATCTACCACGACAAAGATACTATCAAATGAATTCGATGATGGCAAGTCTGTCATGAAGTCCATGGAAACTGAACACCATGGTCAACGTGGAATCGACAATGGCTGTAGAAGTCCATAAGGGCGATGCCGAGGATTCTTGGATCTTGAACAGATGTCGCAAGAGAGGACAAAATCTTTCATATCCTTCCACATTAAGGCCACCAAAAATCTCGAGAAATAAGCTCCAAGGTCTTGTTGAATCCAAAATATCCCGCAACTGGAAAATCGTGGCGAGGTTGAAGAACTCGAAGTCGAGGTGGTCCTTTTGGGATATAGAACCTCTCTTCAAAGTATAAAAGATCTTCCTCCACATTGAACTTGTCGTCATTGGCACGCTGCTTGATATCAATGGCTACTGAATCTTTAATGGTCACGGCACGAACCTGATTCACGAAGTCAGCATCAATTGATATAATAGTAGCGCAAAGTCGAAATTGCTTTGGCTTCAACAACGTCGTACATTGTTGATCAAACGTTGCTTCTCCAGCCTTTGGTACAAGATACGATCTCCTTGATAAGGCATCAGATAGTCCTTACTACTTTCCAGGTCGATAAGTGATAATAAAATCGAACCTAGATAGCGACATATTCCACCAAGCTTGACGTCGATTTAGACTTCGAGCCGACATGAAATACTCCAAATTCTTATGATCTGTGTATACAGTCACTGGGTGTATAGCTCCTTCAAGAAAGTGATGCCATTCTTGGAAAGAATCCACTATAGCAAGAAGTTCCTTATCGTGGATCTCATAATTGATTTCAACAGCAGAGAACTTTCGAGAATAAAATGCAACCAGATGGAACTTCTTGTCTTCTCTTATTTGTGAAAGTATAGCTCCTAAAGCAAAATCCAAAGCATCAATTTCTAAATAGAAGGTATTTGTAAAGTCTGAATATACCAAGATTAGAGTCGTAGTAAATGTGATCTTCAGGTCTTGAAACGCCTTCTCCGCTAGAGGTCCCCATTCCAGCTTATCCTTGCATATCAACCGAGTGAGAGGAGCAGCAACTTGAGAGTAATTCTTGATAAAGATCCGATAGAAGTTGGCAAAACTAAGAAAGTATTGTACATCTCTAACCGTCTTCGGAACCTCCCAGGACACGATTGTTTCCACCTTCTTGGGATCCATCTTCAAGCCTTTAGTAGTCGCAATGAACCCCCAAAACTCCATCTCTATTTGGTGAAATAAACACTTCTCCAACTTGGCATATAGTCCTCGCTCACGTAGTTTCTCCAAGACCAAACGAACGTGCTTTTCATGCTCTTCTTCGTTTTTGGAGAATATCAAAATATCATCCAAATAGATGACAACAAAATCATCAAGGTGCTCTCGGAAAATGTCATTCATCATTATTTGAAAGACCGTTGGAGCATTGATAAGACCAAAGGACATGATATTATACTCAAAATGGCCATATCTTGTACGGAATACTATCTTCCACTCATCTCCTTCCTTGATTTGTACGAGGTTGTAAGCTCCTCTTAGATCAATTTTTGTAAAGATCCTTGCATGTCCAAGTTGTTCTAAGAGACCAAAAATCAAGGATAATGGATAACAATTCTTCTTTGTTACCTTATTGAGGCCTCGATAGTCCACGCACATCCGCAATGAGCCATCTTTCTTCTTCACAAATAAAATGGGTGCTCCGACTGACGATTTTGAATTACGAATGAAGTTCTTGGCTAGATTCTTGTCGATGTACTTCCACAATTCCACCAACTCCGTTTGCGATAGATTGTAGATTGGGCCAAAAGGCGGTTGTGTTCCTTCCTGCAAGTTTATGGCGCAATCATATGGTCGGTATTCTGGTAGCATGTTGGCATTTTTCTTTTGAAACACGTCTTTAAAATCCTTATATTGCTCTGGTATATTTACTATCAAGATCTTCTCTGAGATAGTTGGAGTCGCATAAATGACAAACGATGTACCTTCCTTGGACGATCTTATAAACGCTCTTGCTCCAATGAATAAGGATTTTTCTATTCGAGGTTTTCTACTAGGCTTGCTCTGAGGTGATTTTGTGGGAAAGGTCATCTTTTGCAACCTCCAATCTATGGATGGATTATGCTTTTCCAACCAGAAAAGACCAAGAATAACAGGAATTGATGGGGTTCTAATAATATTAAAAATAATATGACTACTATAGCCCTTGAACGTCACTTCTATAGGTTCTGATTCGTGGGTGATACTACCAGGTAATAAAGGTCGTCCATCTATGACCTCAATGTGAACAGGTTTGGATTTTTGTATTAAAGGGATCTTATGACGCTTTGTAAGTTCTTCGTCTAAAAAACAAGCAGATGCTCCTGAATCTAATAATGCTAAGGTTCTCAATTTCTAAGGGCCAATAAACAAAGGGATTGTAAAGCAAAGGGCATGTTGAGCAGAAAGAAAGGAACATATGTTATCTTGAATGTTGGTCTTGACGACGTTAGAATAGGCGGTTATCGCACTTCACAGCTTGGCTAATAGCTTCATTGAGCGTTTGTGGATTAGGAAGAATTAACAGCAAATCCTTCACATCGTCCCTTAAACCCCAATAGAATTGACTCATCAATGCTTCTTCGACCCAATTGATGTCGTATGCTAATTACCTAAAATTCAATGCATAGACTGATGTAGAGTGCATCCCTTGTCGTAGTGACCAGATCTTTGTTGTAGTCCATCGAACCTTATCGTGTTCACCAAATACTTCCGCAAACGCCTCCAAAAAGTTTTCAAAGTTGTTTAATATGGATGATCGTTTCCAAACAAAGGAACAAACCATGATAGAGCTTATCTTGTAAGTAAGGTTCCAACAAGCCCAACACGTTGTCGTATTATGTGCTTTCCTGCTCGAGAACGTGTCGGGCGTCTGCCTATAGAAGGTAGTATCGAGATTTGCCAATAGTCAAGCAGTTTATCAATTTTTGACTGTTGGAATATAAACCACTGCAAGGATACACAGTAAATCTATACGGATGTCCTTCGATTGCTCGCCGAAGTCCTTTTTGTCCCAGCCGGTAGGTCTCTAGACGTTATAGAGAACCCCAAACAATCCAAACTGCTAATCTTTGATACCGCTTTATACTCACGATCTTTTATCCACTGACTGTCTCGTTAGATTAATCCAATAAATTTCATTCACTCCGCATACTCAATTCTATAGACATCCTTTTAATTCTTCATCACAGACGTAACTCGATTTCACAAAATAGTCAAGAGTAATCAACCCCACCTCATTAAAAATCCCGATTCACCATTATAACACTGACTTCAGCAATGATTGCCTCAGTCTTCTCAAAACCCTATGAAGAAAAAAAAACCCAATTCTCTGTCTTTTTTCCCCGCCCAAAGTAGAAAGCTAGCTGTTAGGGACATAGTCTTTAGACCTTTCTAGAGACAAGTTTCTAGAACCTTCTAGAAAGGAGTCTCTAGAAACTTCCAGAAGATTCTTTGAATATTCTCTTAGAATATTCTTAAAAGATTCCCTAAAGATTCCCTAAAGATTCCCTTAGAAGGCTCTAGAGGATTCTTAGAATATTCTAGTAGATTCTAGGAAGTTACTTGAGAAGCTTCCTAGCTCTTGGGTAGTTGCTCGAGAAGCTTCATAGTTCTTGGGAAGCTTCTTGATGCGCTTCCTTAGAACCATAGGCCAGTAGTATATATAGGAGTCGAGGCTAAAGAGTTCTTCAATCTCGACAACACATCTCTTGAAGCTCTAGCTCAATTCTCTTGGCGTTGCTCTTGTACTCATCCGATAATCTAGTTCTTGTCATTTCTTCTTGAACTTCTTGTTTAGATTTCTTGTTTGTATTTTTGGTCCATGACAGTTAGTCGAGACTACCTTTATCTTAATATCAGAGCTGAATCCTTCTTGTTTGAGAGCGGATTACCCTTCTTCTTCAAGGTATTCTAGCGCTTTAGGGGTTGCGGATTACCTTCCTCTAAACTGATATTTTCTCAATCACAATATCAGAGCTTAGTTCTTTGAGGCAGAGAGTGGACTACCCCTTTCCTTGGAGATACTTGAGCGTTCTAAGGGTTGCGAATTACCCTCTCTTGGACTGATATTAATTCCTTCTTTTTGTTTAGCATAGCTAGTAAAAAAGACTGTTAACATCGATTTCAGAGCTTTGCCTTCTTGATAGAGTGCGGATTACCCCTCTTCTCGAAAGCATTGAGGTATTTTTAGAGGTTGCGGATTACCCTCCTCTAAAACTGAAATCGTTTAGTGTTTTTTTTCTTTTCTCCGAGTAGGTTTTAGTGACAGGTAGTGCTACAATTTTCTCCAAGAGACTTAGCAATTTCTTCTTCTCTCAAAATTTTAATCCATCTATTCTTTAAATATGGAAGTAGACCAGGTCATAGACAGTGCATCTCCACAAGTAGACAATAGAGTGGCAACTCTTGCAGATCTTCAAGCTCTTATGAATAGTGTACGAAAGGAGATTGCATTTCTTCGCAATCCAAGTAAAGAACCTCAAATTGATCTAGTGACTGAAGAAGCTAGACGCAAAATTCATAGCCTACAACAAGAGATTATTCGACTGAGAGAAGGAAGACATGTGTCACATATGACCCCTATGGATACTTCAAGGATTAGTACAAAAGAACCAAAAGCGAGTATGCCAGACAAGTTTGACGGAACAAGAACCAACTTTCGAGGTTTTGTGCAACAAGTACGGCTTTACCTACGCCTATACCCTTCTCGTTATCCGAATGGATTTATCCAAGTTGTTTTCATAGGTACTCTTCTATCAGGAAATGCTCGCTCTTGGTTTGTTCCACTATTGGAGAAGGATTCTCCAATATTGTACGACCTAGAGGCTTTCATAGAGAGACTTACTGTTGCATTTGGAGATAGCAATCGAGAAAGAGTGGTTGAAAGAAAGATACAAAATCTGCGACAAGGATCACGTTCTGCTGCAATCTATGTTGCAAAATTTCAACAGCTTACATGTGATCTTGATTGGAATGATAAGGCGTTCATGACACGATTTCGATATGGACTGAGAGATGATGTCAAGAACTTATTGATCACCATGCCTAAGGCGGATACTTTAGAAGAACTTATATCTCAGGCAATTATTTGTGACAACCGCCTCTTTGAATTATGACAAGAAAGACGATCAAGCTGGAGAAATGATGGAGCATTTGCTACATTTTCAAAAGGTCCAGAGAATCACTCCACAGATCCTGAACCCATGCAAATTGATGCGGTACGTTTCAAACCCCTCAGAGTTGAGGAAAGGAAGCGACGGTTTGAACAAAACTTGTGTTTATATTGTGGAGAAGTAGGCCATAAAGCTGTAGATTGTCGGAAGAAACAGAAGCTTCAAACAACAAGACTCAGGAGTACAAGCATGCAGGAAAACAAGGACGCCCAGCCACAATAGGGACCGTGCGGCTGGACATCTCAACATCCAAAATTAATCAAGGTCCATTTCTCTCAGCTCAACCTTCAGATTGTTTTATGGTACCTTTACATCTGGGTATTCAAGAACTACAAGTCGATGCTTTATTAGACTCGGGTGCATCCGCTTGCTTTATAGATGAAGAGTTTGCCAAGCTTCACAATATTTCTCTTGTAAAGAAACTTAAGCCTGTCCATGTAGAAGTCATAGATGGACGACCATTGTCTTTAGGCAATGTTATCCATGAAACTAAACCATTGAAGGTACGTCTTGAAAACCATGAGAGCAATATTATGTTTAATGTTATCAAGACCCCTTCATGTCCTATCATTTTGGGACTATCTTGGCTTGATAGATATAATCCATTGATAGATTGGAAGTTGCGGAAAGTGACATTTCCAACAAACTCCTTGAAGGTGGAATCTGCCAAGACAATGTCTAGAAACAAATCCTTGTTTATAGGTGCAAGGGCTTTCATGAAGGAAGCCAAGAAAAATACACCTCTTGTCATCTTTGCAACTCCGACTCGAGAAGATGCAACTCCGACTTTGGTTATTCCAAAGCAGTATGAAGAATTCAAAGATGTCTTTGAAAAGAAGAATGCTGATATGCTGTCAGAGCATCGACCCTATGACTGTGCCATTGAATTGCAAGAAGGAGCACAACCACCTTTTGGACCAATCTACAATTTGTCGCAGATGGAGTTGATTGAGTTGCGGAAGTATATTGACGAGAATCTAGCCAAGAACTTCATCCGTCATTCGAAGTCGCCAGCTGGGGCACCAATCTTATTTGTGAAGAAGAAAGATGGCTCACTACGGATGTGCGTGGACTATTGAGGTCTCAACAAGGTGACAAAAAAGAATCGCTACCCACTACCTTTGATCTCTGGTCTTCTAGAACAACTTAGGCGTGCAAGGATCTTTACAAAGATTGACCTAAGGGGAGCTTACAACCTTGTACGAATCAAGGAAGGAGATGAATGGAAGACAACTTTCCGAACAAGGTATGGCCATTTTGAATACAATGTCATGCCATTTGGTCTTACTAATGCTCCAGCGGTCTTTCAACACATGATGAATGACATCTTTTGAGAGCATCTAGACGATTTTATTGTCATCTATCTAGATGATATTTTGATATTTTCTAAGAACGAGGAAGAACATGAGAAGCACGTTCGTTTGGTACTCAAAAAACTATGGGAGCGAGGACTCTATGCCAAATTGGAGAAGTGCTTATTTCACCAAACTGAGATGGAGTTTTTGGGATTCATCGCGATTACGGAAGGCTTGAAGATGGATCTAAAGAAGGTGGAAGCAATCATGTCTTGGGAAGTTCCGAAGACGGTTAGGGACGTACAATGTTTTCTTGGATTTGCTAACTACTATCGGATCTTCATCAAGAATTATTCTCAAGTTGTTGCCCCCCTCACTCGGTTAACGTGTAAGGACAAGCTCGAATAGGGACCTATCGCAGAAAAAGCATTTCAAGATTTGAAGATGGTATTTACTACAGCTCCAATCTTGGTACATCCGGACTTTACAAAGGCCTTTTATTTGGAGACAGATGCTTCGGATTTTGCTTTGGGAGCTGTACTTTCACAGATGGGCGTAGATGAGAAGCTCCATCCAGTTGCGTTCTATTCTCAAAAATTCTCTGCTGCTTAGATCAACTATGAGATCCACGATAAGAAACTCCTTGCTATAGTAGATTCTTTCCAAGAGTGGCGCCACTTTCTCGAAGGAACTGCACATCCAGTGACCGTATATACGGATCACAAGAATTTGGAGTATTTTATGTCGGCTCGGGTTTTGAATCGGCGTCAAGCTCGGTGGAGTATGTCGCTATCCAGGTTCGACTTTGTTATTACTTATTGGCTTGGGAAGCAACAAGGGTTGTCTGATGCATTATCAAGGAGATCATATCTCGCGCCAAAGGCTGGAGATGCAGCATTTGATCAACAGTGCACGACATTGTTGAAGCCAGAGAAATTTTGGCTCAACGTAGCTATTGTACCAATTGATGCTGACTTCCTCGACCAGGTACGGGTCCCAACCATTGAAGATTCTCTAGCCCTTGATATCAAGCAACATGCTAGTGATGATAAATTCAAGATGGAAGGAGATCTAGTATATTTTGAAGAGCGGTTGTATATCCCAAAAGGGCCAACACGACTCCGAGTTCTTCAATCTCGTCATGACTTTCCAGCTGCGGGAAATTTTGGATTCAATAAGACCATGGAACTTATTTCTTGCGATTTCTGGTGGCCTCAAATGTGGAAGGATGTGAAAGATTTTGTTGTATCTTGTGACATTTGTTCAAGATCCAAAAACCCTCGACATCGGCCTTATGGACTTCTACAGCCATTGCCTATTCCGTGCCGACCATGGTCTTCGGTTTCCATGGACTTTATTACGGATCTACCACCATCGAATTCATTTGACAGCATTTTTGTTGTCGTAGACCGGCTTACAAAGATGGTGCATTTTGTCCCTTGCAAGAAGACATCGTCAAGCGAAGACACAACAAGACTCTTTTTTGATAATGTGTATCGATATCATGGTCTACCAGATGATATCGTATCGGATCGAGGAACCCAGTTTGTGTCAAAGTTTTGGAAATCTCTTTTTGAAATATTGAAGGTGGATATCAAGCTTTCTTCGGCATTTCATCCTCAAACGGACGGCCAAACAGAATTGGTGAATCAAGTTTTAGAGTAATATTTATGTTGCACCATCAACTATCAACAAGATGATTGGGTCGCATATCTATCGCTAGCCGAGTTTGCATATAACAACACCCTTTATGCGTCAACTCAACAAACGCCATTCTTTTCCAATTATGGATACCATCTGAAGCTTGACTTATGGAGTTCGTCAACGATTAACAATCTGGCAGCTGAAGGATTGGTGAAGGAGCTTTCGCAGCTTCAAACTACATTGAAGCTTCAATTGCAAACTGCCCAAGAATCTTACAAGGCGTCCGCGGACAAATTTCGGAATCAGGTACCTAAATTCACGATTGGAGACAAAGTTTGGCTGCTTCGACGAAATATTAAGACCAAGCGGCCATGTGACAAATTGGACTATCGAAGATTGGGACCATTTGTTATCCAGAAGCAGATCAATCCTATAGCGTATCATCTGGAGTTACCAGCTACTATGAAGGTACATCCTGTCTTTCATGTTTCTTTGTTGGAGCCTTATCGAGAATCGTCTTTTTCTGGAAGAGTACAATGTCCACCACCTAGCATAGAAATAGAGAACTACGAAGAATACGAGGTGGAAAAGGTCCTGGATTCACGGCAAAGATGGGATAAATTAGAATACTTTGTGCATTGGAGCGGTTACGATATTAATGAACGAATATGGGAGCCGGCCAAAAATCTCGCGAATGCACTGTAAAAGGTACAGGAGTTTCATCGACGATATCCTGAGAAACCCAAGTCGGTTTGACGATAGCTTCTTACTGAAGCTTGCTCATCCAGAAAACAGAAAAGAGGAGAGAGCACCACCAAAATCCATAGTTGATGTAGTCATTCTCTCCAAGATAGCGTAGAACTTTGTTAGTAGCCCAAGTTTGTTCTTATTGTTTTAGCCTTTGAATATGGATAGCCAAGATACTACACTTGTCATGTCATCTCAAGCAACTAGCTCATGAAGACGACCGCGAGATGAAGAACCGCTTGCACCACGACGACGTTGAAGGATTCCGAGCAACAGATCGCTGGTGATTGTATTTGAGGTCGAGCCTACCTACAATGGTCAGCCAGAAGGAGTGTTTGCGGGACAATTTCACAATGAAGACACGGAGGTTCATGCTTGGTCAGAAGTTGAAGGCGTAGGCCACTACCGTTGGCTTCAAGGACCATTGAATCACTTGCCTCGTGAACAACAATTGGAGTTCATAGCAGAGGTTATGCGACAGATCTTCATTTTCTTGCTTTGGTATTGACTGACGATAACATTGCTTCTCGGAGACCTCGAAGCTAAAGGAGGAGGTGATGTTAAGGACATAGTCCTTAGACCTTTCTAGAGACAAGTTTCTAGAACCTTCTAGAAAGAAGTCTTTAGAAACTTCCAAAAGATTCCTTAAATATTCTCTTAGAATATTCTTCAAAGATTCCCTAAAGATTCCCTAAAGATTCTCTAAAGATTCCCTTAGAAGGCTCTAGAAGATTCTTAGAATATTCTAATAGATTCTAGGAAGTTACTTGAGAAGCTTCCTAGCTCTTGGGTAGTTGCTCGAGAAGCTTCATAGTTCTTGGGAAGCTTCTTGATGCGCTTCCTTAGAACCATAGGCCAGTAGTATATATAGGAGTCGAGGCTGAAGAGTTCTTCAGTCTCGACAACACATCTCTTAAAGCTCTAGCTCAATTCTCTTGGCGTTGTTCTTGTACTCATCTGATAATCTAGTTCTTGTCATTTCTTCTTGAACTTCTTGTTTAGATTTCTTGTTTGTATTTTTGGTCCGTGACACTAGCTCTCCTGATCCTTCAAAAACTCCCCCAAAACTTATTCTCTTCCCTAACCTTATCCTCTGAATTTCTTCAATCTTCCGTCTTGGATCCAAAATTGGCTCCCACCGTCAGAGCTTGGATCCAAAATTGGCTCTCGCCGTCATAGCTTTCTCCCTCGTTTTTACCTTTAAGAGATCTTTTTATCAAAAACAACGTTCCCTGAAACGGCACAGAGAATAGGACAGCCTGAAATAGAATCGAAACCCCGTAATCGGGACCACATTGAGTCGCTCGACCAATTCAGGTCTCATATTGGTTAAGAGTTTAGTAGTAAGACCCGAATGTCCCCGTAATTGGATCAAATTGGTCCTTCGCGTCAGATTGGCTGAGGCTCGTAGTAAGACCTGGATTTTTCCGTAATTAGACTGCATTGGGTTGCCTTCAATTCAGGTCTCATATTGGGTAAAAGGACCCGGATTGGATTCTTGAAATTGGATCCAATTGGCTCTTCAAATCAGGCTCACCCGTCGTGTGAATTAGTCCTTTCTCTTCCTGCTGACTCCCGTTATTGGAATCGAATGGAGCATTTCAGTATGCCCCGGCTAATTGTAACGGGGTGACTGAACCTGGCCACTCAGTATTTGCACTGGAATTGGTCGTTGCTCCCAATATTCGATGTAAGTGAATATTAATAAAAGTCCCCTTTCTTTATATTTTCACGGTATATTCGTGTTACAATACGACATCTACTCCCTCTGAACTTGTGCATCCTCTCGTATGCACCAATTTACCCAATTGCTGTTTAGAATATATCCTGTATGTCTTTGTCCAGTTCGTCTTCGTCACCTTCATTATCCAAATCACTTTCATCTTCTTGTTGCGGAATCTCTATACCTTCATTAAGGTCTTCCATATTCATCTCCGCGTGTCTTCGTTTAAATATTTTTACTCACTTCCCTGCAATTGGTATTTTCAATTTTGTACCATCTAACTCCCGTAACGAGTAAGTCGCATTATCATGAACAGTTGTTACTACATATGGTCCAAACCAACGTTTTGAAAATTTCCGCAAAGTACTATGTTGATTATCCAGACTATTGTCATAAACAAGTACCCAGTCACCTTCCTCGATTCCTTTTGGTCTCAATCGATGTTGCTTATCGAATCGCGCCTTGTTTTGTAACCTTGCTCTTTTTAACCTTCCCAATGCTATCTGGACATCTTCTGTCCTTTGCTCCAATTGTCGAATCCTAATAGCCAAAAGTTCTTCTCTTGACAATCCATCTTTCCATGGTAGCATACTCCAAATAAGTACTTTTTCTTCAATCGGCATAATTGGTTTTCGACCTGTCATAAGTTCTACTGGCATATATCCTGTCACCGAACTATGTGTTGTTTGATCAGCCCATAATGCAAATGACAAAAGCCATGGCCACTCTCTAACTTTCCCATTACAAGCTTTAACTAATGCTTTCACAATCGATGGGTGACTGCGTTCGCTTTTTTCATTCCCTTCTGGATTATAAGCAGTAGTTAGTGATAGTTTAACTCCACATCTTTCAAAGAACTTACGAGCTTCTTGTGCATTTAATTCTCCACGATCTGCAGTGATTTTTCCTACGCATCCATAGCGGCAAATGACATCTTCAAGCAAAAACCTACAAATCTCCTTTGTAGATTTTGTTCTCAATGCTCTTTCTTCTATTTGATTTGATAAATCTTCATGAGCTAAAACCAAATATCTCATGTGCCATAACCCAACTGGCATAATAACCAAATCAACAACCCATTTAAAATGAATAGCCAGAGAATATGTAAGATGAAGACTTTCTCGATGTCGGATATTAGAATACGATTGACAGATTTTACATGACTCTACAAATGACAGCACATCTTGATACATATTTTTCCACTAATATCGTTCTTTGAGTTTAGCAAAAATAGCCTAGATTCCTCTATGCCCTACCCATAAACTATCATGAAACTCCTTTAATAGTTTTAGTTTTTCTTCTTTTTTGCCTATCACTCGTCGTGGCATCTCAATTCTTTTCTTTGGTCTCTTCCATAAGAATCCATTTCGAAGTAAAAATCCATATGCTTTTTTTCTTATTTGTTTGAATTTTTCTATAGACCAATTCCCCTGCTTAGTCAAGGTATTCAAGTAATGACCAATATCCAATAATTTTCCTTCCTAAGATTCTTCAAGAAATAGCTTATCTTCCTTGTTGAAATTTGATATTGAATAGAATTTCAATCCGACGTCATCAATGTCTTCAACCATTTCGTCCTCCCTCTCGTATTTTGCTCGAGATAGCATGTCTGGTACTAAATTTTCCTTCCTAGTAACATGCTTAAATTCCAGATTTAGTGACTTAATATAAGCAATCCATCTCAACATTGCAATATCTGGCATTGAACAGTTAATAATCATTCATAGCAATGGCAAGCAATCTGTTTCAATTACTACTACTGCCCCAATCAAATAGTCTTTTTTCAGCTTTCATAGCCAAAACAACTCCCCAAAGTTCTCTTTTGACTTGCAAATATGCACGCTGACGAATACTTAAAACTTTAGCCCCAAATCGAACTGCAAATCTATTCCCATTTGAATCATCTTGACTCAGAGCCCATCTAATGGCAATTGGACTAGCGTCCACCATAAGAATCACTGGTCTATTGCACTTATAATCAACCTTCCTCAATATTGGAGGTGACATCAATAATTTCTTCAATCTTTGCATTGCCTGAATATGCCTTTCTTCCCATTTAAATTGGTAACCCTTGCGTAACAGTTCATATAATAGATCCACTATGTGAGCATAATGAGGAATTCAGATTTGATAAAATACACATGCACCTAAAAACCTGCGAACCTCTGTTAAAGAATCACAATCCTCTTTCATCCTTTCAATTGCATCAACTTTAGTCGGATCTGATTTTCTTCTGTAAGATCCACATAAATGTCCAACAATCACAACCTCTCGTACTCCAAATATAAACTTCATGTCCGATAATGTAAGATGAACTTCTCCAAGCTGAGTTAAAATCTTTTCACAATCTTGTATATGATCAACAACATATTTGCGACATCCCCTCGTATCTAAAGTTTCATCCTTGTCTCCTTCTCTGCACCCTTTTATAGGAACATCATCCAGAAAAGGCATAGTCTTTTTTGGAATAAAATCTCTCAATACCTTATTCATCCCATTCATCATATGCGCAATTGAGTTGGTCGAGCCTTGAGGAAGAGTGCACATTCTAACCAATCGAAGTAGTATCCTCATTGTTCTCATATCTCTACTTCCTTCGGCAAGTTGAAATTGATCATAACCTGAATACAAGTCACCCATTGAATAGATCGCCCTTCCAACAAACGCCTCAGCAAATTCATCCACAATAGGTCCAATTCCTGTATTCCTGACAGTTACTGCATTCACCGATTGCATATCTTGAATAAACCGTAGTGACCCATTCTTCTTAGGTACCGTAAACCATCGACTAGAATACGGCGCAAACGAGGATTCTAATATTTTCATCTTTATCTTTTCTTTTAATAGTTCCACCAATTTAGGTAAATGTGCCCTCGATATTGGAATCGGTCTTAGATTCCAAGGTACATGCGGTACAGTGAAGATAACCATAGGTGTTATAATATTTGGATCCACACACCTTATTTCATGAGATTCGAAAGCAAACGATCTACCTTGTTTAGCCAACATCTTTTTGAAGCAATTAATTTCCTCCGGCAATAAAGAACCATCAGAACTAATCTTCAATTTTTCAAAAGTCTCTTTAGTAAACTGATGTCCAATACTCATTGGATCTTTTAAACTTGCTTCTTTTGATGCTTCTCTCATTTGTTCTTTAGAATCTTTTGGTAATGGTCCGACAACAGGCTTTACCTTCTTATCTGCCGTTTTATATCTCGTCTCTACTGTGACTTCTAGTGCTTGAAAAGATTCAAGTATGGTATAAACCTCTCTTGAATGAATCTCAATAATCTCATCATTATCCCCTAACCCAATAGATGTAATCAATTCCAATGAATCTTCCAGTCTATTTTCTTCATAAACACCTAAAATCCTCTCATCATCTTGCAATGTACCTAACTTGCGTAATTGTCCTTCAATATCATATAATCTTTTTTTTTCTTTTCTTTTAAAATCATTAACTTTCTTATACATAATATTTCCATTCTCCAATATACCAATAAAACTCGCATCAAAGGTACCTTCATCTCGCAAGAGTACCTCCTCTTTTGTACCTCCATAATCTCGCTTTACAGTGGTATCTCTCCAAAATCCTTAAATCCTTCAACAATCTTTGGCAATGGTTTCTCCCTCAACCTATCTCGATTCCGTTCATGGTTAGGAGGTATTGTTAGAAATTGTACAGCTTTTCTCCCATCTTCGCTACGTACCCTTGCATAAGCAGAACCATCGTCGAGTATTTTTGTTTCCATTCGTGTTGCCGTAATATAAGGTTGTCCTAAAATCAACGGATAAGATGTTGTATCTTGAACAAAGAAATGTTGCTTCGTCGCAACATCCCCAATCCGAATTTTGACATCTGGACAAGTTCCATGTAATTCGCCCCGTGTGTTATTAGTTGCTCGTATTGCCCATCCATGTTCCATATCAATTGGCCATTTTTGCTTCTTATAAAGATCTTTAGACATGAGATTTATTTCAGAACCATGGTCGACTATAACAACTATTGATTCTTCTATATCTCCTACTTTCACCAATACCTCAGTAGTTGCCCTTGCTCAATGCTTTCGAATATAATGGCTAAAAGTTTCTATTTCTTTGTCACTAGAATCTTCGAAACGTACTCGTTGATTATACCCATTCTTTTCATTTGTTGGTTGCTTGTAACCAATATCAACCTCTTCTTCATCTCTATATATTCTTGCATCAATAGCATGACTCATTCCAGTTTCGTCCATTAATTGCCTCTTTCGCTTAATGGTGTCAATGATAACATTGTGAAACTCCTTCTTTGTAATTTCCAAGACTTCTTTCAATGTGAATTCCACCTTAGCATTTAATATACGTTCTTTCAACACCCCTTTCAAATTTGTTGCCACTTTAATGTCAGAAAGTAGCTTATAAGCAATTGATTTGCCTTTATCTTTTGTCTCCTTTGTTTTTTCTCCCAATGATGTTGAGGTATCCTTTACAAGCAATTCTTGTGAAGCTGCCTCCCAAGCCTTGTCTCTTCGAGTTTACATCTTAGAAGAATTTCTTTCTCTAGTATCATCAAAATTTCCTCGTCTCTTTTCTTCCATCAAAGCTTCATGTTGGCTCTTAGCAATATATGCATGAACTGAAAGAGACTCAACAGGATCCTTTCAACCTGTTTTACCTCGTATTGTAGTTGCAGTCCTCAATAATGCTTCTCGAGGTAATTTCCCTTCTTGCATTGTAGAAACGGTAGAAGTCCAAAATTCACTAGTTTCAATACTTCCACCATTTTCATCATCTACTCTAGCACCATAACTTGTACTTTCTCGTGCTGCTGTTTTATGGTCTTTTAGGTAATCTTGAACCAATGTTCTCATTCCTCTCTTGCCAAAATTGGTTTGAAGAAGATCATCCCTATCTTTCAATGCTATCTTCCCATCTTTCAAGCAAATAATTCCCTGCCGTATCATATTATTAAATTCATTGCAATCTTTTCTAGTGGTATATGAATCATCACACCAAATGCATCTTTGTACATATCCTTATTTTGAAACATTCTTCGAATTGTTTATAGAAGTATTCTCTTCAAGTCTTGCTAATTTGATTTGAAGATCTCACATTCCTCGTATAATTTCTTCCATCCCCATATCTGCTTTCTTCGATAAGGATGTCGAAGGTTGAACTGTAGGCATTGTTGGTGGTGTTGTACGTACTGGAGCTTTGGGTGCTTGTACTGTTTTTGGAATATTGCTCCTATCCTTCCTCCTTTCTCTTTTTGTAAGCAACCCCACCACATCTTCAACGTTCTTTTACTTTATTGTCAATCCTTCATCTTCTTCTTTGTCTTCAAGAAGGAGTTCTAATTTCCCTTGCAATTCTCCATCAGCAGCTTGAAGAAATAGATCAACTTTGTTCGGCTCCAAAGTTAATTTTTCTACCTTCGATAATTGAAAGTACTGCCTCTCAAATTCCCTTAGTAGCTCTGTTGCTTGCAAATTCTTATTAGGCCGTTCAATCCATTCCAAAAATAGCTTCATAGTAACGTGATCAGCATCTTCTAAGAAATATTCGACTTTCAATGCATGTGAAAAAACCTTCCATGAATTCCCATAACGATCCGTAATCGATGTAATCTGGTCTCTTATCTTTGGTATTGTGGCAAGTCCAAATAGTTCAACCATTTTCTTCTCGAAAACTTGATTTAATTCCATTTCACGAACATAACATCTTAAATACCTTGAAATATTCCTCCCATCAAATTGGTCAATTTTATTGACCACTGCTTGCAATGCTTTGGTTGCCAAAGCTTCCTTTCGATCATTGCTTTGTTGTTTCTGTATTGATAATGAGAAGGCTTGAAACATACTAGCAATAGATGGATCCATGTGCATACCTTGTCCTTTAGAAGAATCCTCACCAGAAACTTCTCCCAAAAATCCTTCAAAATTTTTATTTTCGTTTTCCATAAAATAAAGATAAAATCAACGAAATCCAATACCTTCCACCCTAAGCTTTCACGTCAGTTTCACCACTTTTGTCGTATTACGTGCTTTCCTGCTCGAGAATGCGTAGACGTCTGGCTGTAGAAGGTAGTAAAGAGATTCGCCAATAGTCAAGCAGTCTATCAGTTTTTGACTGTTGGAATATAAACCACTACAAGAATACACCATAAATCTATACGGATGCCCTTCGACTACTCGCCGAAGTCCTTTTTGTCTCAGCCAGTAGGACTCTAGATGTTACAGAGAACCCTGAACAACCCAAACTGCTAATCTTCAATACCGCTTTATACTCACGATCTTATATCCACTGACTGTCTCGTTAGATTAACCCAATAAATTTCATTCACTCCGCATACTCAATCCTATAGACATCCTTTTAATTCTTCATCACAGACGTAACTCGATTTCATAAAACAGTCAAGAGTAATCAATTCCACTTCATTAAAAATCCTGATTCACCATTACAACACTGACTTCACCAACGATTGCCTCAGTCTTCCCAAAACCCTATGAAGAAAAAAAAAATCCAATTCTCTGTCTTTTTTTCCCGCCCAAAGCATGAAGCTAGCTCTCTCGTTCCTTCAAAAACTTCCCAAAACTTATTCTCTTCTCTAACCTTATCCTCTGAATTTCTTCAATCTTCCGTCTTGGATCCAGAATTGGCTCCCACCGTCAGAGCTTGAATCTGAAATTGGCTCATGTCGTCAGAGCTTTCTCCTCCGTTTTTACCTTTAAGAGATCCTTTTACCGAAAACAACATTCCCTGAAACAGCACAGAGAACAGGACAGCCTGAAACAGAATCGAAACCCTATAATTGGGACCACATTGAGTCGCTTGACCAATTCAGGTCTCATATTGGCTAAGAGTTCAATAGTAAGACCCGGATGTCCCCGTAATTGGATCAAATTGGTCCTTCGCGTCAGATTGGCTGAGGCCCGTAGTAAGACCTGGATTTTCTCGTAATTAGACTGCATTGGGTTGCTCGGCCAATTCAAGTCTCATATTGGGTAAGAGGACCCGGATTGGATTCTTGAAATTGGATCCAATTGGCTCTTCAAACTAGGCTCACCCGTCGTGTGAATTAGTCCTTTCTCTTCCTGCTGACTCCCGTTATTGGAATCGAATGGAGCATTTCAGTATGCCCCGGCTAATTGTAACGGGGTGACTGAACCTGGCCACTCAGTATTTGCACTGGAATTGGTCGTTGCTCCCAATATTCGACGTAAGTGAATATTAATAAAAGTCCACTTTCTTTATATTTTCACGGTATACTCGTGTTACAATACGACAACGTGACTCCTCCGTTGGATAGCATTCAGGCTCTAAAATTGTTATCAAACTGATTTGATTGACGAATCCTCGAAACTTAGAACGTGTACCATTGAACTTGTCTGGAAGGCTAACTCGGGGCTCTTTATGTGGTAAGACCAGCAGTGCTTGTCGAACTTGAGGCAAAGTTGCCTCTCCAAGTACAGAAGTTTGAGGCTGGTGCAACCTAGATTATGCCATCCTAGATGCTCCATCATTATGCAGCCTTGCCATGACTCCTTCAATCTTTGTAGTTCTTTGTGATAATGTAGCGAGGGCATTCATGATAGCATCCAACTTGGACTCCGAACTTTTTATCATACTAATGTCTTGACCTCCGGCCATTCTAAGAGAAGGACAGAAATGACTCTACAAGAAGACAATATTAGTTTAGAGGAGGGTACTCCGCAACCTCTAAAATGCCTTAAGAGCTTCAAGAAAAGAAATAATCCACTCTCTCCAAGAAGAATAAGACTCCAATATTGTAACAAAAGAAGTATCAGTTTAGAGGAGGGTAATCCGCAACTTCTAAAATGCTAGTACACTTCAAAGCAGAGTTGAAATCGACACTCTAATGAGAAAGAAACTAGCTCTGATATTTGAGGTGAGTGAAGTCTCGACAAACTATCACGGACAAAGAAATACAGACTCGAGATCTAACAAGAAGTTCAAGAAGAACTGGCAAGAACTAGATTAATCAGATGAATACAAGAACAACACTAGAGAGATGAGCTAGAGCTCTAAGAGATGTGTTGTCGAGATTGAAGAACTCTTCAGCCTCGATTCCAATATATACTCCTATTTAGAAAGCTTTCCAAGCAACTTCTACCAACTAAGAAGCTTCTAGAAGGTTCCAGAGACTTGCTTCTAGAAGGTTCTAGAAACTTGTCTCTAGAAGGTTCTAAGGACTATGTCCCTAACAATCAGATATGAGAACTCAATTTGTATCAAGATTTTGGCGGACTCTTTTTAAGATTCTAAAAGCAGATATAAAACTATCTTTGGCATTCCATCTTCAAATTGATGGACAAACGGAGCATGTTAATCAAGTTTTGGAGCAATATTTAAGATATACCATTAACTACCAACAAGATGATTAGACAACTCTTTTGCCATTGGCAGAGTTTGCTTACAATAACACAGTACATTCTTCTACAAAACAAACACCTTTCTTTACTAATTATGGTTATCATCCATTATTTGATACTTTTGACTTTTTAAAAGTTGATAATCCTGCTTCGAAAGATTTCGTAATTCATTTATCAGAGCTACATGCAATGATGAAGGCGTAGTTAAAAGAGCCTCAAGAACAACAAAAGGTCAATGCGGATGTCTATCAAAAAGAACAACCACCATTTCTCTTAGGTGATAAGGTATAGCTACTTCATCACAATATCAAGACCACTCGTCCTTGTGATAAGTTGGACTATCAAAGACTTGGACCATTTTCTATTTTTGCACAAATCTATCCTATTGCATATCATTTATATCTACCGGAGTCAATGAAAATCCATCCAATATTCCACGTGTCTCTTCTTGAACCATACAAGACAGTGGACATACCAAGAAGACGACAAGCTCCACCTCCTCCTATAGAAGTGGACAATAATGAAGAGTTTTAAGTAGAAGAAGTCTTAGATTCAAGGCGGCGCCAAAATAAATTAGAATATCTTGTCCATTGGCACAGATATGATATTAGTGAATGCATATGGGAGCCAATAAAGAATCTTGCAAATGCAGCAAAGGCAGTGGAGGCTTTTCATCGATGACATCCATCAAAATCAAGATAAAAACCTTCTTTATAAAAGAAACAACATCTTGGCAAGATAACATTCTACTTTCAATCCTTGTTTGTAGCTTCTTTATAGTTGTGATGCTCAAGAGATGGAAAACCAATAACTAGTGGATTTGTCTCAAGAGCCTTCATTTGCTAACCTGCTAGATGAGACATAACCATTGTCACAACCTTCAAGATGATGCAATCGAGATGAAGATCTTCAAGAATGACATGTTCTTCTTCGAATAGTTGGCGAGATACAACGCTGTCGTATTGTAAATGCTTACAGTATGTAAAAATTAGCTAAAACATATTATATGTTGATAAATCTAGATGTGTGTTAGAGTGGCTAGTAGATTAAATTAAAAAGAGTTGGTATAAGAAACTTTACTTTTTTTCTTTACTTCTTTTGATTTTGATATTAATATATATATATATATATATATATGTAGGACTTAAATGTTTAGTATGAAGCCTTGGGAGAAGGTGGAAACCTAAGGATGAAAATCTAAACTAGTAGGAGGCTAATTGAAAGGGATGAAAGTAAGGAATGGTCGGATGAAGGCAAGGAATGGGAAACTTCATCCCTATTAGTCGAATACCATGCCCAATGGGCTTCAAGGAGGCTGCCCGAGGCCTTATTAGGGGTTAGAGTTCCTCTTTCGAAGGCATTCAGAGATTAGAAGCTAGGGTTGTAAAGTTTATGGTTTGAAAAACAATTTGTGTACAAAAATTAGAGGATTTCGAGTTAGGGTGAAAAAGTTATGACCATTTGAAGTTAAGGTGTTTATTTAAGATATACTGTTACTCTTTTGAGAGCACGAGGAGTTTTACATCAGCTTTTGAAGATCGGAAGATGCGATTGGAACGCCGATTTCAAGGCCTACATTTTTCACGAAAGAATTATTGCTTTTAGAGTTCATATGAAGGAGTTGTAAGGAGTTGAAGGCGACGCTTCCAAATCAAAAGCAATAAGTAAGTGGATTTGTTTGTAGTAATGATTGGAGCCATAACTTGAGTTTTCGGACGAATTTTTGAATCAAACTTTTTGGAGAATGTAAAATTTTGTGTTAAGAAGCTATAAATTCAAATTTCGTAGCATTTGAGCTTATATTTTGTGAGATATGAAGAAAATTGCACGTGGATGTATAAAGACAAGGGTTTGAAGCGGCTGTTAGGGATTTCAAGATATCTCAAGATTTGCAATGAATTTGCAGTTGAACATTGTTGTAGAGGTTAATAAGAATACATCAGTACCTCATGTAAAATTTGAGTTTGTTTGGACGGTCGGATTAAGAGATATGAGGTGTTGAAGTTCTGGAAAATCTCCACATAAGAATAAACAAGGATTTAGAAGATTTTATCATATTTTGGAAGTTGTGGGTTACTTGAGGATTGTGTATTTGGTGTAATTACTCAAAAAGAGAAAAAATATATATAAACTTAGGGCTTTCCTTATTTTCAAGCTTGATTGAATAATTAGTAACAACTAGAAGCCCAACGTTTTCTTGAGGCAAACTCTCTCTACCCCGACAATGCGTTTGGTATCACATTTGGGAAGGGACTCCCAATGTTTGGTGATTTTGCTAGAAGTGGCAACAACTCCTGATGGTGTTCTAAATGTTATATTTGAAGGAAGTTATGAAGGCCTCAACAATGATCAAATAACTGGGTGGTCTTCCTGCCCTAGTATGAGACTCTATCGACGGTTGAGAGGTCCTATCAATCATCTTTGAAGAGAACAAAGATCAGAGTATGTGGCGAATACAATTCGTCGCATCATAGATTTCCTCAACATATGATGACCGCTCCTCGTGGAATTCGTTCCTAAAAGGAGAGGTAATGTCACAGACATACTCATGTAAGCTAGTAATTACATATACAAACAGGTGGAAGTAAGTAAAAGTAAGTAAAAATAAGTTAATTCTATAGTATTTGATATGGAAGCTTCTTAGAAGCTTCATAGATGCTACTTTGACTTCATAGGTATTTTTAATTGACTTTTTGGATTAGAAACGTGGTCAACAAGTTGGCCATGTGCCACATATGTTGTTAGCTTGAAGATCAAGCTAACTATGTGGCCCACACGTAGAAAAACTTGCCTTGTAAGTCAAGGCATGTGTCCTACAAAGTCAACACATATTAAAGGTCCTATAGAACGTCGCCATATAGCCCCTAGTTAGATAGTATATATAGAGACAAGAGTGAAGCCTTCTTCACTCTTGTCAACTCTTTTCTTGCTTCCAATCTAGTTTCAAGGGTCTCTAGTTTTCTTGTCTTTTGGCAATAGCCATTTTAGTTTCTCTTTAAAGATACATACTTGTTTATTTATATTTTGTTACCTTTCTTTGAGTGAAGGCTCACTTGTTTGAATTGCTTTTTCATCGAGTTCTTATCCTTGACATATGGTTATAAGAGTAAAGCTTTGTTTATTCTTATAAGTACCTTTGTTATTTTTAATCTTATTTTATGAGTCTCTAGTCATTTTGTCTTTAGAAAAGTTATTCTAGTGTTAATAATATACCATCTTTGAGTAATTATCTACTATCTTTTAGTAACATAGATATATATTGGCTCTTTAAATCTCTGTGATTTATGTCCTTGATAATTTTACAAAAGGATTAATTTATTATTCTTAATTTTTTAGAAATAAATAAATTATTCTGATTTTTTGTTGTAATTTATAGATTATAGACTATCTACTTTTAAATTAATATTTTTGATTTTCTAAAATTAATTCTTTCTTTAAAGAGAGTAGAATATTTTTTTTTGAATTTTTTTATTTGACATTAGAGGTTGTGAATTACCTTCATCTAATTTGATTTAAAGATTTATTAAAATTATTTATTATAGAACCTAAAGAAAAAAATTATAGATGCTAGAATGAAGAAAAGTGAGAATAAATTTATAATTATTTCAAATCTTTACAAGCTTGCCTATACTTTCAAGGTTGAAATTTCATGTATTAATTATGTATAAATTATAAAGATTTTATTTCTACATCTATGGAAGAAGTCAATAATAAAGTTCAAAGTCTATACCAAAAAATTATGCAATTGATAAAATCAAGTAGAATAAATTAAAAAATGAATCTAAAAAGTCTTGCTACTATAAGTATAAGAAAAATAATGATTAGTATGCCAAAGAAGTTTGATAGAATAAGTTCATAATTTCAATAATTTTTACAACAAGTGAAGCTCTATCTAAGATTGAATCCTTTTTAATATCTTGATGGATTTATTCAAGTTAGATTCATGTATGTACTTTTATTTGGAAGTGTATTTTTTTTTTCTTTTTTTTTTTAATTTGCATCTTTCATAGAAAATAATTTATAACTTAGATATGATCTAAATTTATTCTTGGAAGTATTTAAAGTCATATTTAAAAAAAATGATTATAAAAGGTAATAGAAAATAAACTCTTATTTTTATAATAAAGATCTATATATATTTCTAAATTCCAAAACCTTACTTGTAATGTGGATTAGAATGAAAACACTCTTATGAATTAATTTTGATGGAGATTCAAAGATAATATTAAAAAAAATTTATTGAAAATTCCAAAAGTAACTCATTGAAATAATTTATTACTCATGTCATTTTATACAATAATCAAATTTTTAAAAGATGTCAAAAATAAAGATTCGATTGAAAAGAAATAAATCAAGTCATGATAAAAATTCCTAAGTTTTTATAAACTTATTGATTAAGGTTAGAAGCTTTGTAAATTAATATGGTATACTTCAAAAAATTTATTGAATAAAAAAAGACTCAATATTATTAAAAAAGATAATACTTATATTATACAAAATCTAAGCACATCGCTTAATATTGTCCTTAATAATTAATAAATAATATTTAATGTTATTAATATTATCAAATATTTTAAATATATATTTGATTTTTAAGAGATTTTCAAAATAAGAGATGTTGTAACATGGCTTAAATAGGATATTTGTATTAATGTACATAGAAATATGTAGTTGGAGTTGTTTTTGGGAAGTTTCTAGAATTGAGGTTAAAATAGTGGTTTATATAGGATCTATTGTGGAACCTTTTAGAAAGACTTAAGGTGGTTATTATGATGGAATCCATTTCTACAATCTTCTAGAAGGGTGGTTATCTTAGTAAGGCTCACCATTAGAGACATTCTACAAAGTTTTAGGGTAGTTGAATAAAGTATAAATAAAACTAAGTGAGGCCATTAGGACATTCAGTCAAGTATAGCTTTAGATTCTTTCTTTCATTAAAGTTTGGTTGTATTTTCTTATTTTGTTCTATTTGGTTCTATTTGATTCTATTCTCTTTTATTTAGTCTTATCTTTTATGTTTTATTTTGTTTAATTTCTTTTAATTTTCAATTGGTGTATGTAGTCTTATGTTGTGTCAAAATCTTTATTATTATAGATTTGGTAAGTTTTTAGATCTTAGAGAATTTAGTCATGTTTCATTGGTATGAAAGCGAATATTAGTCTGTTCTTTGATAGTGTATTGATATCCATCATTTAGTTAAAAATCAATTGTTGTGATCACATTAGATATTATTTTGGAGCTATAATGAGCTATTTTAAGAATTCAGCAAGAAAAGAAAAAGGCGTTTCAATAGCCAAGTTCAACAATGAAATTATAGTATGAAAGATATGGCAGAGTAATCTCAGATGGAAATTCAAATATATTATCCTTTTAGGCTAGATAGCTACTTTGCAAGGGCAAATAGAAGCTTCTAAGACAAGGGAATTCACATCTATTAGACTAAAATTGAGCAAGCTCAATACATTCTCAAGAACCTCAAGGCAAGAAGATGTATGACAATGGCTCTTCAATATGCGATAATATCTCTAATTATCTGGAGCAAATATTAGTAAAAGAATTATATATGCCTCTAGTTATTTGAGAGATGCAACAACCATTTGGTAGTGATATCAAGCTCAAAGCTATAAAGCTTAATGCAAATTTTGTGATTGGGAGGAATTTGAGACTAAGCTTAGGAGTCAATTTTGATCCATCAATATAAAAAAGTTAGCATACAATCAGTTGGCTAACCTTATAGAATCTAGGTGAATGCAAGATTATGTCTTCTAATTTCAAATGACAAGATTTCTTATCTAAGAATATACTAGATATCTAGCTATAGAGAGTTTAGCTTTAACTTATTAAGTAAGTTCTAATAAGTGATGTTTTCTTATTATAAAAGCCAAAATAATATAATAGTATTTAAAGATATTTTATTAATAAAATCCTTTTATATTTAAGAGACTTTATACATAAGGCTTTCTAAAGCATCTAAAAATGTCCTACCAGCCTTGGTACATCAAATCATAACTAACTTTCTGTTGATAAGTTTGATTTTTCATAAATTCAAAGAAAATCCATAATCTTCTTATAAATATCTATCTTTATATTATAATTTTTTTTATAATTCTATATTTCCATCTTAAACAAATATAAAAAGTCTTGGCTTCCAAAAATCTCTTTATTTTGTATAAAATATCAAAATTATAGCAAAATCCCTTCAAAATATTTTTCTCCCCTAAAAGATTTTTTTTCTTCAAATTTCAGAAATTCATATTTCTTATTTAAACCTTTTATTTTTTCTAAAATTTCTAGATAATGTAAAATTTATCCTTAAGCTTTATCATAAAAAAATAAACTATAAATCTACTATTCATCGTCTGACATCTTAGAAATCCTAACAAGTCCTTTAAATCCTAATTTATAAGTATTTAAATACTATTTTTTCTATATCTCAAAAATCCAAACTTTAAATGCTACAAAATTTAAGTGTAAAGTTTATTATCATGATAATATATATTTTTATAAATTTTTTATCTAAAATCTTATCAAATTTCTTAAGATATGGCTCAAAACTCAATCACTAGTAAATCACATTACTTATTGCCTTTAGATTGCAAGCACTGATTTTAACTTGTTATAACTTTTTTATCCCATCTTAGAATTCATCAAAAAATAGATAAAAAATTTAGCTAAAAAAGTATTCTCTTCAACTCCAATTGCCAATTCTTCATTGCATTACGTATGTATGTGTTATATCTAAAAGAATAATAGTAGATACAAAACTCAAACTTTAACTTTGAGTGCCCATATCTTTATTATAAAAACTCCAAACCATCCAAAATCTATACCAAAACCATAATCAAAAATCTAAACTCTTTAATCTTAACTTTTTAAATTCAAATGACCTTAAAAGAATAATCCTAATTTCTAATAAGGTCTCAAATAGCCTCCTTGATGTTCAATATTGACATTACTATATAAATGATGGCTTGCTCTATTTCAAAAAGAAAATTTATAAACCTGATAATGCTATACTTTGGATGCGCATATTTCAAGAGGGACATAATATCCTAATATCTGAATACCTAAGGTGCAAGAAGTCTCTAAAATAACTCTCAAAGACATGATTTTGGATAGGTTTGGATTGTGATATTTGTGCTTTTATACATTCTTGTGAATCAGATTAGCATAATAAAGCATGCAACATGGTATCTCTTGGATTATTATAGCCAATTTGTAATTGGATATAGATAGGATATTTTTATTAGTAACATGTAAAGATAGATAATTGGAACCATATTTGAGAAAATATAGAATTTTTTAGAATTAGGAATGGAGGCTCAAATACAATATCTCTTAGGCAAAATAGCTACTTTGCAAGGGCAAATAGAAACATTTAAGATAAGGATGTCAACATCTATTAGGCTAAAATTGAATAAGTTTAGTACATATTCTAAGACTTGAAGGCAAGAAGATGTATATCAATGGCTCTTCAATATATAACAATACTTCTAATTATGTGGAGTAAATACCACTAAAGAAATTATGTATTCAGTTGGCTATTTGAAAGATGTGGTAGCCATTTGGTGGTGACATCAAATTCAAAGCTATAGAACTCAAGGTAGATTTTATAATTGGAAGGAGTTTGATACTGAGTTTAAGAATCAATTTTGGCCCATAAATGCAAAGAAGATAGTATGTAATCAAGTAACAAATCTTACACAATCTAAGTTAGTACAAGATTATATCTCTTCATTCAAGTCTTTTTATCTCCAAATTAGTAATATTTTGGAGGCGAAGATGATGGATTGATTTTTATGAGGTTTGAAACTTGGGTTCTTGCAAGATGTAGAACTAAAAGATTTACAAATGTTTGAAGACGCAATTAGGATTGTAAAGAGGGTTGATGCTATAGATTTCAAAAATTGTAGAGTAAGACCTGTAACATAAAGTCCTATACCACTATCTAGTATTATGAAAGATTGATGTTCTACAAGAATCATTGAAACTACAAAGACGACAAATATTGGTTAAAAAAGGATTCTGTTTTTATTATTAAAAGCTAAGCCATCAGATTGGAGGTTGTCCAAAATATTAAAATTTAAGCACCAATAAAATAAAAAGAGTTTACAGTCACTAAGATTACTAAGTTAATAATGAGACAAAGTAAGAAAACGAGGCTTTCCAATAAAGGTTCCGAGGACCAATATTAGAGATAGTTATTATCTTTTAAAGATAAATAGTATATTCTTGAATAACTATAAAAAGAATTGATTAGTACATCTAATAGAACTACTAAGTGAACAATCATGTCAAGTGCTTATGGACTATGGCTCTAAAAAAAATTATATCTCTACTAAAATTGTCAATTGATTTAGGATTAAAACTAAGATAATCAAGGAAGAAAGTATATACCTTGCAAATGACAAAGAAAACGTATTAAATGAAACATGTGAAGAAGAAACCTCAAGGTTGATTGACATCTTTATCTTAAGAGAGAGATTTAAGATAACAAAGCTAAGATACAATGTTATCTTTGATATGCCATGGCTAGAGGTGAAAAATAAAGAAGTTGATTGGATAGCAAAGACAATTTCCTTCAAAGATGGTAGATGCAAAGTGACTCTTCATATCTTTACATCAAGTGAAGAGAAAAAAAAAATTTGCAACTAAAGACTTATTTATAGAAGTGACCTTTATGAGGAATCAAATATAATATAAGCATCCAATATATATGATAGTTCTAAATCTTGCATCAATGGTAGAAAAGATAACCAAAGGAATAGAACGGTGTCGTATGGCGTGATTTACTATCTGGGAATACACTGGGTATCTAGCTGTAGAGAGTGTACCTTAAACCTTTATATGATTCTTTTCTTGGCTTCCAAAACTCCTTTATTTTTGTATAAAACTCCAAATATAACAAAATCCCTTCAAAACATATTTTTCCCGCGAAGGGTTTTCTCACCCGGAACTTTAGAAAATCATAACTATTGATCTAACCGTTCAGTTTGTTTCAAATTTACAAGAAGTGGTAGAATTTACCCTTAACTTGTACCAAAAAAAAACCAACCGCAAATTCACTCCCAATCTTCTGGAATCTAAGAAACCCTAGCAGACACTCCAAACCCTAATTTACAAGCACCCGAAAACTATTTTCCTTATATCTCAAAAACCCGAACTCCAAATGTCATAAAACTTATGCACAAAGTTTACTAACATGAAATTACACGTTCTTTGAAATTTTGAGCCAAAACCTCACAAAATTGCTCAAGATATAGCTCAAGAGACAAACACTAGTAATTCGGTTTACTTACTACCCTTAGATTGCATGTGCTGACTTCAAAATCCAATAACTCCTTTATCCCAACTTAGAATCCAATAAGCAGTATGCGAAAAGTATAGCCGCAAAAGTGCTCTCTCTAGTCGTGGTCGCCGATCCTCAATTGCCGTCCGTACGCGTGCGTTATGCCCAAAAGAGTGACAGTAGGTCCAAAACTAACACCTTAACTTTGAGCGCCTATAACTTCTTCATAAAAACCCCAAATGACACAAAACTTGCACCAAAACCTTAACCAAAAACCTAAACCTTCTGATCCTAGCCTTCAAAGTTCGAATGGCCTCGAGAAACTCACCCTAATCCCTTATATGGCCTCGGGCAGCCTCCTCAAAGCCCATTGGTCATGATTTTTGACCAATAGGAATGGAGATTTTCATCATTCATCTCCATTCATCTATATTGGTGCCCTAATTACTCCCTTTGCTACCAAAATCCTTCTTCAATCCTTTTTCTTATAAGATTTACATAATGTATGGTCTAAACACCAAATAAAAGAACCAAAATAAGTTTTTAAATGTCACCAATGTCTAACAAAGGTGATTCTAAATATTTAAAAGTTACTATTAATCAAAACCAATCTTAAAAGTCACTATCAAAAAGAAATTAAATTTATACAAATTCTATAGTAATCTTTTTAAACAACCTCTTCTCAAAGTAATAATCAAATTATATCCTACAACCAACTAAAATCTACTAACATGGCTCTTACCATGTTACTTAATAAATTATATATTAAGTACATAATTACATTATTTTTATATAGTAGCCGAACCACAACACGACAACGGGTAGAGCAACTCATATAGAAATATTGAGATGTCTAATCAATTGACCTATTTAGTAGCATGCTTCTTGATTGAGGTGCCTTCTTTCAAATGGAACTAATGCATGGAGCCAAACCAATAAGTTGGCCAATTTATTGCCTAATACTAAATGAACTTAAAGAGCTGCGAAAGACATTGGAGAAACTTTTAGAGAAGCACCTCATTTAAGAAAGCACATTACTATGGAGAGAACTTGTACTCTTTGCACCTAAGAAAGATGGTAAACTTTAATTTTACATCAACTATCGAGGCCTCAATAAGCAGATTGTTAAGAATGCATATCCACTTCTATACGTAGATGATCTTTTTTATCAACTTCAAGATCCTACCATCTTTAGTAAATTGGACCTTTGGAGTGGATATTTGTAGACACCTATTACAAGAGAAGATTTTGAAAAGATAACATTTTATATATGCTATGGATATTTTAATTAGCTTATTTTATCTTTTGGCCTCACTAATACTCCAACCTTTTTTATAGATCACATGAATAGATTATTTTGGGACCTTTTAAAAATATATGTAGTTGTCTTCATTGATGATATCTTCATATATAATAAAATCCTTCAAGATCATAAACAACACTTACAAGAAGTATTGCACCAACTATAAAATAATTGCTTCTATTGTAAGTAATCAAAATGTGAACTTTGGAAGTTGAAAGTCACCTTTTTGAGGCATGTGGTGTCTTTTGAAAGCATGTGCATAGAGCAAGGTAAAGTAAAAGTAATGGAAGAATTGACCAACTTCCAAAAATGCTTCTAAAGTCCACTCATTCATAGATCTTGCTGGATATTATGACCATTTTGTTCAGCAATTTGCACACATTACTGCTTCATTAACAAACTTATTAGAGAAAGGTGCCTCATTTGAATGAAAATCAAAGTAGGAAAGTGCCTTTGATAGGTTGAAGGAGGTATTCATTACTATTTCAATATTGGAACCATATAATCTCAACTTTCCTTGTATATTTAATATTGATGCTTTTGACTTTGTTATTGGAACAATCTTTCAATAAAACTTTGATAGGAGCCTTCAATTTATGGTATATGAATTACGCAAGCTCAAAAAGACAAAGTGCAATTACTTTGCACGTGATCGAGAAAAATCAATGATTCTATATGCCACAAAGATGTGGTGATACTATTTATTAGAGAAGCGAGTAGTTGTGTGGACTGAACATCAATCTTTGCTACTTGATTTGTATTTTAAAAATATAAAATCATGACATTATCATTGAAAAGAACAATTACAGCTTATTAATATCTAACTTAAGTATAAGCAATGGCAACAACATATTGTATCAAACAGCTTATTGTAATGATTAGACTTGAAAGTCAAATCAATAGATAAATTAGAAGTCACTATCATTAGTAGTGTCAATTCAAATTTAACCAAAGAGATAGAATGGAAAGAAGCTACGCATTGGAATGCTTATTTTAAAATTGTTAGCGATCGGCTGAAAGTAGGCGATATATAATATTAAGATTACAATCTTAGTGATGGCTTTCTTTATTTTAAGAAGTAGATTTATGTACCTGACAATGCTATATTTTGAATGTGCATACTTCAAGAGGGACATGACATCCTAATATTTGGATATCTAGGGCGAGAAAAGTTTTTAGAGTGAATTTTAAGTACATGATTTTGAACAAGTTTGGATTGTAATGTTTGAGCTTTTATACGCTTCTATGAATCATATCAATATAATGAAGCATGCAATATAATGTCTCTTGGATTATTACAGATAGTTCTATTATCTACAATATATTAAAAATAAATGAATAAGGATATGAAGTGGACAATATTTTGGAACATTGCTACCTTCATTGTAGTAGTAAACATCGACAAAAGAGTTTAAGGCAGTTATTTAAGTAGAGTCGATCATCTAAGAACATTCTAAAAAGTCAAAGGTGATAGAACAAAGTATGAATAGGACTAGACAAGGCCTTTTGGAACATCTAGTCACATATTGCTTTGGACCTTTCCATTTAATAAAATTTGATTTTGTATCTTTATATTCAATTCTATTTTTTTCTATTTTTATTTGCTCAATTTTATCTTTTGTATCTTATTTTATTTAATTTTATTCAATTTTATTCTAGTCCATTTTGTACTATTATGTTATGAGATTTTATGTTGCTATAGATTACAAGGATCTTAGACTTTCAAGATAGATCAATTTTTTTTCACAATTCTATTATTTATGGAATATTAGGAGCATCTGACTATGAATCTCATTACATATCTATTGCAGACGCCTTACAATGACACTATGATTGTTGTCTTTGTAGTCCAATTCTTGAAGCAACTTTTCTTGGTAATAATGTGCTTTGATATTGATGCCCTAACACTTGCATAAGTCTACTTTGACACTATCTTTTTACACCATGGATTACTCCTTGTCATTGTTGTCATATTATAATTACTTATAATATGTAAAAAATAATTAATACATATAATATATTCATAAGTCTTGGTATATGTTAGAATGGTTAATAGATTAATTTAAAGAGAGTAGATTTAAGAAACATTATTTTGAATTTTATCTTTTTTTATTATAGCATTTAAACAAATTATAGGACCTAAATATTTAGTATGAAGCCTTAAGACAAGATTAGAGTCTAAAGTTTAAAATTTTAACTAATAAGAGGCTTATTGGGAGAGATGAAAGTAAGACATGGGTGGATGAATGCAAGGAATGGGGATCTTCATTCCTATGGGTTGAAGGCCATGCCTAATGGGCTTCAAGGAGGTTGCCAAAGGTCTTATTAGGAATTATGGTTTATCTTTCAAGGTATTTTAGCTTTGCAAGCTAAGGTCATAAATTTTAGGTTTTTGAATATGGATTGGATGTAAATTTTGTATAATTTGAAGTTTTTATGAAGGAATTATTGGCACTCAAAGTTAAGGTGTCAATTTCATACCTACTATCACTCTTTGGGACATGACATACATTTACAAAGAGTAATGAAAGATCGGCGATTGGGATTGGAGAGAAATTTTTTTCAACTATACTTTTTATATATTATTTGATGAATTTGGAATTCAAATAAAGAAGTTATAGAGGGTTGAAGTTAGCACATCCAAATTAAAGGCAATAAGTAAGTGATTTTATTCATAGTAATGGTTGAAGCCATATCTTGAGTTTTAGGACAAATTTTTAGCTCAAACCTTTTAGAGAAGGTAGATTATTAAGTTAAAAAGCTATAAATACAAAAATTGTGGCATTTGAGTATTTAATTTGTGAGATATGAAGAAAATTGCATGTAGATATATAAAAATTAGGATTTGAAGCTATTGTTAGGATTTTGGTGATATCTTAAGATCTAAAATGAATTTACAATTAAAATTTGTTATAATAGTTGTTAGAAGTATAATAATACTTTCTATAAAATTTAAGTATGTTTGGACGGTCCAATTAGAAGATATGAATTTTTGAAGTTCAAGAATAATACTCCATAAGGATATTTAAGGATTTAGAGGTTTTATCATATTTTGGATATTTTTGGGAACTTAAGACTTATATATTTGGTATATTAACACCTAAAGATATTATATGTATATATACAAACTTGGTCTTTCTTATCTCAAGACTTGATTGAGCAATTAGAGGTAGTCAGGAGTCCAGTGCTTTCTAAAGGCAAACTTTCTCCACTCCAACATCATTTCAGATCGAGATTTGTGCTTCACTAGGAATTTTTGGCAAGCTTTGTTCAAGCTATTAAGCATATAATTTGCTTTATCTATAACCTTCTATTAAAAAATATATAGACAAATAGAGCATGCAAATTGTACCATAGAAGATATGTTACAAATATTTGTAGTAGTTCACCATAATAGTTGGGATGAATATTTCATGTTCTTAGAGTTTGCATATAATGATAGTATTTAAGCAAATATTAGTCATTCATGATTCTTTCTTAATACCATTCAGCATCTAATTACACTACCAACTCTCTATTGTTTCATCGATATTAAAATTTTGACAATAGATGAGTTCATATAATGGCTTATAACAACCTTATATGAGGCATGACTCTATCTTTTTACTGCACAAAGACAACAAAAGCAGTATGCGGATAACTATTGATAACACAAGATCTTATAGGAAGGTGATCAAATATTACTCTCCAATGCCAACCTTCCACTTGCTACATCAATTCAAGTCAATAAGCTAGCACTTCAATGACTTAGATCTTTTTGTATTTCTGTTATAATTTTTGATATTGCATATTACCTTGAACTTTTGTTACATATTTGGATCCATTTAATCTTCTATATTTTGCAGCTCAAGAAATTTCATATTGAATCAAGGTGCTTTTTAGACTAATATCAATTACCATCACTACCACCAATTGTGATTGATGACCAACAAGAATATGAAGTGGACAATATTTTGAAACATTGCTACCTTTGCCATGGTAATGGACGTCTACAATTTTAGTACAAAGTTCTCTAGAAAGGTTATGCCATCCATGATGCAACATAAGATCACCTTCCCATAAGATCTTGTACAAAATCTCACTCATTATTAGAAAATCATTTGAAAATACTATTGAGAGTGAAATAAGGACGTTTTTTATTAATGGAGAAAAATTGGCTATAATAGGACATGGATAGGATATTCATATTATTTGCTTATAAAGATATGTAGTTAGAGTTATTTTTGAAAAGTCTCTAGAATTGAAATTAAGATGGTGGTTTATGTAGGATCTACCATGGAAACTTCTAAAAAGGCTTAAGGCGGTTTTTTTGGTAGAGCCCACAATTAAAGGCATTCTAAAAAGTTCCAAGGTAATTGAACAAAGTATAAATAGGAGTAATTGAGGCTATTTGGGCATTCAGTCAAGTGTAGCTTCAAACTCTTTCTTTCATTAAAGTTTGGTTGCTTTTTCTTGTTCCATTCTATTTAATCTATTTGATTCTATTTTCTTATACTCAATCTTATCTTTCATGTTCCATTCTATTTACTTACTTTCAATTTTTTTTTCGTTTGCTTAGTCTTATATTCTGTTGAAATCTCTATTGTTATGGATTTAGTAAGATTTTAGACCTTAAAGAATCTACTCTCGTTTTAGATATATTTAGAGATTTTAGATTTTGAGAAATAAAACAAGGCTTATGTATCTGAAGTATTCATAGATATTGTAGCAAATTTGTAGATAAAATTTTATAAGATTAATATTTTATTTTTATTTTTATTTTTATAAATATGAAATCAATACAATTGCATGATTAAAAGATATGGAAGTTTTTTTTGCATTAAGATCTTAGATATTTGAATTTTAGGATTAGTTATGTTTTCCATGATTCTAAAAAATATACTAATTTAATTTATGCTTAAAAATTATTTAAAAATTTTGGACTTATATATCTATACTTTTGATAATTATAAAAAAAAAAAAAAAAAAAAAAAAAATCAATAAGGAGTAATTATTGTTGAAAGTTCAACATCTAGATTGAAGAAGAAAGAAAATCAACATCCAGATTGAAGAAGAAAGAAAATCAACATCCAAGAGTTTTAGGAGATATTTCTCTCAATTGGTGAATTTAATTTTTTTCTAATTTGTATACTTGTTATATACTTAAGAATTTATATGAAGATGAAATTTTAGTCAAAATAAATAATTTAATTAATAAATATTGAGATTTTAAAATTCTTATAAAAATTAATAAGGATTTATTAAAATTTATTTGGATTTCTTTAAGATTTTATTAAGATTTTATTAAAATTTGATTAGAGCTTAATAGAATATATTTAGTCTTTATTAGGAGTTTTATTAGTCTTTCATTATGATTTATTTGTGACATTTTAGATATATATTAAGATTTAATTGAGATTACTTATAATTTTTATTTTTTAAAAAAAATAAGAATTTTTTTTATTTCTTTATAGTTTATTTTTATTTTTTAAAATATTAATTTATGATTTTGAATATTTTTTAATAATTTCTTTTAATTTTTTTTTGAATTTGGATAAAGTTTGATTAAGATTGTTAAGATTTAATTAGAATTTATTTAAGATTCTATTAATTTATCAAAAGCTTATTATTGTAATTTATTATTTATCTTTTATAGTTAGATTTTTGATACATTTTTAAGCAAGAATTTACATAATACAACATTATAATCTTAAATTTATTTCATAGCATAATCCATGCTTTTGTTATTTATGTAGAAAGTTACAAGTACAAATCATGATTAGTAGGTGCAAGAACTTTCATGCATTTTACCAAAAAAAATGATATTTTTTTATTTATACTGCATCTATTTTTAAAGATGAAAAGATTTTAAATGGCATTTCAAGCCAATATCAACATTATCAAGATGTTTTTTAAAGAAATAATACTAATATTCTTCTAAAGCTTTATCTTTACGATTCATTAAGTGTTGGAATATGACTGGTATATTGGTAAGTCTATAAGGTATGACATTGTATTCAAAACGTCTATATCTAGTGTGAAATATTGTATTCCATTCATCTCCTTCTTTAATGCATACCAAGTTATATGCATCTCGTAGATCAATCTTTATAAAGATCTTTGCTTGGCTAAGTTGATCAAGAATTTTGGATATCAATGGCAATGGATAATAATTCTTTACCGTGATTTTATTGAAACAATCATAATTGACATGCATCTGTATAGATCCATCTTTTTTCTTCACAAATAATATGAGAGCACCAACTGACAACTTGGAATGTCAAATAAAATTCTTAGCCAAATTTTCCTCAATATACTCCTTTAAAGTCGCAAGCTCATTATGAGATAAATTATAGATAGATCCAAATGGTGGTTGAATACCTTCTTGAAGATCAATCGCACAATCTTAAGAATAATGCTTCAGTAGAATGTCAGCATTTTTTTTTCCAAATACATCTGTAAAATCCTTATATGCATCTGAAATTATTATTGTAGCAACCATAGATTCTCATTGCGGATTCGCATAGACAGTAAATATAGTGCCCTATTTGGCCGCCCTCACAGATATTCTAGCTCCAATAAATAAATATTATTTAAGTTTTGGATTATCGGATATTAAAAGCTTTTTTATAGATTTAGGGGTTCTATGATCTATTAGAAGTAATTTTAACTTTGAAGATATCCAATCTATTTGTGGATTATATTTTTCAAGCTATGAGAGTCCTAAAATGATTTGACTTGATAGTGATCTAATGACATTGAATACTACTTAGTTACTATGATTGTCAAAGGTTATTTCTAATGGAATTGTTTCATAAGTGACATCTCTAAGGGATAACGATCGACCATCTATTACTTCTACATGTATGGCTTTGGATTTTTTGACCATATAGATTTTGTGCAATCTTAAAAATTCTTCATCAATAAAACATGGAAAGGCTCTCAAGTCAAGTAATGTATGACACTCTTCTTTTGTGACTCCTAATTGTACAAGTATAATAAAACAACAAGAAGGGCTGGTAGACAGTATAGGACCTTTTTTGATTTGTGATAGTGAAGAATCCAATGACATAGTCCCTACTTTGGCTGGATGTTCTTGTTTTCCTACAAAGCTTTTGATGATGTAGCTGCACTCTTTATTTGATATGTATGTTGATATTTCTTTGAACAATTATTTACCTTGTGGTGAGGTTTTTTATAATATTAGTATTTATTAATTTTTTTTGGATGCTTTTTTTTCTTATTTAGAAAGAAGTTTGAAGCAAACTGCATCAAACTATATATCTTTTGCTTCCAAATGCTTATTAGAATTAGATGGTGAAGAAGTTGCATAATAATTGGTATACATATGTGGCATAATTAAAGAAAATTTATCTTATCATCATTAAAATAAATAGTTATCATACTAATAGCTTTATTAAGTATTTGAGGATTTGGCATAGATAAGAATAAGCCCTTGACATTGTCTCTTAATTTCCAATGAAATTGATTCATCAATGTATCTTCTTCTCAATTTATATCACATGTTAATTGTCAAAAATCTAAGGCATACATTGATGCAAAATACATTTTTTGTCAAAGGCTTTGAATTTTAATTATTGAAGAATGAACCTTATCATATTCACCAAATGTTTTTGCAAATGCTACTAAAAATGCTTCAAAATTATAGAATATAGAAGAATTCTTTTCAAATAATGGAATGAATTAAGATAAAGTTTGAATTAAAAGCAAGGTTCCAACTAAACCAACATGAGATACTTTAATGGAATATTATTGAGGTTGAAGCAAGATAATTAGTTGTACTTGATTTATAAAGCCATGAAATTTTGAGCGGGTGTCATCAAACTTTTTCAAAAGGCTGATCCTTGATTCTTTTGCTATTATTATTATCAGATCATTGCTTTGAGTGGATGCACCTCCCATATTTGTTAAAGTAGATATAGTCATTTGAAATTTTGGAACTTGTATTTCCATTTGATGTGGTGGTTGAGGCACTCCAACTCCTTGACTATTATGTATGGTCATATATAGTTCTTCATTCTATTTTGACAAAGTCTTTGTCTTAATCCTCAATACTTCAAGAGCATTAAGAATAGAATCTAATTTGATCTCTTTAGAATCTATCATATTGACTTTTCTACCTTCTGCCATAAAAAATCAAAGAAATACATGCATTCAAAGGAAAAAAACCTGATCTATCGTATAAAGAAAAAAAAAAACAAAATTATACTAAGAAAAAAATAATATTAGTCTAACGGAGGATAATCCGCAACCTCTAAAATGCTATAGTACTTTCAAGAAGAGAGATAATCTATTCTCTATTAAGAAAGACCAAGCTTCTAATATTGTCTTATGGGAGTCTCGACAAACTATTAGTAACCATATACAAGATAAGGATTCAAGACCGAGAAATGGAGTTAGTTCAATATTAGAACAATAACTAGATACAAGGCAAGAAGGTCCTAGCTAAATTAGAAGAAGTGAATTGTCAAGATTGAGAATCTCCTCAGCCTTGACTTCTATATATATTAGGTCCTAAGAAGCTTCTTGATAAGTTTTTATGAGGCTTGAGAACAAAGCAAGCTTAAGATCCTTCTTTAGCAACTTCCTAAATCATCTAAAGTCTCCTAAAACCTACCAAAATCTCTTATGACCTTCTAAAATTTTCTTAGAATCTACTAGAACCTTCTTAGAATCTATTAGAATCTTTTGGAACCTTCTAAGATCTACAAAAATCTCCTAGAACCTCTTAAAATCTTCTCAAACCTTCTTTAGTTATATATCCGTGACAATATTTTGTACCAACATGGAATTGAAGTAGATTTTTTTAATAAGCATCTATATTGATATTTTATTGTTGTTGAGATTCTTTTAGTTGTGCGTTCATTGTTATACACATCTCTAATAAATAATTTGCTAAATATTTTATAATAAGATTATCAAATTTTAAAAAGTTAAAAGTATTAAGTTACCTATGATTACTATAATTAACAAAAAAAAGATATTTTTTGAATAAAAAAATATATTATATTATTATAAATAAATTTTATTAATAGAAAAAATATTATTTAATCATCTTTTTGGTAATTGATGGTAAACCTCAAATACTATTCTAAAACTTAATTCACCTACTTTATTTGTCTATCAATTTGATGATAAAAATCCAAAGATAATTTTAGGTCTAGTTTTATAATTTTAAAAAGATTTTTCTAAAATATTCATATAAATTGAATCCTCTTATCTAATATAATATGCCTTGATAATCTATAATAGGAATAAATATTATCAAGGAAAAGATTAGTTATTTTTTCACTTATGATAAATTTTATATATGATACAAAATGTACCACCATGACAAAATAATCTACTATCACAGATATAAACTTATAAGAATCTTAGATTGAAAGATTCATGATAGATCCATGAAATCAAAAAACCGTAGTTGTTCTTCCATAGATAATGATCAAAGAAGTCTATAAGATCTATGACAAGGAATTTTTGATCTTGAAAAAATGTCACATGATTGTCCAAAGTCTTTAAATGCCTCCTATATTTAAAGCCATCAAAAATCTTTAGATATTACTTTCAAAATTTTATAATATCCAAAATAATCTATTACTAAGAAGTCATAACGAGCTTGAAATATAATCGTGCTTCATCTTTTGAAATATTTAAGTGTCTCTTAAAATAAAATAGATTATTTTTAAACTCAAACTTAGAAGTATTATGAGATTAAAAAGAATTGTTATTATTATTATCATGAATAAGAAGATTCAAAAATATACCTATTTGAACTTGCTTGAAAAATATTGAATCAATAGTTAATATTGATTTTATTACTTAAATATAAAATTTCTTTGGCTTTAAAAGAATCTTTTTTATTGATTGAAAGATACATCTTTTTTTAATTTATAAAAGATAAAAAAAAGTAATAAGTTATTTTAGACTTCTATTATTCTTAAAATAAATCTACAATAACAAGGAGCTCTTTATTATGGATCTCAAAAATAATCTTGGCTGCTAAAAATTTCTTAGAATAAAAAGCTATAAAGTGGAATTTGTTATCAACTTCTATGTATAACAATATTACAGTTAAGGCAAAGTTTGATGTATTTATTTCTATAAAGAACGACTTAAAAAATTTAATGTAATATAAATTTGATATTGAATAAAATATTACTTTTAAGCTTCAAAAAATACTTCAATTTCTTTATTCTACTCAAGTTTGTTTTTATAAATTAAACATGAAAGAAAAAATTTGTAATTCAAAAAATATTTTTAATAGAAATCCAATTAAATTACTAAATTTTAAAAAATATTGAATATTTTTTATTTTTCTTAAAAGCTTCCAATCTATAATAGTTTGGACCTTCTTAGAATCCATCATAAGGCCATCATTTGAAATGATGTAGTCTAAGAAGTCAATTTGAATAATATAAAATATATATTTTTTTATTTTAGAATATAATCTTATATCTTTCAATTTTTATAATACAAAATAAATAAGAAGATCATACTCTTATATATTCTTAGAATAGATTAAAAAATTGTATAAATAATAGATAAAAAAATCATCAAAAAAATCACAAAAAATATTATTCATTAAATGTCAAAAAGTATCTAATGCATTTGTGAGTCCAAAAGGCATGACATTATATTACAAAAAATGTAATTTAAAGTTTTTTTACCATCAAAAATAGATGTTGCATTGTTGTATAACAATATGGCCATAAAATGAAAGAAGAGAAGAAATATAAAAAAAATTAAATAAAAATATTTTAAAAAATTATCTTAAAAATATATATAATAGAAAAGAGGTAGAAAAAAATTAATAAGTGCTAATATTACTTTTTTATAGAAGAAACTTATATTCACTTTATAGAACCATAAATGAGCCAAATTAAAATAAATGAGATATATAATTAATATAAGAATCTTTAAGAAGAATTTTAGAATAGTTTTTAGAAAAAAATTACCTCAAAGTACCAAGAATTGTTATCTAGAGAAGATTGGTTGTAAATCAAGGTCGAAATCAGACCTCAAGACACAAAACCATGCATCTATAACAACTCTAGGATTTTTTGATTAATCAAAGAACAAGATTTAAGAAAACACTTATGAGAAGAATTTTTAAAATTAATTTCATGTGATTTGAAGGCATATTGAGGTTTTGAAGGCTTTTCAAAATAAAAAATATATTCAATGGATTTGGATTTTAAAAATTATAAAGAAGTTTATAATTTTGAAGATTATATGAGTGTTGTAGCATATTTATAAGTAAAATTTTGTTAGTCTATTATTGTATTTATCTTGAATGTATTTGCAAAATTTGAAATAAATCAAACAATTAAATTGACAATTATAAAAAAAATTATGGATTTTAATTACAAATAATTGAATTTTAGGAGTAGTAAGGATTTTTACAATCTTGGAATATTTGCTAATTTGATTGAAGCCAAAATTTGTGATAGCTATTTAAACTTAAAATTCTATACACAAACCAATTTTTAAAGGAATTAAATTGCTCAATAAGAAAAAATTGCTATTAAAATATTAAAATCTTGATTAGAGAAAGAGAACAATTGGCATCCATGTAATTTAGGAGCTTTTTCTTTTAAATGGTTAAATTGATTTTCCTAAAAAAATTTATACTTATTAATTGATTATAGATTGAAATATAAAAATATTTCAATTAAGGTCAATAACTTAATTAATATTTATTAATTTTTTAAAATATTTATAGTAATTGATTAAGATTTATTTAGTATTTTTTTAGAATTATTTAGAATTTTATTAGGATTTATTTAGAATTTTGTTTAAAAATTAATTAGAATTTGATTAAAATTTGATTAGAATTCCATTAAGGTTTTATTAAGGTTTGATCTAAGATTTAGGATTTGGCTAGGATTTGGTTAAATTTTGGTTAGAATTTAATGAAGATTTGATTGTGACTATATTAAGATTTCATTAGTATTTACTTATGGTTTATTTAGGATTTATTTATAATTTTCATTTTTATTATTTTCTAAGATTTTTTGTTATTTCTTTAAAATTTTATATTTTAATTTTTTAAAGATTATTTTTATTTTTTTAAGGTTTTTATTTTAAATTTTATTAGAAATTTTTTAATATTTTTTTAAAATAATTTGTGACTTCTTAACTTTTTTCTATAATTTCTTTTAAATTTCTTTTGAATTACTTAAAATTTAGTTAAAATTATTAAGAATTACTAAGAATTTATTTAAGATTCAATTAGAATTGGTAGGATCTGATTGTTATATTTTCTATTTACCTTCCATGGTCAGGTGTCTAGTACATTTTCAAGGAAGAATTCACATTATATAACAATGTATATAACAATAGTGACCTTTCTTTTAAAGCATGCCTGAAAGCTCTTACACCTATCAATAATGGTTTGATTATATTAGATTTATGGATTTTTACTTTAATAATAAAATTATGGATTAAACTATAGAAAAAATCAAGGTTATAAGAAATTCAATCTATTTAAGGATTATATTTTTTTAACCATAATAATTTTAAAATAATTGAATTAAAAGGAGATCTAATCATATTAAATATCATTAAGCTATTATGATTATTAATTGCTATATTTTTAAAAAAAAATCATAGATAACATCTCCAAAAGATAAGAATTGACCACCTATGATTTTTACATGTATGGATTTAGTTTTCTTGAGTAAAGATACTTAGTATTTTTAACACAATCTTTATCTATAAAATAAGCTAAGACTTTTGGATCTAATAAAGGAAAGATCTTGTGATATTTTGGTCATAAATAAACTTCTATTATAAAATAAGATAAGAGATCGAAAGAAAAAATAAGACCTTATTAAATGTTATACAAGATTCTAATTGCATGGTTATCAAAGGCATGAATCTTAAAGAACCAAAAATTCAATATATTCTTAGGTAATTAAAAAAAATAGATATTCACTTAAAAATAATATAGTATTGAAATTAGAATGGCTATTGACAAAGACAAAAAATCTTGAAAGTCTTGTAACAAGAAAAAAAAAAACTAAAAAAATATTGACGAGAGTGAAGAACGCTTCATTCTTCCTGATATATATTATCTAGTTAGAAGCTATGTGGCAATATTCCATAGGATCTTCAACATATGTTTAATTTGTAAGACACGTATTTTAACTTGCAAAGCAAGTTTTCTATATATATATATGACATTATTAGCTTGTACCACAAACAATCAACACATGCCACACAGGGCTAACTTGTTGGCTAAGTTTCTAATCTATCAATCACTAATAGATATGTATGAATGTGAAATCCCATTTATAAGCTTTTAGAAAGCTTTTCTGTAAGATATTATTAAATTAATATATTTTTATCTATTTATAATATCCATATAATTATTAAAATAAATATGTATGTCCATGACAATGGTCCCTATTGTAGCCAAAGAAACTCATTTTTTAACACGTTATTCTTTTTGGCAACGGTACTCCTTATTTTATAATTATATTATTTTTTTAGATAATTTTGAGTAATGTGCTTAGGTTCTCTACAATAAAAGCATAATTCTTCTTAACAATATTAAATCTTTTCTTGTTCATTAAGAATTTTGAAATATAATGTCTCAATTTTTATAGGTTGTGGCCTTAATAAATAAGCTTTTGGAAACTTAGAAGTTGTCTCTATTACTTGATTTATACACTTTCAATCAAACCTTTCTTATTGATATCTTTTAAAAAGTCTATTGTCACATGTAATGGCTTGAGCAATAAATTGCTCCAATGAATTGCTATTGATATTGTGAATAATAAATTTTTGATATTACCTTTTAATCCATATTGAAGTTGATTGATAAAGGCTTTGTCATTCTAATCCACATCTATGAAGGAAAAAAACTCAATAAAGGTAAATAAATAAGTGAGAATTTTTTTAAAGAAAGATGATAAAATAAAAATAATATATATATATATATAAAATAAAATGGCTATTACCAAAAGATAAGAAAATCAAAAATCCTTGAAACTAGACTAAAAGCAAAAAAAGAATTGACAAGAATAAAGAAGGCTTTACTCTTACCTCTATATTTATTATCTACCTAAAAGCTATATAATAATATTCTATAGGATTTCTAACACATGTCCAATTTGTCAGACATATGTCTCAATTTACAAGGCAAGTTTCCTATGTGTGTGTCACATTGTTAGCTTTTACCACAAGCTATCAATACATGTGACATGTGACTAATTTATTGGCCAAGTTTCTAATCTATCAATGATCTATAGACATGTATAAAATGATATTTATGAAGCTTCTAAGAAGCTTATCTAGAAGATATTATGAAACTAATTTATTTTTATCTACTTCTATCTATTCATATCATTTAAATAAGTATTAGAATAAATATGTATAAGTGTACATTTACATTCAACTTGAATAAATCCATGAAGATATTAGAAAAGATGCCACTTTAGATAAAGCTTCACTTATTATAGAAATTCTTAAAACTTTGATCTTATTCCATCAAATTTCTCCAACATATTTATCTTTGCTTCTTTTATACTTATAATAGCAAAACTTCTTAGATTCAATTGTAAATTTGATCTACTTATTTTTTAAAATTGCTTAACTTCTTAGTATAGACTTTGAACTTCATTGTTAAATTCTTCTATAGATATAGGAATAGTACCTCTAAGGTTGACATTAAAAATATGTGAGATTTTTAATCCAACAATGTAACCAAGCTTGTAAAGATATGCAATAGTGTAAATCTATTCTCACTTTTGTTAAGAATGGCATCTATAATTTTTTCCTTCCATGGACAATTCAAATTAATCCACAAATAAAATTAGAAGAGGATAATTTACAATCTCTAATACCAAATGAAATTTTTTACAAAAAAAAGATAGTCTACTTTATTTTATAAAAAAATGATATTAAAAAAATAAAATATTAGTTTAAAAATAGATAGTCTATATCCTTTAAAATACAAAAATAGAAGTGAAGTAATTCATTCACTTCTAAAATAAAACAAAAACTATAAATTAAAACTCTTGTCAAATTGTTAAGAACATAAATTTTAAAGACATAATATCAAATGGTTAATACTATCAAAGACATGAATATTAAAGAATCAAATGGTCAAGAAACTTTTGTGTTACTAAAAAAAAAGAGTAAATAATCACTTAAAGATGGTATACTATTGAAGTAGAATGGCTACTAACAAAGACAAGAAAACTAAAGTCTCTTGAAATAAGACTAAAAATAAAAAAAAGTGTTGGTAAGAGTGAAAAAGACTTTATTCTTGCCTCCATATATACTATCTAATTAGGAGCTATGTAGCCACATTCTATAGGACCTCCAACACATTTCTAACTTATAAGACATGTGTCTAACTTGCAAGATAAGTTTCCTATATGTGTGCCACATGATTTGCTTGTACTACAAGCTATCAATATGTGTGACACGTGGCTAACCTGTTGGCTAAGTTTTTACCTTACCAATCAATTACTAACACATATAAAGTCAAATTTGCATCTATAATGCTTATAAGAAGCTTCGGCACAAGATATTATCAAATCTGCTTATATATATCCTCTACCTAATACTTTTTATTTAGGTAAATATGTATATCCATAATATATAGCAATTTAATATAAGATGACTTTTAAAGCAATAAAAGAGATATATTACCATTTGACTTGCAACCTTTTAAAATAAAATCCTATTACATAATTTTATATTAGATGCAACATAAACTCTTACTTTTTATATACTAATTTAATATTAATAAGAGAAACAATGTAAAAATAATGGTAAAAAATAAAAATAAAATAAAATAAAATTCTTACAAATTAATTTTTAATGACATCAATATAAGAGTTTTTTTAAAAAAAATTAATTAAGTCTTTTTTATTTTTTATTTTACTTATAAAAATACCATTATTAATATAAATATTAATTTTTTTTAATAATTTTATTAAAGTAATATAATTTTTTACTTATATTAGATTTAATCAAGAACCTTCTAATATCTTTTTTCTACAAGAATATAAATTAAGTAGCATAATCAAGGCTAAATATAGAGATGATTTGTAAGAAAAAGAATTTTGTCATATATTAGAAGCTAATTTGTCTTATAAACAAATAAAAGAATAAGAAAAGATAACATATATATATATCAATTGGTTCAAAATTTATAAATATGATAATATTATTATTTATAAATAGAATTAATTATTAATTAATATATAAACAACTTTGTAATTTTTTGTAAGTCACTCATTAAAATATTAATGCAAACATTACTATTACAACCACGTTTTACATCTTTTCAAATCCAAATATAAATTGGCCAATATTAAAAAGTTTTTGGCATATTATAACATCCAAATCTTAATAGACCAATAAATATCTATGTTAATGGATAAAAAATGATAAACTTAGTCTCTTTTTAAATAAACCTTTTAATCAAGCCCTCTTATAATCAAGTATTTAAATAAATACTTAAATCAATATGTTAGGTAATTTTTCCCTATCCAACTTCATTAGATGTATGATTTGATGCAAATAACATTGCAAAGATATCAATTGTTAGGCTCATTAAAATCCATTTATAAATAAAGACGATTTTTACTTTATCTTTAATATAAAATATAAATAAATAAATAAATAAACCAAAGACAAAAAAACTTTGTTAGAAATTTAAATCCATTTGCTTGCTGAAATTAAAATACTCTTGCAAATACATATTTCATGAATTTTATTTTACTTGTACTTATTATAAAATTTCATCAATATAATTCTAAATCTTTCTAACAATACATTGACAAGTTATATATGTTTATTTAGCTACCTTATAAAACTAAAACAATGATAGTTTAACAAATAAATTTTCACCTACCCCAATTTGAAATGTTTAACAAAATTTATGGTTGAATCTCAAGGATGAAACAAAATTGTTTATTAATTTTTAGAACTTGGACCTAATTTCAATAAAATTTCTTACAAAATTTTTTCTATGCCCTGTCTACCTGAATGATGATAGCATCCTTCACGGCACGATTAATCTGGAAGTTTTCCCTCCTACACTGTAGCATTGAAATTTGTAGATAAAAGCTTGCCCAGGTTAGATAGGCAATAACATGCAGACACACATTGTAAACATGGCTCAGTCTGCCAGCATAAGCATGTCAGAAAGAGTGAAAAAATCATCCTCAGGTACACAATTCATAATATTAGCGGCAACAATATTGCATATCAAGCTAAAGATTGCTTGAATGGAAAGATTTGTCATAGCTGCTCCCTTGGACTGCAACTAGACAAAGCCATGTGCGTCTGCTTTGGATACAAGGGACATCCTAAGAATGCATCCTTCACAATGAGAAAGCTCCGTAGCATTCATGAAAATTTGGCTCAAAGGAGCATATCTAGTAAGTAGCTTCATAACGCATGTAGGTGCAAAGCTAATACGTCGTCACTTTCAGGATTGCAACATTGCAACACATGTCAATACAAAACCTTGCGGTGCGGTAGATGAGGAGCGACTACAAGTGAAATGATGCTTGTTGCGGAGGTAGCTACGCTGCTGCTCATGGCATCGGTTCCGTGAACCTCCATTCCGAGAGGTCTAGATTCTCCATTCTTGTTCGATAAACCGTTGCATCAGGACCCAGATGGTTTGCTTAAGTTGCTATAAAAGGCATAACATGGGAGAACCCTAATTAGTTCAGGTGAATTATCAGAGAATTTGCGTGCATATTTCAAATAAAATGCTTTCCCCTATTACTGACAACTGACAATGATATCCAAAAAAAATATCAATTACGACTACAATCCAGCGAAATATTTAATACAACAATTAAATATTCTAAATTTTAGGTTAGCCTTTGCATAATGCAAAAGTTGTGTAAACTTCTAGAAGAAAAAAAGGTTGCACCTGAAAGCCAATTCAGATCATGCATCTGGAGATATAATGCGTCAAACCCATCTCTTCAAGTGGGATTCCATATTCTGCCATTTTTTCTTCGTACGCCTTGATAACATCATTGTGTGCCTACCAACCAAAAGGATTGTCTTGTTTCCATATATTGACTGTACCGTACATGAGATGAAGCAAAATTCACATGGACATATTTTGCAGATACTTACCACGTTTTTTCCCAAGCACACAGACAACACGACTACCTTCAAAATTTTCCCGAGATCGTATCGCAGGGACTTGATCAGGTTATTCTTCGATTCCAAAACTTTTTCAGCACTAGAGTGAACACCTCCTTGAACTTCTCCCGTTCCAAGCTGTGCTTCCTACAAATTGACCAAAACCATGTAGACAAAAAATGAAAACGACCTCGCAATTTCTGACAGGATTATTTGATACTCAAATAACCATAATATGCAGAATATAGTTCAAAAGCTGAAGTGTACGGACACAACTTAAAGATGAACAAATTCAGTGTTTGAATATTTGACCTTCTTTTCGAGCTTCTCTCCCAGAACTTGCACCTTCCGTTGCAGAAGCATGCTTTGGAGTCCACATTTTTGCTGAACATCGTGGACGCTGCTCACGAACTTAGAAAAAATTTCATCGCGCTCCGCTTGTAGCTGTTTTGTCGTGATTTTAGCAAGAACAAACCATCAGTTGATAAGTGTAATATGCAGAGTATTACACTACCCGCACAAATCCATTCTGCCCACTGCTTGACACATTATTCTCCAAGACCGCGAAGGGTGGAGACATTTGATAAGGCAACAAAATCCAGAATTAGCAGTCATTGTGCCAAATGCGAGCGCTTGTGAGATACAACGAGATACTGAAGAGAACAATCCTGGGACTGTGAAGTGGCAGATGCTTGCAACCTATCCAATCTCATACGTGTCAAACTGATTGTCGAACGCACACTTTGACTGAGATTGCAAACGCTTAGTATTGAGTCCACTCTCATCGGATATAGGTTACAAATGAACGCATCATCTCATCAAACCACCAGCGGGATCTTCTATCGACAAGCTTGGCTACTGTGAAGTTTCATCGGTGTGAAGATCCCAGACCTCTCATCGTGTTAAGGGATGGACTTTTGTATTATATATGCACTTGGCGTGTTTGGGCTTGACACATAGGCAATCAATGTGATATGTGCACTCTGGTATTGCCAGCCATCTGTAGTGGATGAAGGTTTTAGTACATGCAAAAATTTACACGAAGTCGCCGTTTCACTGATTATCACTTAAAATGTCGTATGTGTATGTAATTGCGGAGCTGAATTCGAAACTTACTTGTTCACACCGGCTTTGGAGGACCTGGTAATCCCACTCAAGCTGCTTGAATTTTTTCGTCGATTCTTTTTGTCTCGAATTCGCTTGAGAAAGTAGTTGTTTGTCCTGCAAACAAGCTCTCCATAAGCCAAAATGAAAAGAAGTATCAGATATGAAATAGGGGGAAGGTCTCTCAACGTCATATCATACAGAATAAAATCAAGCTCAACATTCTGATTCATTATCAATGTTTCGAATTTTGGTCATACGAAATTATTGCCTTTTCATAGTTAGCCATGCCCAATCTCAAAACCTCTACTTCCTTGAGAGCCTTCTCCAGCGGTTCAGTCAGCCGCTTGTTTTCTTGTGCAATTTCATACATCAGTTTCTCGTTCGCGGCTTCTCTCATTTTCATGCCCGTCACATCTTCCTGTGATACCCAAACATTTAATCATGAGAAGAATTTAAATGAAAAGGTAGGCAATAAAGTATTAAGGAATAAGTGAGCAGGTCACGTGTAGTAAATCTGCAGAATATAATTTTCCTACCTTCAAAGTTCTGATCAAATCGAGATTGTTGTGGGTGATATCGTTGTAGTAGCATTTGATTTCAGTGAAAGCTTTCTCGTGATTTTTCATCAATTCACTCACATGTACATTCTTCCGTTCCTCAATTTCGTGAATCTCTGATTTTCGACGCAGATCCATTTCATCTCTCAGAGTCTTGATCTGCGAAAAGGTATCTTGCACAGCATTTGATCAGTCTCTAACGAGTATATCAGCACTGCAATACGTGACCTTTTTTAATGTCTTGAACTTTTATCAGCAGGTTTTGGACATGAAGGAGCTCAATTCAATGCAGGTTGGTGTTGTTACCTTGCGATCTGACTTTTGCTGAAGCTCTTTAGCATTTTGATCAAACTCTTGGCGAATCTTCGTGACCTCTTTAGCATGTTCCTGAAAACAGTTGAGAACGATTTCACTTGAAAACTTCGTACATGAAAACTTTGCACGTCATTTTACCAATAGGGAATTTTTTTATAAACATGTACCATAAGAGAAAACACACATTACCATTTTCACAGAGCGAATGATGTCTTCGTAGGACAATCCCATCTCTTTCACTTGATCCTTGAGAGCACGCTTGTCATTCCTGCAATTGGTGCCCAGAGCCTAACTGCATCAGAACCACCGAATTAGATATTAGCTACACTCTAGATTCTTGAATCTACGTCGACAACCGTATACGACTATGTTAGATGTTAGTCTTGGGTACTAAAAGGTTGTTGAAAAGCAAGGCAACTAACTTTCAGAAGTTCATAGAGCTTCACCAACTCAAGAAAAAGCTCGTAAGGAACTGGTACCTTGATCAAACATGAGAAGCACATAGGGCATCTGGCGATCCGTATATTGTAGAAAGAATGACGTTAAGACTTGTGGTGCTAAGACTTTAGGGCGAACACCCACTTACACGAGCTCTCCTTCACGCTTGCTGAATTGGTCCCGTTGCAATTTTAGAGCTTGCTCATTGTCAGTCTTTACTGTGGCTATCGCATGTTGTTGCTCGTAAAGCAGATGTTTTAATTTTTGGTTGCACAGCTGTCAGTGAGCTTAATCGTGAATTAATAAGTATTTATGCTAAAAAACACTTAATCACAAATGTCATTGTAAACACCTTTAGTCAAAGAGCGCTAAGATATGAAACATAAATCTACTTCCACACATAAGTGGTACTATCCACCTTAAAAACTAAATACAGAGTATCTATCGTCAAAGGTTCTATCAGGCTTCTCCTTGTCACTGATGTACTACGGAATAACCTTTAGTTCGAGCTGGTGGTGTTCTTCAAGCTCTTCCATAGCTCGGTCTTTGTTGCGGAATTCTGCGCGAAGTTTGTCATATTCCTCCTTTTTTATCTCCCAGAATGACGAGATCTTATCCTGAACGATGGTTCAAAATCTCATTTATCAGAACAATGTAGCTCATCTAGAACAGCAACACCAGAATTAACTCCAAGTCACAGTTAAGGGACACTTTAAGCAGGTAGAATACGTGCGCACAGTGTTGGTTATGCATCGAAATCGGCAGGGTTTGAAGAGAACATAAGGCTTCAATAGACACAGGGTCTTAATGTGTGAATGAGTTTCTGCTTTTGCAAAGCATGAAACAAGACTGGACAAAGATGATCCGTGATAAAATCGGATTATCTTGATTACTGCGTCCTTTGCCGCTTACTCTTCGCTAAATTGTAGTACATGTTTTTAGAAGGTGATAGATCTGGTTCAATTACTCTGCAATATAATGATTTGTTGGATGTGGACATGCGAATCCTAATTAATTCACCTCATCAGCGTTGCGATGCTATTAGATTGTGCAGCTTCTTTATCACCGAAATCTGACGGGTGATCCTCAGGATGTTGCTACCGATTCATCGTGAAGGTGAATCGGAACTTTGCAAAGAAGATGAACAATACAAGACCTCACTGTGCGAGAATTTTTTCGAAATTTGTTGAGCTAACATTTTGATATGAAATGATATGCGACAGCAATCTTACCCGTTCGATCATCATAAGGTTGCGCTCTTGCATCTCCTTATCTTTAGCTTCATTGAGCGCAGCAATTTTTGTCAATAGCTCTGATGGTGTTGCACCTGCAGACACTTCCTCTACCTTTTCATTCTTCCCCTTCCCTTTGCCTCCCTTCTTCGGTCCCATCGTGCCTCTCTTCTAGCCCCTTGCAACTAACTTCCAGTCCGCGTGCGGCCTCAGAAAAAAATAGTCACATTCACAACGCTCGATCAAAGCGTCTCCCGTTGTCAAAATCGCAGTTAATGAATTGAAGCTCCCTCTAATAGTTTTGTCTTTGCAACAGAGAGAGGACAGCTGACTGACGCCAGCACTCACCTACAATGAATCAGACACTGTCCAAAACTCATATCCAAACGTCGCTCGAACTCCCCAACGGGTGATTCGAAAGTTGCAGAGCGACCTGCAGACAAAGTTGTAATCAATCTTCCAAAATGTTCCGCCGCAGAACGCAACACTTAATTAGAATGCAAACCGAAAATTCTAGCGGATCAAGCACAAATAGCAACATACATGAAGGGATCGTCATGTATAGGAGCACAAAAAGACAAAAGTGCAAAACGAAGTGAAGATGGAGTGCATAACCGTTTGATATGAACAGCCACGGTTGCGATCGTCTGATTCACGGGCTGAAAGGGAAATGGAAGGCATGAAAGAGTGAAAGAGTGAGTGAGTGAGTGAGAGAGAGTGCGGGAGAGGGAGGGAGAGCGTGAGTGCGAGTAGTATCTGACTGTTCATGTGTGCTGGCATCCATGGATGTGTGTGGCATATTAACAATCCTCCTGGCATCGGACATAGGCCCTCTCTCCCTCCCTCCCTCAGACCCATCCCTTCGCCTCCCTGCCCCCCTGCTCTCCCCACCCTGCTCCGTCTCCCCCCACCCCTATGCTCGTGTGATTGTGCGCGCGCTCGCAAGTATGTTCGTTAGTAAGTCATCTCGTCTGTCCGTTCACCGTTGGATGTACAGTGCATGGAACTCCGTTCTGTTGAGATGCATTTCATCATGTACGGATTCCATCCATCCATCCATCCCGCTCCGCCAGAACCTTCCTGGTGTGGTTGTGTTTGTTCATGGATATGTCAAAGCACAAATCATTTCTGAACAACAAAAATATCAAGGTAGTGGCTAAGATCTCACAAGGACAGAGGCTATGATTGAATTTTTAAAAAGTTTTATGAATTAGGGTTTTGTGATTTTACTTTTCCACCATTTTCAAATTATAATCGAATATCTTAACTTTTGAAAAATTTGTAATAAAAAAACATGTTGCATTTTTAATTTGTATAATTCGTTGCCTTTTTTTCTAATGATTTTTTGTCGTTAAAAATACGATATTGTATTTTAATTGATCAATTCAGAGCTACTAATATGATTTTCTAAATTTTTAGATATTATATACACACACACATACATATATGTATATATGTATGTATGTATGTATGTATAGTGCAGTGGCAAATGATATAAAAACCTCAATTACTTCAAATGTATATAATACTACAATGCATATAAATTGTTTTCAAGAATGTTCTAAATCTTCCACATGTATATAAAAAAAAAATCCATACTACATGTCATTCAATAGCTGTTGAAGTAAAGATGAGTATTTTATTAAATAACCATTATATCTAGCTCCAAGGAAATTGTCATGTGCTTAAATTGCAAAGATATATTTGGCCACAGCTGCACCTGCGTTCAATAAAAATGTGCATTTTGTTCTGAAGTAAATAATATGTTGTTTAACAATTGACATAAAGTTAATTGCAGATGTAATCTTTGCAGAAGAATGTGTACCTCATGTAATGGAACCTCTACTTAAAAGATTGGTCCAAAGAGATAATGATTTTGTATCATTTCCATTCTGGTCATTGTTAAACTAAATGGAGGATAAGTTAGAAGGTAAAAGAAATTATCTTAGATAAATTACTAATGGTCAAAGGACAACAAAAAGATGAAGGAAAGTTACTAAGGTGGCGGCTAGGATTTAAAGTGGTGGCTAGGTTAAGAAGATTCTAGGATTTAGTTGGATGAAAGTAAGATGAATACTAGCCAAAATGGATGTAACCTCTACCTATAAGTAAAGGGTGTTGGAAGTGAGAGGTATCTCATTCCACACTTCTCTTGTGTCTAACCTTACTGATTTTTTCTTACTTGTGTCTTACTTATTGTATTTCTTCAATAGGTTATGGGCCTGCATACACTTTGTTGTGCTATTCAAGTAAGTTGAAGCCATTTGTTGATTGTTGCTCTTGTGTGGAATAGATCTTATAGTGTTTACTGATGTTAGAGATTGTATGATCTAATCTTGTGTTTTGACTTGTGGAGGTTCTGATTTAGACCTTACAGATCTCTTACATTAGTTTGAAGGTTCTTAACTCCTAGGATTGAGTGATTAAGACCTTATACAAAGACCTTCATAGTATCTTTGATTTTGTGGTGAGAAAGTGAATTTTATGAGTGGAAGAACTACATGGTGAGGTTGATTGGAGTTCACATACTTGTTAGAAGCTTCAAAAGTTGCTTTGGGAGTATTTGGAGTGAAGAAACATTCATTTGTTCACAAGAGGGCATTCTGAGATTTTGATAGTACAAAATTGTTATAGTGATTTTAAGCACATAGAAACTCTTTTTCTTGATATTTTTTGATAGACCTCTTCTAAGACATGGCTTCAAGTGAGGGTGAAGGTTTGACAGTGATTAAGAAGTTTAGAAGTGACAATTTCTACCATTGAAAGGTCAAAATGGAGCTTTTGTTGGCGTCTTTGGACCTTTGGGACATTCTAAATGAAAGTGAAGAGCCTCCAAGAATACATGCTGATGCTAAAGAGAGGAAGAACTTCACAAGACGTGAAAAGAAAGATTTTGGCATGATTGCCACCAATTTGGATGAAGCCAACTTTTCTCACATCATCTCTTGCAAAAGACCAGCAGAAGCATGGAAGACTCTTTGCAACATATATGAGAGCAAGAACTTGTCCTATATCATCTTCACAAGGAGAAAATTCTTCACATGTAAGATGGAAGAAGGTGAAGACCTCATGGCTCATGTCAACAAGGTAAAGGTCCGTGCTCATCAACTTACTATTATTGACAAACCTTTAGAAGAGAGTGATATTATCATGACCTTGCTTCTGAGCCTTCTCGAGTCCTACAACTACCTCATTGTGGCATTGGAATCCATCAAAGTAAAAGAACTCACAATGGATTATGTGACACCAAGACTTGCCCATGAAGTGATCAAGAGGAAAGAAAAAGAACCCCAAAGTGAAGATTCAGCTGTCTTTTCAAGGCAAGGCAAGGAGAGTCATTCCAACCAACGTGGCTATGTGAGAACTTGCTTCATTTGTAGAAAACCAGGTCACTTTGCTCAAAATTGCTACAAGGCTAAGAAAAGAGATAGAGAAAGTGCAAACAATGCTCGTAATGAATATGAAGGTAATGATTATGCATTCATGGCAAGTGAAGGTACTTCCATGGCTGCCATGTCCAAGTAGATCATTGATTCTGGTGCCACCAAGCACATGATTCCATACAAGTGTTCATTTGACACTTATGAAGAGATTTCAACAACAAATATCCTCATGGGACACAATGACATAGTACAAGCTATTGGAATAGGCTCTATTATTATAGAGATTATTGTGAAAGGCCAAACCAAGAAAATCAGATTGAAGGACGTCTTATATGTGCCAAAGATGAAGAAAAATCTCCTCTCCATGAGTAAACTTGTTTCACATGGTTGTAAAGTACAATTTGATAAGAATGGGTGTTTTGTGAAGACATTGAAAGGAGATCATATTGCAAAGGGCTTTAGAGATGGCAACCTCTACTTCATCAAGTGTAAGAAGGTAAATGGAATTGAAGTGGCGGCATTTGCTGAATTTCTTCAAGATCAAGACAAGTTTGGTATTTGGCATCGACGCCTTAGTCATTTGAATGCCAAGAGCATGAAAGAACTCCAATCCATGGTAAGTGGCTTAGATCTTGGTCATATAAGCCACAATGCTATGACACTTGCTTATGAAGGTTGTATTCAAGGCAAACAACAAAAGGCCTCATTTCCAAGTGGAGTTGCAACATGTGCAACCAAATTATTGGAAATTATCCATTCTGATGTTTGTGGACCTATGAGGATGCCATCAATAGGAGGTGTAAGGTATTTTGTCACATTCATTGATGACTTTTCAAGGAAAGTATGGATTTTCATCCTCAAAGCAAAGAGTGAGTGCTTCACAAGGTTTAAGGAGTTTAAGGCACTTGAAGAGAAGCAATGTGAATGCAAAATCAAGGTATTGTGTACAGACAATGGGGGTGAGTATATGTCAAAGCAATTCAATGATTTCTTAAAGTTGCATGGTATTGCAAGACAAACCTCCACTCCTTACACTCCACAACAAAATGGAGTTGCTAAAAGAGCAAATTGGACCATTGTGGAGATGGTAAGGAGTATGCTTCATGCACAACATCTGAGACATGAGTTTTGGGGGGAAGCAATGGTGAATATAGTATACAGAAGAAATAGGTATCCTACAAGTGCACTTACATCAATGATGCCAAAAGAAGCTTGGAGTGGGAAAAAACCTTGTATTTCTCACATGAAGACCTTTGGATGCATAGCATATGTAAAGATACCAGATTGTATGAGATCATAATTTGATGCAAAAGGTACAAAATGTGTATTTTTTGGATATTGTGAAGATACAAAGGCTTATAGGCTCATGTATTTGGAGACTAAAAATATCATCAAAAGTCGTGATGTTGAGTTTTTGGAGCACAAGAGTGCTTGTGAGTACTTGGAGATGTGTTTAAGTAGGAGTGATGGTGTGTTTGTGGACAAATCTTCAAATTCAATAAAGAAAGAAGAAGATAAAGACAATGATGGTTGTAAAGGTGGAAATGAAGATGAAGAGGCAAAGAAGGTGGATAAGAAGACCTCTACAATTGCTAAGACCAGCAATGAAGAACATGAAGATGTTGATGATGATGGTGATGAAGATTATGAACCTTTGAGTGAGAAAAGACTATCTTCAAAAGAAAAGAAGGTTGGAGGTGATCATGGAGTGCAACAAGTTGAGTCTTCTTCAAATGAAAGGAGATATCCTTTGAGAGATAGAAAACAACATGGTGAATGGTAGAAGGATCATATTTTTCTTCAAGTAAGTAAAGAACATGCCAATGTTGCATTTCTTGCTGATCCGTTGAGTTTATGTGATGCAATGAAGTCCACGGATGCTATGAAGTGGGAGAATGCTATGGAAGAAGAATACAAATCACTCATGGACAATGGAACATGGGAAATTGATTCAACTTCCATGAAATCAATTTTCAATTGGTTGTAAGTAGGTGTTTAGAACCAAAAGGGATGCAATAGGAAATATTGTGAGGTATAAAGCAAGATTGGTTGTCAAAGGCTACTCACAAGTTGTTGGTATTGATTTCAATGAGACATTTGCTCCCATGGCCAAATTCACCACCATTAGAACCATTGTGACAAATGGGGGAGCAATGGACTTGGAGATGCACCAAATGGATGTGAATATGGCTTTCTTGAATGGAGAATTGAAAGAAGACATCTACATAGATCAACCTCAAGGATTTATTGAAGAAGGCATACAACACCTTATGTGTAAGTTGAAGAAATCCTTGTATGGACTTAAGCAATCATTAAGGACATGGTACCAACGTATCGACACCTTTTTTGTGAAAGAAGGATTTGTGAGGAGTGAGGCTGATCATTCCATGTATGTGATGCAATCAAAAGCCTTCTTGTTAATTGTTATTCTTTATGTTGATGATTTGATCATTTTGACCAATACTTTAAAAAAGATGGATTGGTTGAAGATAAAGTTAGCAAAAGAATTTGAAATGAGTGATTTGGGAGAGCTCTATTATTGCTTAGGAATGGAATTTGTGAGAGATCGAACTAAGAAGATCATTACATTGAGTCAAAAGAAGTACATTAAAGAAGTATTGAAACGGTTCAACATGGAGGAGTGCAAGTCCATTGGAACACCTTTGGAGGCAAATTTGAAGTTGATGAAGCTCACAAATGAGGAATTTGCTGAAGTTGAAGAAGAAATGAAAGATGTTCCATACAAGGCAGTAGTAGGCTCACTTATGTATACAATGGTTGGTACAATGGTAGATCTTGAATATACGGTGAGTGTTGTGAGTCAATACATGTCAAAGGCTAGACCAATTCATTGGGCAACCATTAAGAGGATCTTAAGGTACTTAAAAGGTACTTTGAACTTCAAATTGTATCTTGGAGATGATAGTATTATATTGCATGGATATTATGATGCGGATTGGGCTGGAGATGCAAATAATAGAAGATCAACAATTGGATATGTATTCTCACTCTTATTATATTGCATGGATATTATACAAAATGATTTTCAACAAAGGATGGATACAAAAAAATTGTGTTTGAATTAATGACTAATGATTAAATCATATTGTTAAAATAATTATTGTGAATGCCAATATGGAAAACAATGACTATTGAAGAAACACAATAAATAAGACACAAGTAAGAAGAAATCAGCAAGGTTAGATACAAGAGAAGTTTGGAATGAGATACCTCTCACTTCCAACACTCTTTACTTATAGGTAGAGGTTACATCTATTTTAGCTAGTATTCATCTTACTTTCATCCAACTAAATCCTAGAATCCTCTTAACCTAGCCGCCACCTTGGTAACTTTCCTTCATCTTTTTGTTGCCTTTTGACCATTAGCAATTTATCTAAGATAATTTCTTCTACCTTCTAACTTATCCTCCATTTATTTTAACACTCCCACTTTGCTATTGGTCAAAGGCTAATAAACCTATTGCCTTTGTCAATTTGTAATGTCTATCCTTCACCAATGTTTTTGTGAATAAATCAGCAAGCATGTCTTCTATTGCACAATATTTCATGTCAATTACTCCCATCTCAATCTTCATATGGGAAAGAAATACAACGAAAGTGACAGAAATGAATCTGACAACCACATAGTTTTAGATATTCTCAGGAATATAAAGGTTACAATGCATTTAAGAGTAATTGTGGTCCTTGGATCCATAACTTGTGTACTTTCGTTGCAACACAGAGAAAGTAGATTACCTTTTCGTGACAATTTGGTGGAGAAAGCACAAACAGACAAACGAAGAGAAAGAAAAAGAGAAGGGAGAAAGTAGGGGGAGGACAGAGAGAAAGAAAGGAAACGAAAGAGATAGTTGGGGGGGGGGGGGGGTCGTGATCAGCTGACTTCAATTGCGAAAGCGAGGATGACCAATTGCAGACTAAACCTGATAATGATGTGAAGCAGCTCATTGAAGAGTCTAAATGGGTGGAAATGCGAGCCCACTGGCAGCAGCTTCAACAGCTCAATTGGTCAAAGCAGCAGAATCAGCAGCAGCAAAGCGGGGCCCATCACAACCCCCCCTTCCCTTCTCCTCTCCCCTTCCCTGACGTCTCCCTTCTTCCTTCCTGCCCGCCTGCCCGCCTTGCAGCACGAAACCCAGCGGGCTGGGCTGGGCTGGCTATCCACCACCCTCTGAACATTGCCTTTCATCTCCTCCATAGCTCACGTGTCAGGCCTGGCGAATTGCGCCGTTCATTTCCGGTCTCCAGGCTGTGGCGATCCATCGACCCTTCCACGGGGAGCCTCATCGGTCCATCCACATTGTTGGGAACCGTCGCCGTCATCTCCATCGATCGATCGTCACCATCGCCCACGCCTGTCTGCCTGCACTGGCCACATTGAATCTCTAGGAGTCTCAACTATCCCTAGTTCTGGTCCTAAGCGCTTCGTGCAGCTGGTGGTCCTGTCCCGTCCAGTCGACCTTAGCCTAGCATTAGCGTAGCCCCCGATTCCCGATTCTACCTCAGGCTCGCGGTTCTTATGCCCAAGCGCCGTCGTATATCACTGTAGAGGAGGTTACCGCTTTAGTCGTGTTGTTGTTATTGATTTTTGTTTTTCTCGTTTTTTTTTTCTTTTATTTATTTATTGATATATTACTAATTATCGAACATGTAACCTCGTGCTGTGCTGCACTAGGCAATGCTGAATAGAGTTGCAGTGTCTGTAACTCAGGATGCCGATGTTGTTATGGTTTGCCATCCCCCATTGCTGCTTTTCTGGCGGGTGGGCTTGATCGTTTTACAGCTAGTCCAGCACTTCACGTCGTTGAGGCAACGTCGTCGAGGCAGCTTGCTTAATGTGAGCAAGCTGGGGGTGTGAGATCGTTCAGCTGCCGGGTTTGTGAAAGTTATCAGCAGCTTTAGGTGCTTGTCATCTTTGGTGTTTCGTTTCAAGCGCAAGGGTTCACGGTGCGGTCATGTTAGGGAGCTTGTTTTTGGATCGTGTGGTTTTTATGTGCGAGACATGTCGGTGTTAAACAGTAGAAGCGTCTTGAATGTTAGCACGGCGGTCTTAAGCCTTGCTAGAGGTTAGTTTCGATCGTCTTTAGAATCCCCAAGCGCCAGTTTATATGCCATCGTGGATGATCCTGCTGATCTCAATACCCTTAAATTCCTTCGAAGTTAGTGTCAGCACTCAACGTGCGTCATTATGAACAAGAGGCAGGACGGATGCTTGCCTCGCCGGATGTCTGCTGCCAAGTGAATCCTATTTTCAATCGAGAGCTTTAGTGTGCATCATGGTTACATTAACTTCTTTTTCCTTCTATCACGTAGGCTAGCTCATTTATTCTAGGTTCTCGTTTTCGGCCGCTACTGATCCTGATGATTTTCTTACTTGTGTTCGATGAAGTCTTGAAATTAAAGCAAAGTTGCGATTGGTTAGGTGATTTTGTGTGTTCTGAGTTGAGGTTCTTCAGCTTCTCTGAACCATCATATTGGAGAGCATTCTTTTGGGGTTTTAAGTTACTTTAATGCCGCTCCCTCAATGTGAATTGCGAGCCTATTTTGCTCCGTTATCAATCTAGATCCTTATTCTCTCTCGCAAACATTTTTCCAAAAATCAGGCCTGGAGCAATCTGCAGCTCTGAATCGTTTCCTGAGTTTCTTGTAAAATTTGAGATAAAGTCTTAAAGTCATGTGGCTCAGTTCTTTATTTGTAGCCTGTTTAGGAAAAATTTCTGGATTCCTGACTCTGCTTACAAAAACTCCATATTGAGAGAATAAGATGGTGATCTGAAATATAGGTATGATGGATCCAGAAGTATGGAGTAAGCTCCCCCAGGAGATGCTTCTGGACGTGCTAGCAAGACTCCCCTACAACCGTATCACCAAGTTCCGCGAGGTGTGCAAGAAATGGAAAGAGCTTCTCAATGCGAAGCACTTTACAGACAGGATAGTATCGATTCGAAAATCTCAAACCCCTTTGTTGGTTGTATGCGTCAAGAGGTATCATGCCATCATGGCTTATGACCCAACAATAAAGGAATGGCAAGAAATATTTATCTGGAAAAAACCCCCCAACTTCCAAATTCACTGCTTGCGTGCTGCAGGTGGGGGCTTGCTTTGCTTCAAGGGCAATCTCGGCGAAAGGAAGACCGTGGACGAGGGGGCGACGAGGCTTCTCGTTGTCAATCCCATCACTAAGTTATGGCGCATACTCCCCAGCCTGCCTTCTGGCATCAGAGCCGCAGGGTGTGTGAACTTGGTCGTCCTGGAAAATGAACCAAATCGGTTCAAGATTTTGTTCATGCAAATTCATTGTAACTTGCATCAGCGTCGCTTGGTGGGGACTCTATATGATTCTGCAGCTGATTTATGGACAACATATTGCGAGGACACGACCTTGGAGTCCGTTTACCGGAGTGTGTATGTAAACGGAACGATGCACTATATTGGGTCCGAGCGGGTTCATGAGTATGGCGCCTTAGTTAGCCGAAGACAGGGCGTCTCGTTTGATATGTACAAGAAGGCGTTTTCCAGGTTTGATGCACCATTAACCAGCGAGGTCGGCGCCAAGAAATTCATGGAGCTTCATGGCCGGCTTTCGCTAGTCACATTCTCCACGGTGGCCACTTTCTCCCCCTCGGTGCAGCAGTTCGACGAACAGTCCGGGACCTGGGTGGATGCACAGCTGCTGCCCCCAGGGATTGGTCTCGGTGTGCAAGGTTACGTCCCGCTGGGCCAGGGTTCCTATCTCTACTTCGCCGATCCGCACCGACAGTCGGAAACCGTAGTGTGCTACGATTTGTTGAATAGACAGAGGTTCCTCATTGATGAGTCTTTTCCAGACTTGCGTTCTGAAGGTTTTAAACTGTATCACCCTACTCTATGTTCGGTATAATAAGAACGCACCTTCAGTGTTGCAGGCTTGTAGCAACTCCTGTTGCTGGACGGTATTCGCGGTATGTAGTATCTTAGGTGAGAAACATGAAAGCGTAGGTATGATTACGATGTAATGAAATGGTTTAGAGGAATGGGGGTTGTATGGGGAAGAGTTGACTATGGTGCCGGCCTGACTTCGTTGGAGGTACCCAGCCACCGAAGGTCAGCCATGGAATTGGATTCTGGTCGCCTCCATGCTGGTGAGCCAGATGTGGACCTCCACACCCTTCTGCCCACCTTGATGGCTTCCTCTTTGTACCTCATTGGCTTTGCGATGGCCTCCTGTTTCCTTCATATTGTCCTTCTGCATCCAGCTTCCATTGCAGAGCACCACCTTTTCTTTGCTGGCAGTTCTCTTACTCATTTGTCCTAAAAAAGCCAATGAGAAGTTACGCCAAAGTTGTACCCAAGAAAGTTAAATATTTTTAGTGAATGATTACATCAATTAAGTAATTAGATAGTCTCAACTATATTTTTTGGTATATCTGTTTTTCTTAGTAGCCCGAGAAAGATAAGGATAACAAGTTCAAATGAGGACAATAGAATATGCATGTAGGGTAGATAGAAATAAAAATTAGACTTTTTGTAAATGTTAGTGGTTGAAATGCAGTTCTAGTTTGAATTAGGACCTTCATATGTCAACAATGGTCTCCATCTTATGCTCTTTTTGGAACTTAAGAGAACTAATAAGTAAAAATAAATTGCACACATGAGAATTCCAAAAATTGTATATTGTGATGTAAATGTATATGGATGGTAAAAAGGAGAAATAATTACTTCTTCTCTTATTTTAATTAATTAATTTTTATATTACTTATTTATATTTTAATTTTATTTCACCTTTTCTTATCTCTTTCTACTATAATCTCAATCTTTTTTACTACCCTAAGATTTGATTTTGTTACAATTATGTTGAATTATTTTTTCTATTAATTTTTTCTATTCTTTGCTAATTTTTAAAAACTTCTAATCAATTATTTCAAATTCTTGAAAGTTTGTTTTTATTTTCTTATACTTTTTATTTTATTTTATGTATTTTTCAAAATTATGTTAATTTATTTTGATTTTATTTAAAACTTTATTATATATTTTTATTTATTTATTAAAAATCTTTTTATTTCAAGCAAAAATATATTGTCATATGGTAGAATAAATATAGATAGAATAAATATAGAATAAATATAGTATAAATATATGGAATGAATTGTCATACAATAGAATAAATTCTTTCAACTAAATATTGAAATTAGTAGATTTGTACATAAAGTTATAGCTTGAGGTCAAATACTTAAGTTTTTTTTAGATTTAAATATTATTATAAAAATAATATGATTTGAAACAACTTAATTGGGAGCCATTAATAATACTATTTAAAATTATTTTATTTAATGGTTTTTTAAAATTTAATTAAATTTAAAAATATAAATAAATTATAGTACCTTGATTGGATATGGATAATTTTCCTTGTCAATATTGCTTGCATCTTATTGCAAACCAAAGATTTAGTGGTAGTTTGCAAAGGAGATGCAAAGAAGGTATTATTGCAACTTTGTAACGCATAGAAGTAATTAGATAGAAAAAAGTGGCAATTAAGATGATGTTGAAAGTAAGTGATCAATAGATGTAGTAACAACCGCATTACAAACAAATTAAGAAGTAATAGTTGTCCTATATTTGGAAGCAACAAATGTAAAAGATGGAGACAATTTTTTTGGAAGATCAAAAGAATTGTTTGAAAAAGAGTTTTTCATGGCTATAATTTAGATGCAAAAAATAAAGGATATGAAGCTAGAATGAAGAAGATATGGCTACTTGAGCCAAAACTACCAAATTTATATCTATTATTATGCTTATATATATATATATATATATATATATATTAGAATTTTAAAGAAATACAAACGAAATCAAAAGACATGATAATTTTTTTGATTAAATATTGTATTTAAAATTTAAAGATTGTTAATTTTGGGATTTAATTGAAGATACTATAATGTATTAAAGAAAATAAACTAAAAGCTGGGAATAAAAGAAGATGCATTATAAAAGAGTTTTATTTTATATTATATCTGAAATATGACCAAACTATCTAAAAAATTGAAGATCCTTCAAATCTACAATAATATAAGGCCTTCTCACAAAATAGGATAAAATAGACTAGAACAAAACTAAATGGAATAAAATAGAATAAGACATGAAAGAAAAAACTAAGCAAACAAAAATAGAACAAAACAAATCTAAATAGAAAGATACAAAACCAAACTTTACTAAGAGAAAGAGTCAAAAGCCATATCTGACCAAATGTCCCAAAAAGGCCTTGGTTAGTCCTATTTATACCTTATCTTATTACCTTAGACCTTCTAGAATGTTTTTAGTTGGTGGACCCTACTTAAACAACCATCTTAAATTCTTTTTTTAGAAGGTTGTATGGTAGGCTCCATATAAGCAATTCCCCTAAATCTTCTCTAGAATGTTCCACAGTGGGTCCTACTTAGTCCACTAATCTAACCTCAATTCTAGAAACTTCTATGGTTTTATAAAATAGCTTTATTAAAAATATTTTTATAAAATATAATATAATTTTAGTATTTCAACAATAAAGTCTTGCCACAAAAAAATATAGTCTATTATATTTAAATTTTTTTAAACTATTATCAAATATTTATAAAGAACTTCTTTTAAATTATTGCTCTACTTATAGTATTAGCTTTCAAAGACAAATTAGAATAGAATCAAGATGTAGAAGCAATATTTTATAGTTTGAAAAGAAATTTTATTTTAATTCCTATTTTGTGGCATCCAAATTATTCCAAGCTATTTTTTTATGAAAATAGATGTAAAAAACTTTATATTATCTAAAATTTTATTTTAAATGGATAAAAATAATAAATTTCATCTAAATTACTTTTTATTTAAGAATTTAATAATTAAAAACAATCATAAATAAAAATATTTATCAATTAAAAATAATTATAAGATTTATAAAAAATAAATTCTTATTATTTTAAGTTCATAGTAAAAATGGCATTACTACCTAAAAAATACTTTTTATTTGATTGTAATTTATATCAATTATAAAAAATCTTTAGTATTTAATATTAATACGGATTTTGATAAATTACCAAATCAATTGAAGTATGTCTTTATTACAATTTATATTAAATATTATATATTTTTTTAAAAAATAATAAGGCTTATTAAATACCTTATTTAAATTTTTTTGTACCAAATACTAAGGATATGAATTACAAAAGGCCAAAAGATAAATAAAATTTTGTGTTACAAGAAAAGAATAAATAATTATTCAAAGATGATATAATAACAAACTAAAATGGCTATTGCCAAAGACAAGAAAACTAGAGACTTTTGAAATAAGGTTAAAGACTAGAAAGGTGTTGATAAGAGTGATGAATGCTTCACTCTTGCCTCCATATATACTATCTAACATAGAATTATGTGGCAATATTTTATTGGACTTCCAACATGTATCCAACTTGCAAGATAAGTTTTTTACATGTGTACCATATAGTCATCTTACACCACAAGCCACTAACATGTACAGCATTTTGCTAACTTATTGGTTAAGTTTCTAACATACCAATTAATTGCAAACATATATAAAATCAAATCTATACTTATGAAGCTTTTAAAAAGTTTCACCACAAGATATTATCAAATCTATCTATATTTATATTTTTCCTAATACTTCTTATCTAAGTAAAGAAGTATGTCTATGATACAAAAATGAGAAGAAAATGCTTATAATCAGCAATAAAATATGCTTCTAAAACCATAACTATTGTATCTTTCATTCAACAAGTCAAAAATTCTAATTGATACTACTTTTTAAAATTAAGTCTTTTAAGTATATTAATATCACTTCTTATTTGAGAAGTTAAAATTCTCTTCATAATAAATCTAAAAAATTAGATTTCATCTTTATAATAAATTTAACAAAAAAAGAATTGACATAGATAATAGGAAAGCATAAAAATAAAGACAATGATTTGATTTTTAATTTTTAGAAAAGCTTATTGAAGCATGTTTAGTACTATAATTTAAAGACCTACTATATATTTATTATTAGATAGTCCAACAATATCCATGGCTACTAAAAATTAGGTTGTAGCTATCGTAATCAATAAAAAAAATATATTAAAATAGAAAATAAAAAATAATAATATAATATTATTATACAAGTAATTATTTATTTTTAAATTTATATTATTTAAAAAATTAAGAAGGATAGATAGTAGATAATAATTATTTAAATAATAATTATAATAAGATCATGAAAATATTACTTTCTTCTAAAGGCTTGTCAACAATTGCTAGTTGGTTTGCAAGAGCCTTTACCTTATTGACATGAGCCATGAGATGTTCACCTTCTTCCATCTTGCAAGTAAAGAACTTCCTCCTTATATAGATGATGTTGGATAAGTTTTTGCTCTCATAGATGTTGCAAAGAGTCTTCCATGCTTCTGTTGGACCTTAGCAAGAGATAATGTGGGAGAAGTTGCTTCATCCACATTGGTTGCAATTAATCCAAAAGCCTTCTTTTCTGACGTTTGAACTCCTTCTTCTCCTTCATATCAACATCTTTACTTGGAACCTCTTCACTTTCATCTACAATATCCCCAAGCTCTAAAGATGCCAACCAAAGCTCCATTTTTACCTTCTAATGGTAGATATTCTCACCTCTAAACTTTTCAATAACTCTCAATCCTTCATCCTTATTTGAAGCCATGTCTAAAGAAGGATTGTATCAAAAAAAATTTTAAGAAGAAATCCTAATACGCTCAAAATCGGCAAGAAGGTTTGGCTGCCTTGAATCACAGAATCCTTCTTTGCAAACAAACTAGTGTTTTAACTCTCAAAAATACTCTCAATTTCACTTCTAAGACTTTTCACAAGTATGGTGACCTATCTTAGTATCTCAAATCTGATTTGTCACTCAAATATCTCACTTATACTCACAAATCACCTCTATATACCATAAAAGGCCTTTTAAGTACAATCAACAACTTTAGGATATAAAATTATAAAGTTAGATCACCAAATATCTATTGAAGAAAAGAAGTCTAAAAGCTACAAACACTTAGCATCAGCAAAGATTGTAGTCTAAGAGAAGTGTGGAGAAAGATGTCTCTTACTTCCAACACTCTTTACTTATAGGTGGAGTTTACATTTCAAGTATATTGATCTCATCTATAGTAACTTTCATCTTTTCAATCTAGATCTAAATCTAGATTCATCTTAATCTAGCTGCTACCTTAAAATCCTAACTACCGCCATTGTAACTTCTTTTAATCTTTTAGTACCTTTTGACTATTAGCCTCTTACTATGATTAATCTTTATGTGGTGGTAACTAAGTAAGAACTTGCTGATCTTCAATACTCCTACTTTAGTATCTTTCAAAAGGCTTTTAATCCTATTCTTTGAATCAAGTCAAGATGTCTATTCTTTACCAACGCCTTTATAAACGCATCAGCAAACAAGTCCTTTGTAGTACATTACTTCATACCTATTATTCCATCTTCAATCTTCTCTCATATGAAATGATGTTGAACATCAATGTACTTGGTCCTTGAGTGGTATTTTGGATTCTTGGCAAATGCAAGACATCCTTGATTGTCACACTTAATTAGAATTGCTTCTAATTGTACTAGACCAATGTCTTCTAAGAGTTATCTTATCCAACACATCTCTATTACACAATGACTTGCTGCGGTATACTCTGCTTCCATCGTTGATCTTCCAATGGTAGGTTTTCTCTTGTAATTCCATGAAATGGCTCCTATTCCAATGAAGAACACATATCTCGGTACAGATCTTCTATCATTTGTATCTCAAGTCCAATCTGCATCACAATAATCTTGCAAATCAATGTTCTTACCTCCAAAGCACAATTTGAAGTCTTTGATACGTTTTAAGTACCTCAATATCTTCTTTACCATTTTTCAATGCATTGGTCTAGTTTTAGACATGTGTTGGCTTACAACACTCATCACATATGCAAGATATACTCTTGTGGCTATCATTACATACATGAATGAGCCTATTGCTGTCTAGTATGGAATACTTTGTATCTCACCTTCAACTTATGTAAACTCCTAATCCGTGAGCTTCATCAACTTCAAATTTACCTCCAAGGGTGTTCTAATGGGCTTGTACTCATCCATGTTGAATCATTTCAATGTACTTGGTTTGACTCATAGTAATGGTCTTGTTACCACAATCTCTTACAAATTCCACTCCCAAGCAATAGTACAACTCTCCCAAATCACTCATTTCATATTCCTTCTTTAATTTGGCGTTCATCCAATCCAATTTTTCCATATTGTTAGCCAAGATGATTAAATCATCAACATAAAAAATAAAAATCAATAAAAATTCTCTAGATTGCATCACATACAATAAATGATCACCCTCACTTCTAACAAACCCTTCATTGATAAAGAAGGTGTCAATTCGTTGGTACCATGCCCTTGGTGATTGTTTCAATCCATACAAAGATTTCTTCATTATGCACACAAGATGTTCTTTGCCTTATTATACAAATCCTTGAGGTTGATCCATGTAGATGTCTTTTTACAATTCTCCATTCAAAAAGGCCGTCTTTACATCCATTTGGTGTATTTCCAAATCCATTGCTGCTTTAGTTGCTACAATGGTCCTAATAGTGGTGAATTTGGCAACGTGTACATAAGTCTCTTTGAAATCAATTCCAGCAACTTGTGAGTATATTTTGGCAACTAATCTTGTCTTGTGCTTCACCACCACATCCTTTGCATCTCTTTTAGTCCTAAATACCTACTTACAACCAATATTAGATTGATTTGTTGAAAGACGTGTCAATTTCCATATACCATTATCCATAAGAGATTGGTACTCTTTTTCCATAGCCTTCTCCTACTGTTAAAGTAAAAGTAGAATAAGTTACCTTATAGAGGATATTAACTTAGATAAGTTACTAGTGGTCAAAGGTTTGATTCTTGATATATGGTAAGGACATCCAATGGATATAGGACGAAGTCATGGACCAAGAATCAAAGTGAAAAGTATAAAGAATTAATAAGGAAATATCCAAAGACTAAGTATGAGTCATTAGTATGTATCATAAGATACCCTCGAGGCTGGTGAGATGCCAAAAGGATCCTAGGGCCATGTGTGTAAAAGTCAAAGAATGAAAGCTTTCTTTTAGGATAGCAACCACTACCTATAAGTAAAGGGTATGGCAAGTGAAAGACATTTTATTCCATACTCTCTTTGTGAGCAACCTTGCTGATGCTAAGTATTGTGTCTTCAAAGTGCTTGTTCTTCAATAGGTTATGGGTCCACTCACTTTTACTTGTGAGTTTTGAAGTACTTTGAAGTCTTTCTTATTGTGAGGAATAGATCTTATGGTTGTTGCTGAAGTTTGAGTTTGCTCTCTTCTAACCCTTCGTATGCATCTAATTGTTGATGTAGTTTTTGCTCTTTCTTGTTGTTAAGAGCATTGATAGTCTTGGTTGTTATTAGACTCCATTTAATGATATTTTAGAACTTGAGTATTATATTTTTTTGCTGGGTTTCATCATTGGTGCTCTAAATTTGTGCTTTCATATACTTAACTTCATAAGAGATTCTCTTATTATTATAAGAAGTATTTTGTGTACTTAGAGGGATGATTGAAGAGTGGCAAAGCTTATGCAAGAGATTTAGATAGAGTATAAGACTTGTGAGAAGTCTTATATGTAAAGTTGGAAGTGATACAAGAGTGAAATCACTTGTATAATTACAAAGAGGGCATTCTGGGTTTCTAAGGCAGCAACAACTTCTTGTTGATTTTGAGAGTTCTATCTTTTTTTTTTTTTTTTTTTTTTTTTTTACACACATCCCTTCCCTAGACATGGCTTCAAGTGAAGGTGAAAGCTTGAGAGTGATTGAAAAGTTTAGAGGTGACAACTTTTACCATTGGAAGAAGAAAATAGAACTTTTATTGGCTTCATTGGATCTTTTGGACATTGTTGATGAAAGTAAAGACCCTCCAAGTGACAATGCTAATATCAAGGTGAAGAAAGAGTACAAACGTCATGAAAGAAAGGCTTTTGGGATGATTGCAACAAACCTTGATGATGCCAATTTTTCACATGTTATAGCTTGCAATAGACCACCAGAAGCAAGGAAGATTCTTTGAAACATGTATGAAAGTAGAAACCTTGCCAATATCCTTTGGACAAGGAGGAAGTTTTTGACAGTAAAGATGTCTTGTATTTGCAAAGAATCCAAAACATCATTCAAGGACCAATCACATTGACATTCAACATCACTTCATAAGAGAGAAGATAGAAATGGGAGTGATTGATATGAAGTATTGTACAATAGAGGTAATGCTTGCTGATTTGTTTACAAAGACATTAGTAAAAGATAGACACTACATGCTGAGAAAGGTATTAAGATTAAAATCCATTTGACCAATAGCAAAGTGTGAGTGTTAAAGTAAAAATAGAATAAATTATCTTATAGAGAATATCAACTTAGGTAAGTTACTAGTGTTTATAGGTTTGATTCTTGATAGATGGTAAGGGCATCCAATGGATACAGAACGAAGTCATGGACCAAGAGTCAAAGTGAAAAGCATAAAGTATTAATAAAGAAATATCCAAATATTAAGTATGAGTCATTAGTATGTGTCATAGGATACCCTCAAAGCTGATGAGATGCGAAAAGGATTCTAGGGCCACGTGTATAAAAGTCAAAGAGTGGAAGTTGTCTTTTAGGACAGCAACCACTATCTATAAGTAAAAGATATTAGAAGTGAGAGACATCTTATTCTATACTCTCTTTGTGTGTAACCTTGTTGATGCTAAGTTTTGTGTCTTTAAAGTGCTTGTTCTTCAATATCAACATCACTTCTTAAGAAAAAAGATTGAAATGGGAGTGATTGATATGAAATATTGTGCAACAGAAGACATGCTTGCTGATTTGTTGACAAAGGCATTAATAAAGGATAGACATCACATGTTGACAAATGTATTAGGACCAATATTCTTTTGACCAATAGCAAAGTAGGAATGTTGAAGTAAAAGTGAATATTGAATAAATTACCTTGTGGAGGATATTACCTAAAATAAATTATTAATGGTCAAATGGTTGACTCTTTGTATATAGGAAGAACATCTTATGGATATAAGATGAGGACAAGGACCAAGAGTCAAAGTCAAATAGATGAAGTATGAACTAGGGAATATCCATAAACAATATGAGAGTATTTAGTATTTGACATAGGAGACCTTTGTGGTTAGTATGATGCCAAAGGATCCAACGACAATAGAATATCCACGAGGTACGTTAGATACAAAAAAAGTCTAGGACTAAAGATCATATGTATAAAAATCAATGAGTAGAAGTTGTCCAATAGGGCAGCAACCACAACCTATAAGTATTGGATGTTGGAAGTGAGAGACATCTTATTCCATACTCTCTTTGTGTACAACTTTGCTGATGCTATGATTTCTGACTTCAAAATTCTATTTCTTCAAAAAAGATAACTTCCACTCTTTGACTTTTACATACATGGCTCTAGGATCCTTTTGGCATCTCACGAGCCTTGAGGGTATCCTATGACACATATTAATGACTCATATTTAGTCTTTGGATATTCCCTTGTTAATACTTTATTCTTTTGACTTTGACTCTTAGTCCATGATTTTGTCCTATATCCATTGGATACCCTTACTATATACCAAGAATTAAACCTTTGATCACTAGCAATTTACTTAAGTTAATATCTTTTATAAAGTAACTTATTCTACTTTTACTTTAATATGTGGATCCATAATCTATTGAAGAAATTCAATAAATAAGACATAAGTAAGTAAAAATCAGCAAGGTTAGGCATAAGAGAAGTGTGGAATGAGATGCCTATCAGTTCTAACATTCTTTACTTATGGATAGAGGTTACATTCATTTTAGCTAGTGTTCATCTTACTTTTATCCAACTAAACCTTAGATTCTTCTTATCGTAGCCGCTACTTTAAACCTTAGGTGCCATATATAACTTAAGTCCCACCTATAAACCTAGTCGCCAACTATAACCTTAACTGCTGTCGTACTGTAAATGCTTATAGTATGTAAAAATTAGCTAAAACATATTATATGTTAATAAATCTAGATGTGTGTTAGAGTGGCTAGTAGATTAAATTAAAAGGAGTTGGTATAAGAAATTTTACTTTGTTTCTTTACTTCTTTTGATTTTGACATTAAAATATATATATAGGACTTAAATGTTTAGTATGAAGCCTTGGGAGAAGGTGGAAACCTAAGGATGAAAATCTAAACTAGTAGGAGGCTAATTGAAAGGGATGAAAGCAAGGCATGGTCGGATGAAGACAAGGAATGGAGAACTTCATCCCTATTGATCGAATACCATGCCCAATGGGCTTCAAGGAGGCTGCCCGAGGCCTTATTAGGGATTAGGGTTCCTTTTTCGAGGACATTTGGAGATTAGAAGCTAGGATTGTAAAGTTTAGGGTTTGGAGAACAATTTTTGTACAAAAATTAGAAGATTTGGAGTTAGGGTGAAAAATTTATAACCATTTGAAGTTAATGTATTTATTTAAGACATACTGTTACTCTTTTGAGAGTACGAGGAGTTTTACAACATCTTTTGAAGATCGAAAGGTGCGACTAGAACAGCGATTTCAAGGCCTACATTTTTTATGAAGGAATTATTGCTTTTAGAGTTCATATGAAGGAGTTGTAAGGAGTTGAAGGCGACGCTTTTAAATCAAAAGCAGTAAGTAAGCGGATTTGTTTGTAGTAATGATTGGAGCCATAACTTGAGTTTTCGGACGAATTTTTGGATTAAACTTTTTGGAGAATGTAAAATTTTGTGTTAAAAAGCTATCCATATAAATTTCGTGGCATTTGAGATTATATTTTGTGAGATATAAAGAAAATTGCACGCGGATGTATAAAGACAAGGGTTTGAAGCGACTGTTAGGGATTTCAAGATATCTCAAGATCTGCAATGAATTTGCGGTTGAAAATTGTTGAAGAAGTTAATAAACATACATCAGTACCTCATGTAAAATTTGAGTTTGTTTGGACGGTTGGATTAAGAGATATGAGGCGTTGAAGTTCGGAAAAATCTCCACATAAGAATAAACAAGGATTTAGAAGATTTTATCATATTTTGGAAGTTGTGGGTTACTTGAGGATTGTGTATTTGGTGTAATAACTCAAAAAGAAAAAAATTATATATAAGCTTAGGGCTTCTCTTATTTTCAAGCTTGATTTAATAATTAGTGACAGCCAGAAGCCTAGCGTTTTCTTGAGGCAAACTCTCTCTATCCCGACACCGCCACCTTGGTAACTTTCCTACATCCTTTTGATCCCGTTTGACCATAAGCAACTTATCTAAGATAATTTCTTTTACCTTCTAACTTATCTTCTATTTATTTTAATAAAAGGTACAAAATGTATGTTTGTTGGATATTATGAAGCTACAAAGGCTTATAGGTTCATGTGTTTGAAGACTAAAAGGATCATCAAAAGTCGTGATGTTGAATTTTTGGAGCACCAGAGTGCTTGTGAGCACTTGAAGATGTGTCCAAGTGGGAGTAATGGTATGTTTGTCGACACATCTTGGAATTCAGCAAAGAAACAAGAAGATGAAGACAATGAATATGATGAAGATGAAAAGCCAAAGAATGTTGAAAAGATGAAGGCTCCTACAATTGATAGGAACAACAATGGAAGAAATAAAATTATTGATTTCAATGAGAAATTTACTCCCTTGGCCTAATTCACCACCATTGGATCCATTGTGGCAATTAGGGAAGCAATGGACTTGAAGATGCACCAAATGGATGTGAAGACGGCTTTTTTGAATGAAGAATTAGAAGAAGACATCTACATGGATCAAACTCAAGGATTTGTTAAAGAAGGCAAATAACACCTTATGTGTTAGTTGAAGAAATCCTTGTATGGACTGAAGCAATCATCAAGGGCATGGTACCAACGTATCAACTCCTTCTTTGTGAATGAAGGATTTGTGAGGAGTGAGGCTGATCAATCCATGTATGTGATAAAATCTAAAGCCTTCTTGTTGATTGTTATTCTTTATGTTGATGATTTGATCATTTTGACCAATACTTTGATAAAGATGGATTGGTTGAAAACAAAGCTAGCATAAGAGTTTGAAATTCGACTATTACTTAAGAGTGAAATTTTTGAGAGATCGAGCTAAGAAGATCATTACATTGAGCCAAAGAAAGTACATTGACGAAGTGTTGAAACGATGTAACATTGAAGAGTGTAAGTCCATTAGAATACCTTTGGAAGAAAATTTGAAGTTGATGAAGCTCACGGATGAGGAATTTATTGAAGTTGAAGAAAAAATGAATGATATTCCATATAAGGCAGTAGTAGGGTCACTTATTTATGCAATGGTTGGCTCAAGGATAGATCTTATATTTGCATTGAGTATTTTGAGTCAACACATGTCAAAGGCTAGACCAATATTGATGATCACCAAGTTTTTACTTAGTTACCACCACATGAATATTAATTATAATAATAAGTTTCTAATGTTGAAGTTAGTCACTTTGTTGAAGTAAATAACTCACTAAAAGGTATTATCTTAGGTAAGTTGTTAGTGATCAAAAGGCAGCAAAAGAAGTTAATGAAATTACTATGGTAGCTAGTAGGATTTTTATGTCGTGGCTAGAATTTGTAGATAGCGGCTAGATTAAGAAAGAACTTAGGATTTAATTGGATGAAGTAAAAATGGATGTAATGTCAATGGAAGTTGTCGTGTTAGTTGGCAACCACCACCTATAAGTAACAAGAGTTGAAAATAAGAGTTAGCTTATTCCATACTCCCTTTTGTGAACAACCTTGTTGATACAAAATGTTGTAACTTCAAAGTATATTTTTTTTTTTTTGTTTTCAATAGGTTATGAGTCCACTCACTTTTAATTGTGAGTTTTGAAATTCTTTAAAGTCTTTATTGGTATTAAGAGTACATGTTATGGTTGTTCCTAATGTTAGAGTTTGGTATCTTCTAAATCTCCTTTTACATCTAGTTGTTGATGTAGTTATGGTATTATTTGTTGTTAAGTGCATTCATGATCTTGCGGATTATTAGATACCTTAGATTGATATTTAAGGATACTAAAGTTGTATTTTTTTGTTGAGTTTCATCATTCGTGGTCTAATTTTGTCCTTTATAAATTTAGAAGTATTTTGTGAAAGAAGAGAGGTGATTAAATAGAGGCAAAGCTTTCTCAAGAAGTTATCAGACTTGTGAGAAGTCTTATAAGTAAAGTTGAGTGTGATTGTAGAGTGTAAACAATGTTGAAGATCAGCAAGTACTTGCTTAATTATAACGACATAAAGATTAAACATAGTATGTTGCTAATAGTAAAAAAATAGAAAAGAGTTAAATTAAATTATTGTGGTGGCATCAAAGATTTGTAGGCGATGAGTAGGATAAGAAAGAACCTAGGGTTTAGATGGATGAAGTAGAAATGGATGTAATATCAAAAGGATGGAAGTTGCCTCGTTGATGAGCAAACCACCACCTATAAGTAAAGAGTGTTGGAAATAAGAATTATCTTTCTCCACACTTCTCTTAGACTACAATCCTTGCTGATGCTAAGTATTTGTAGCACTTAGACTTCTTTTCTTCAATAAACAACAGTTTATTCATTAAGAGAGCATTCTAGGTTTATAAAGCAGCAACATCTTCTTATTGATGTTGAGGGTTTATTCTTCCCTTTTCTTGATTTACTTTGATATATCCTTTTCTTAGACATGGCTACAAGTGATGGTGAGGATTTGAGGATAATTGAGAAGTTTAGGAGTGACAACTTCTACCATTGGAAAAAGAAAATGGATCTCTTGGTGGCTTCATTAGACCTTTGGAACATTGTTGATGAAAGTAAAGACCCTCTAACTGACAAAGCTGATGTAAAAGTGAAGAAGGACTACAAACGATGTGAAAAAAAGGCTTTTTGCATGATTCCAACAAATCTTTATGATGCCAACTTTTCACATTTAATTGCTTGAAGTGGACTAGCAAAAATATAGAAGACTCATTGTTGTTAAAGTAAAAGTAAAAAATGTTACCTTGTATAGAATATTATCTTAGGTAAGTTACTAGTGGTCAAAGGTTTGACTATTGGTATATGATAAGTGTATCTAATGGATATAGGACGAAGTCATGGACCAAGAATCAAAGTCAAAAGGATAAAGTATTAACAAGAAAATATCCAAAGACTAAGTATGAGTCATTAGTGTGTGTCATAGGATACCCTCGTAGTTCGTGAGATGCCAAAGGATTCTAAGAGCACGTGTGTAAGACGTAAGAGTAATTAATATTGGACATATGATACTCTTGGGACTGATGAGATGCCAAAAGGATCCTACGGCTATGTGTGTAAAAGTCAAAGAGTGTACGTTGTCTTTTAGGGCAGGAACTACCACCTATAAGTAATGGATGTTGGAAGTGAGAGATATCTTACTCCATACTCTCTTTGTGTGCAACCTTGCTGATGCTAAGTGTTGTGTCTTCTAAGTACTTGTTTACGTAATATAAACTCAACAAATGCGGCTACTTCCACTCCATTCACCTTCTTACAAATGAGGTAGTAGAAATTTCCTTCGTTCAAGGCTTTGAAGATCTTGTCTCCACTCAATGTTCTTACAAAATATCCATTCTTGTCAAATTAAACTTTATAACCTTCTATTACAAGTTTACTCACTGAAAGTAGGTTTTGCTTCATCTTAGGCACATGAAGGACGTTTTTGAGTCTGATCCTATTGGTTTGTCCATTCACAACCACCTCTACCATAATAGAGCCAATTCCAATGGCTTCACATGCACCACTATCTTTGACCACCACGTTTGATGCTGGAATAGCCTCATAAGTGTCAAATGAACACTTATAAGGCATCATATTCTTGGAACAACCTGAATCCACAATCCATCTTGACATGGTTGCCATAGAGGTGAATGTGTAATCTTGTCCTCCAAACTCATCTTACACACTATTTGAATTCTCCTTCTTCATCTTTTTGCCTTTGTAGCAATTACGAGCAAAATGTCCTACTTTGCCTTAAATGAAGCAAGATTTGACATTACCTTTTTGATTTGAATAGTTACCCTTGCCTTGATGTGAGTAGAGTACTGAATCTTTATTTTCATGCTTTTTTTTTTTCTTCTTGGTTACTTCATGGACAAGTCTTGTCGTTACATAATCCATTGTAAGTTCTTTTAGCCTGATGGATTCGAATACCACAATAAGGTAGTTGGAGGATTTGGGAAGGCTCATTAGCAAGGTCATGACAATATCACTTTCTTCTAAAAGCTTGTCAACAATTGCTAGTTGGTTTGCAAGAGCCTTTATCTTATTAACATGAGCCATGAGGTCTTCACCTTCTTCCATTTTGCAAGTGAAGAACTTCCTCCTTGTATAGATGATGTTGGATAAGTTTTTGCTCTCATAGATGTTACAAAGAGTCTTCCATGCTTCCGCTAGTGGTTTGTAAGAGATAATATGGGAGGATTTGGCTTCATCCACGTTGGTTGCAATGAATTCAAAAGCCTTCTTTTCACGACATTTGAACTCCTTCTTCTCCTTCATATCAGCATCTTTGCTTGATGCATCTTAACTTTCATCTATAATATCCCAAAGATCTAAAGACGCCAACAAAAGCTCCATTTTTACCTTCCAATAGTAGAAATTGTTACCTCTAAACTTCTCAATAATTCTCAATCCTTCACCCTCAATTGAAGTCATGTCTATGAAAGAGTTGTATTAAAAAAAGATTGAAAGAAGAAGTCCTAATGCTCTCAAAAATCACCAAGAAGGTTATGCTGCCATAGAATCCCATAATCCTTTTTGGTGAATAAACTAGTATTATTACTTTAAAAAATACTTTCAACTTCACTTCTAAGACTTTTCAGAAGTCTGATGACTTATTTAAGTGTCTCAAATATGATTTTCTACTATAATATCTCTCTTATGTTCATAAATCACCTCTTTATACCATAAGAGTCCTTTTAAGCACAATCAGTAACTTTAGGACATGAAATCATAAAGTTAGATTACCAAGGATCTATCTTAGCAAAAGCACAATGCAAACTTTGTCTATAAGTGAAAAATAAGATACTAACACTAAAATACTCTTAATTAAAAGTAAGAACAAACCATGATCTAGATCTAGATGCGAATCTAAAAGTTAGATTCTTCCAAAGCCAAACATCAGCAACAACAACTTGATCTACTCCACACTTACAAAACCGCTTCAAAAAACTTTAGAAAACACTCAAGCAAATGTGAGTGGGTCCATAATCTATTTAAAAAGAAAAGTCTAGAAGCTACAAACACTTAGCATTACCAAGGATTATAGTCTAAGAGAGGTGTGGGGAGAGATAATTCTTACTTCCAACATCCTTTACTTGTAGGTGGTGGTTGGCCAACCAACGAGGTAACTTCCATCGATTTGATATTACATCCATTTCTACCTCATCTTACCAAACCCTCGGTAATACCATAATAACTTACTTTATCTCTTTGCTGTCTTTCAAATATTAACAACATACTATGCTTAAATTTTATGTGGTTGTAACTAAGCAAGTAATTGCTGTTCTTCAACATACACTCTTTTTATAGACATGGCTGTCACTGATGGTGAGGATTTGAGGATAATTGAGAATTTTAGGAGTAACTATTAAGAAAACAAGTACTTAGAAGATACAACACTTAGCATCAGCAAGGTTGAACACAAAGAGAGTATGGAGTAAGATGTCTCTCACTTTCAACATCCATTACTTATAGGTGATAGTTGCTGTCCTAAAAGACAACGTCCACTCTTTGACTTTTACATACATGGCCCTTGTATCCTTTTGGCATCTCACAAGTCTCAAGAGGATCCTATGTCCAATATTAATTACTCTTACGTCTTACACACATGCTCTTAGGATCCTTTCGCATCTCACGAACTACGAGGGTATCCTATGATACATACTAATGACTCATGCTTAGTCTTCAAATATTCCCTTGTTAATACTTTATCCTTTTGACTTTGACTCTTGGTCCATGACTTCGTCCTATATCCATTGGATGCCTTTATTATATATCAAGAGTCAAACCTTTGACCACTAGTACCTTACCTAAGGTAATATTATATACAAGATAATATTTTTTTACTTTTATTATAACACTTCCACTTTACTATTGGTCAAATACCTTTTAAGCCTAATGCCTTTGTCAACATGTGGTGTCTATCCTTTACTAATGCCTTTGTCAACAAATCAGCAAGCATGTCCTCCGTTGGACAAAACTTCATATCAATCACTCCCATTTCAATCTTCTTTCTTATAAAGTGATGTTGAATGTCATTGTGCTTGGTTCTTGAATGATGCTTTGGATTCTTTGTAAATGCAAGACATCCTTGATTGTCACACTGCATTGGAGTTACTTCCATTTGTACATCTCTAATGTCCTCCAAAAGTTGTCTTAACCATATTGCTTCCATTGCACCATGGCTTGCTGCCATATACTCCGCCTCTATTGTTGACCTTATAATTCTTGGTTGTCTCTTGCAATTCCATGAAATTGCTCCCACTCCAACAAAGAATACATACCTCGTTGTTGACCTTCTATCATTTGCATTTCCAGCCCGATCCGCATCACAATAACCATGTAAACTAATGTTATCACCTCCAAGGCGTAATTTGAAGTTCAAAGTGCCTTTTAAGTACCTCATGATTCTTTTGATAGTTGTCCAATGGATTGGTCCAGCCTTTGACATGTGTTTACTCACAACACTCATCGCATATGCAAGATCCACCCTTGTGCCAATCATTGCATACATAAGTGAGCCTACTGCTGCTTTGTATGGAACACCTTTAATTTGACCTTCAACTTCAGCAAACTCTTCATCCGTGAGCTTCATCAACTTCAAGTTTACATCCAATGGTGTTCCAATAGGCTTAGATTCCTCCATGTTGAATTGTTTTAACACTTCTTCAATGCACTTGCTTTGGCTCATTGTTATGGTCTTCTTAGCACAATCTCTTACTAATTCCACTCCTAAACAATAGTGAAGCTCTTCCAAATCACTCATTTCATATTCCTTTTCTAACTTTGCCTTCAATCAATCCTTCATCTTCAATGTATTGCTTAAGATGATCAAATCATCAACATAGAGGATGACAATCAATATGAACTCATTTGATTGCATCACATATAAGGAATGATCAACCTTACTCCTTACAAATCCTTCACTCACAAAAAATGTATCAATGCATTGGTACCATGCCCTTGGTGATTGCTTTAGCCCATACAAGGATTTCTTCAACTTATAAACAAGGTGTTGTTTGCCTTTTTCAACAAATCCTTGAAGTTGATCCATATAGATGTCTTCTTTCAAACTTCCATTTAAGAAAGCCGTCTTCACATCCATTTGATGCATCTCCAAATCCATTGCTGCCCTAATTGCCACCATGGTTCTAATAGTGGTGAATTTGGCCAAGGGAACAAATATCTCATTGAAATCTACACCAGCAACTTGTCAGTAGCCTTTGGCAACCAATCTAGACTTGTATCTCATAATATTGCCCATTGCATCCTTTTTGATTCTAAACACCTATTTAAAACCAATTGAATATCAATTTGGTGGAAGTTGAGTCAATTTCCATGTTCCATTTTCTATAAGTGATTTGTATTCTTCTTCCGTAGCATTCTCCCACTTCAATGCATCTGTGGACTTCATTGCATCACATAAACTCAAGAAATCAATAAGAAGTATAATATTGGTATATTCTTCACTTACTTGAGAAAAGATGTGGTCCTTCCACCATTCACCACGTGGTTTTTTTTCTCTCAAAGGATATCTCCTTTTATTTGAAGAAGACCCTTCTTCTTGCATTCCATCCTTCTTCTTCTTCAATGCTTGTCTTTTCTCACTCAAAGGTTGATATTCTTCATCATCATCATCATCTTCAATATCTTCATTGTCTTCATTGTTGGTTTTAGCAATTGAAGACATACTATGATTTACCTTCTTTGACTCTTGATCTTGTCTTCTATTTCTTCCATCCTCATTGTCATCATCATCTTCTTCTTCTTCTTTCTTTACTGAATTTGAAGATGTGTCCACAAACACACCTTTACTTCTACTTGGATACTCTTCTAAGTGCTCAAAAGTACTCTTATGCTCCAAAAACTCTACATCACGACTTTTGATGATGTTCTTGGTTTTTAAACACATTAGCCTATATGCTTTGGTACCTTCACAATATCTAACAAATACACATTTTTTACCTTTTGCATCAAGTTTGGACCTCATACAATTTGGTACCTTTGCAAAAGCAATGCATCCAAAAATCCTCATGTGTGAAACACAAGATTTCTTCCCACTCCAAGCTTCTTGTGGAGTCATTGATGTAAGTGCACTTGTAGGGTACCTATTCCTTGTGTACACCGTATTTACCACAGCTTCCGCCTAATATTCATGCCCAAGGTTTTGTGTATGAAGCATACTCCTTGCCATCTCCACAATGATACGATTTCCTTGTTCAGCAATTCCATTTTGTTATGGAGTGTAAGGAGTAGAGGTTTGTCTTGCAATACCTTGAATCTTCATGAAGTCCTCAAAATGCTTGGACATGTATTCACTTCCATTGTCCGTTCTCAACACTTTGATCTTACACTTATATTATTTCTCTACAAGAGCTTTAAATTCCTTAAACTTTGAGAAACATTCACTCTTAACTATAATGATGTAAATCCACACCTTTCTTGAGAAATCATCTATGAATGTAACAAAGTACCTTGCTCCTCCAATTGATGGTGTCTTCATTGGTCTACAAACATCTGAGTGCACAATCTCCAAAAATTTTGTTGCACGTGTTGCAACTCCACTTGGAAATGAAGCCCTTTGTTGTTTGCCTTGTATACATCCTTCACAAGTAAGTATCATGGCACTATGGCTGAATTAACCAAGATCCAAGCCACTTACCATGGATTGGAGCTCCTTCATATATTTGGCATTCAAATGACTAAGTCGTTGATGCCAAATTCCAAACTTGTCTTAATCTTGTGAAAAATCACCAAATGCCGCCACTTCAACTCCATTCATCTTTTTGCAATTGATGAAGTAGAGATTTCCATCTCTAACGCCTTTGGCAACATGTTGGCCATCCAATGTCTTGACAAAACATCCATTCATGTCAAATTGAATCTTACAACCATGTGATACAAGTTTGGTCACCGAAAGGAGGTTCTTCTTCATTTTGGGTACATGTAGGACTTCTTTCAATCTGATCCTCTTCATTTGGTCCTTCACAAGAATCTCCACTACAATGGAGCCAATTCCAATGGCTTGTACCATGCCATTGTCTCCCAAGCACACTTTTATTGCTGGAATTTCTTCATAAGTTTCAAATGATTACTTGTATGGTGTCATGTGCTTAGTAGCACCTGAATCTATAATCCACTTTGACATGGTAACCATGGAGGCTCCCTCCTTTGCCATGAAAGCATATTCATCTCCACCAAAACTATCACTAGCATTGTTTGTATTCTCCTTCTCTCCTTTCTTGGCCTTGTAGTAATTTCTAGCAAAATAACCTGGTTTTCCACAAATATAGCAATTCATCAAATTACTTTTTGAATTATCATGTTGGTGAGAATAGCTACCTTTATCTTGTCTTAAAAATAGAGCCGAATCATCACTTGTAAGCTCTTTTTCTTTCCTCTTCATCACTTCATGGGTCAGTCTTGACGTGACATAGTTCATGATAAGCTCTTTAATGTTGATGGACTCCAATGCTACAATGAGGTAGTTGTAGGATTCGAGAAGGCTTATAAGCAATGTCAATACAATGTCCTTATCATCAACTGGTTTGTTAAGAACTGCTAGTTGGTTAGCAAGTGCTTTTACCTTGTTAACATGAGCTATGAGGTCATCTCCTTCTTCCATCTTTACCGTCAAGAACTTCTTTCTTGTCCAAAGGATGTTGGCAAGGTTTCTACTCTCATAGATGTTACAAAGAGTCTTTCATGCTTCCGCTGGTCCATTGCAAGCTATATCATGTGAAAAGTTGGCATCATCAAGGTTTGTTGTAATCATTCCAAAAGCCTTCCTTTCACGACGTTTGTACTCCTTCTTCACTTTGATATCAGCATTGTCACTTGGAGGGTCTTCACTTTCATCAACAATGTCCCAAAGGTCCAATGAAGCTAACAAAAGCTCCATTTTCTTCTTCCAATGGTAAAAGTTGTCACCCTTAAACTTCTCAATTACTTTCAAGCTCTCACCCTCACTTGAAACCATGTCTAAAGAAGGGATGTGTGAAAGAAAATCAAGAAAAGAAGATATAGAACTCTCAAAATCAACAAGAAGGTGTTGCTGCCTTAGAAACCCAAAATGCCCTCTTTGTAAGTAAACAAGTGATTTCACTCTTTTATCACTCTCAACTTCACATATAAGACTTCTCAAAAGTCTTACACTCTATCTAAACCTCTTGTATAAGCTTTGCCACTCTTCAATCACCCCTCTTTTCTCACAAAATACTTCTAACCTCAGAAAAAATATTTCCTATGAAAATAGAACAATCTCTTAAGAAGTTAAGTACATGAAACCACAAAGTTAGAACACCAATGATAAATTTCAGCAAAGGAATATATCATGAGAGTTCTAAAACATCATTATATGGAGTCTAACATCAACTAAGACTATGAGTGCACTTAACAATAAGTAAGAGCAAAATTACATCAACAACTAGATACATAAGAAGGATTAGAAGATAATAAATTCAAACTTCAGTAATAACCATAAGTTCTACTTCTTACAACAAGAAAGACTTCAAAGTACTTCAAAACTCACAAGTGAAGGTGAGTGGGCCCATAACCTATTAAGTAAACAAGTACTTAGAAGACACAATACTTAGCATCAGCAAGGTTACACACAAAGAGAGTATGGAGTAAGATATCTCTCACTTCCAACACCCATTACTTATAGGTGGTAGTTGCTGCCCTAAAAGATAATGTTCATTCTTTGACTTTTACACACATGGCCCTAGGATCCTTTTGACATCTCACGAGTCCAAAGAGTATCTTATGTCCAATACTAATTACTCTTACGTCTTACACACATGCTCTTAGGATCCTTTGGCATCTCATGAACTATGACGGTATCCTATGACACACACTAATGACTCATGCTTAGTCTTTGGATATTCTCTTGTTAATACTTTATCCTTTTGACTTTGACTCTTGGTCCATGACTTCGTTCTATATCCATTGGATGTCCTTACCATATACCAAGAGTCAAACCTTTGACTACTAGCAACATACCAAAGGTAATATCCTATACAAGGTAATATTTTTTACTTTTGCTTTAACAGATATTAGAGAAGTTCTTGCTCTGATATATGTTCCAAAGAGTCTTCAATGCTTTTGCTGATCCTTTGCAAGAGATAATGTGAGACAAGTTGGTTTCATCCAAATTAGTGGCAATTATGCCAAAATCCTTCTTTTCTCGTCTTGTAAAGTGTTTCTTCTCTTTAGCATTTGCATGCGTGCTTGGAGGCTTTTTACTTTCATCTACAATGTCTTTAAGGCCCAAAGATGCCAACAAAAGCTCTATTTTAATCTTCTAATGGTAGAAATTGTCACCTCTAAACTTTTCAATCACTCTCAAACCTTCACCCTCACTTGAAGCCATGTCTTAGAAGAGGTCTATCAAAAGAAATATCATGACAAAGAGTCTCTATGTGCTTAAAATCACTTAAATAATTTTGAATTAGTAAATTTTGAGAATGCCTTCTTGTGAACAAATGAATATTTCTTTATTCCAAACTCTCTTAAATCAACTTTTGAAGCTTCTAAGAAGTATGTGAACTCCAATCATCCTCACCATCTAGGTCTTCCACTCATAAAATTGCACACAGTTGGATCTTGCATATGAGATTGAGATGGGAATAATTGATAGGAAATATTATGTAACGGAAGACATGCCTATTGATTTACTCACAAAAGTATTGATGAAAGATAGACATTAAAAATTAACAAAGAGATTAGGTTTATTAGCCTTTGACCAATAGCAAAGTGGGAGTGTTAAAGTAAATAGAGGATAAGTTAGAAAGTAAAAGATAATATCTTAGATAAGTTGTTAATGGTCAAAGGGCAGCAAAACGATGGAGGAAAGTTACCAAGGTGGCAGCTAGGATTAAAAGTGGTGGCTAGGATTATATGTGGCGGCTAGGGTTTAAAGTGGCGGCTAGATTAAGAGGAATCTAGGATTTAGTTGGATGAAAGTAAGTTAAATACTTGCCAAAATGGATGTAACCTCTACCTATAAGTAAAGAGTGTTGGAAGTGAGAGGTATCTCATTCTACACTTCTCTTATGTCTAACCTAGCTGATTTCTAGTTACTTGTATCTTGCTTATTGTGTTGCTTCAATAGATTATGGACCCACAAACACTTGGTTGTGCCATTCAAATAAGTTGAAGTCATTTGTTGGTTGTTATTTTTGTGTGGAATAGATCTTACGGTGTTTAAAGATGTTAGAGATTGTAAGATCTAATCTAATGTCTTGACTTATAGAGGTTCTAATTTAGGCCTTATAGATCTCTTACATTAACAAAGCCATTAGAATTCGCTCCATTGTAGTAGAGATTGTTGTGAAGGACCAAATGAAGAGGATCAGATTGAAAGAAGTCCTACAAGTGCCAAAAATGAAGTAAAACCTCTTTTCGATGAGCAAACATGTATTACATGGTTGTAAGGTTCAATTTGACATGAATGGATGTTTTGTCAAGACATTGGATGGCCAATATGTTGCCAAAGGCCTTAGAAATGGAAGTTTCTAATTCATCAATTGAAAAAAGGTGAATGGAGTTGAAGTGGTGGCATTTGCTGATTTTCCACTGGAGGTGAATACATGTCAAAGCATTTTGATGACTTCATGAAGATTCAAGGTATTGCAAGATAAACCTCTACTCCTTACACTCCATAACAAAATGGAGTTGCTGAAAGAGTAAATCATACTATTGTAGAGATGGCAAAGAGTATGCTTCATATACAAAACCTTGGGCATGAATATTGGGCAGAAACTGTGATAAATGCGGTGTATACAAAGAATAGGTGCCCTACAAGTGCACTTACATCAATGACTCCACAAGAAGCTTGGAGTGGGAAGAAACCTTGTGTTTTACACATGAAGATTTTAGGATGCATTGCTTATGCAAAGATACTAAATTATATGAGGTCCAAACTTGATGCAAAAGGTACAAAATGTGTATTTGTTAGATATTGTGAAGGTACCAAAGCATATAGACTAATGTGTTTAAAAACCAAAAACATCATCAAAAGTCGTGATGTAGAGTTTTTGGAGCATAGGAGTGTTTTTGTCTTAGAAGAGTCCAACTAGGAGTAAAGGTGTCTTTGTGGACACATCTTCAAGTTTAGCAAAGAAAGAAGAAGAAAAAAATTATGATGACAATGAGGATGGAAAAAATAGAAGTCAAGATCAAGTGCCAAAGAAGGTAAATCATAGTGTGCCTTTAATTGCTAGAACTAACAATGAAGACAATGAAGATATTAAAGGTGATGATGATGATGAAGAATATCAACTCTTGAGTGAGAAAAGATAAGCATTGCGGAAGAAGAAGGACGGAATACAAGAAGAAAGGTCTTCTTCAAATGAAAAGAGATATCTTTTGAGCAAAAAAAAACCACGTGGGGAATGATAGAAGGACCACATCTTTTCTCAAGTAAGTGAAGAACATGCTAATATTGCACTTCTTGCTGATCTGTTGAGTTTATGTGATGCAATGAAGTCCATGGATGCGTTGAAGTGGAAGAATACTTTGGAAGAAGAATACAAATCACTTATGGACAATGGAACATGGGAATTGACTCAACTTCTACCAAATTGATATTCAATTGATTGTAAGTAGGTGTTTAGAATCAAAAGGGATGCAATAGACAACATTGTGAGTTACAAGTCTAGTTTGGTTGCCAAAGGCTACTCACAAGTTGCTGGTGTAGATTTCAATAAGACATTTGCTCCTCTAGCCAAATTCACCACTATTAAAATCATTGTGGCAATTGAGGCAGCAATGGATTTAGAGATGCATTAAATGGATGTGAAGACGGCTTTCTTCAATGGAAGTTTGAAAGAAGACATCTATATGGATCAACTTCAAGGATTTGTTGAAGAAGGCAAACAACACCTTGTTTGTAAGTTGAAGAAATCCTTATATGAGCTAAAGCAATCACCAATAGCATGGTACCAATGCATTGATACATTCTTTGTGAGTGAAGGATTTGTAAGGAGTGACGATGATCATTCCTTATATGTGATGCAATCCAATGAGTTCATATTGATTGTCATCCTCTATGTTGATGATTTGATTATTTTAACCAATACATTTAAGATGATGGATTGGTTGAAGATAAATGCTAGGTGTTGTATACAAGGGAGCAGTAGGCTCACTTACGTATGCAATGGTTGGCACAAGGGGGGATCTTACATGCGATGAGTATTGTGAGTGAACATTGTTGGAGAACAGCAAGTACTTGCTTAATTAAAAATTCATAAAGTTTAAGTATAATATGTTGCTAATAGTAAGAAGGCAACAAAGAGGTAAAGAAAGTTATAATTGTAGTACCGAGGCTTAAGTAAGATGAGGTAGAAATGGATGTAATATCAAATGGATGGAAGTTGCCTCGTTAGTGTGCAAACCACCACCTATTAGTAAAGAGTGTTAGAAGTAAGAATTACCTTCCTCTACACTTTCTCTTAGAGTACAATCCTTGCTCATGCTAAGTGTTTGTAGAGTTTAGACTTCTTTTTCTTCAATAAATTATGGGTCCACTCACATTTGCCTGAGTGTCTTTTGAAGTTTTTGAAGTATTTTATTTTGTAAGTGTGAAGTAGATCAACTTGTTGTTGCTGATGTTAGGCATTAAAAGTACCTTACTTTTAGATTCAGATCTAGATCTAGATCTTGGTTTGCTCATACTTGTTATTAAGAGCATTTTGGTGTTGTTGTTTGGTTTATCACCTAAAGGCAAACTTTGCATTGTGCTATTGCTGAGATAGATCCTTGGTGATCTTACTTTATAATTTTATGTCCTAAAGTTGCTGATTGTCCTTAAAAGGCCTCTTTTGGTGTAGAGAGCTGATTTGTGAATAAAAGAGAGATATTTGAGTAACAATTTAGATTTGGAAAGGTCACCAGACTTGTGAAAAGTTTTAGAAGTAAAGTTGGCAGAATTTGTGAGAGTTAAAATACTAGTTTGTTCACAAAGATGGATTCTGGGATTCTAAGGCAGCAAAACTTTTTTGCTGATTTTCGGAGCATTAGGACTTCTTCTTACAATCGTTTTTCATACAACTCTTCTTTAGACATGGCATCAAGCGAGGGTGAAGGATTGACAGTCATTGAGAAGTTTAGAGGTGAAAATTTCTACCATTGGAAGGTCAAAATGGAGCTTTTGTTGGCATCTTTGGATCTTTGGGATATTGTTGATGAAAGTGAAGAGGCTCCAAGCAAAGATGCTGATATGAAGGTGAAAAAAGAGTTCAAACGTCGTGAAAAGAAGACTTTTTGGTTGGTTGCAATAAATGTGGATGAAGCCAATTTCTCTCATATTATCTCTTGTAAAGGACCAGCGAAAGCATGGAAGACTCTTTGCAACATATATGAGAGCAAGAACTTATCCAACATCATTTATACGAGGAAGTTCTTTACTTGCAAGATGGAAGAACGTGAAGACCTCATGGCTAATGTCAATAAGGTAAAGGCTCTTGCAAATCAACTAGCAATTGTTGACAAGCCTTTAGAGGAAAGTGATATTGTCATGACCTTACTAATGAGCCTTCCAGAATCCTACAACTACCTTATTGTGGCATTGGAGTCCATCAAGGTAAAAGAACTTACAATGGATTATGTGACGGTAAGAGTTATCCATGAGGCAACTAAGAAGAAAGAAAAGGAGCCCCAAAGTGATGTTTCAGCATTGTATTTACATCAAGGCAAGGGCAACTATCCAAATCAATGAAGACAAATCAAATCTTACTTCATTTGTGGCAAAATAGGCCATTTTGCTCGAAATTGCTACAAAGGCAAAAAGATGAAGAAGGAGAATGTAAATAGTGTGCAAGACGAGTTTGGAGGATAAGTTTATGCATTCACGGCAACAAATGGAACCTCTATGGTTGCCATGTTAAGATGGATTGTAGATTCAGGTTGTTCCAAGCATATGATACCTTCTAAGTATTCATTTGATACTTATGAAGCTATTCCAGCATCAAATGTTGTGTTGGCAGATAGTAGTACATGTGAAGCCATTAGAATTGGCTCTATTATGGTGGAGGTGGTTGTGAATGGACAAACCAATAGGATCAGACTCAAAAACATCCTTCATGTACCTAAGATGAAGCAAAACCTTCTTTCGGTGAGTAAACTTGTAATGGAAGGTTTTAAAGTTCAATTTGACATGAATGGATGTTTTGTAAGATCATTGAGTGGAGACAAGGTCTTCAAAGGCTTGAAAGACGGAAATTTGTACTACCTCATTTGTACGAAGGTGAATGGAAAGGAGGTAGGTACAATTGCTGAATTTACATCAAACAAAGATAAGTTGAATATATGGCATCAATGCCTTAGCCAGTTGAATGTGAAGAGCATGAAAGAGCTCAAGACCATGGTAAGTGGCTTAGATCTTGGAAATACAAGCCAAAATGTAAAACAACTTGTATGTGAAGGATGCATACAAGGAAAACAACAAAGGGCCTCATTTCCAAGAAGTGTAGGCACACATGCTATCAAGTTGCTGGAGATTGTCCATTCAGATGTATGTGGACCTATGAAGAACATAAGAATTGGAGGATCAAGGTATTTCCTTACTTTCATTGATGATTATTCAAGAAAGATTTGGATCTATATTCTTAAAGCCAAGAGTGAATGCTTTTGGAGGTTTAAGGAGTTTAAAGCACTTGTTAAAAAATAAAGTGAATGTAAGATCAAGGTACTATGTACAGACAATGGAGGTGAGTATATGTTTAAGCAATTTGATGTTTATTTGAATAATAAAGGAATTGCTAGACAAACCACAACTCCGTACACTCCACAACAAAATGGTGTTGCTGAAAGGCCAAATAGAACCATTGTAGAGATGGCACGGAGTATGTTACATGCTCAAAACCTTGGCTATAAATTTTAGAATGAAGCTGTGGTGAATGCAGTATATACAAGAAATAGATGTTCAACAAGTGCTCTTGCATAAATGACACTACAAGAAGCATGGAGTGGTAGACAATCCTGCAATTTCCATATGAGGATCTTTGATTACATTGCATATGCAAAAACACCTGAATGTATGAGGTCCAAACTTGATACAAAAGATACAAAGTGTATGTTTCTTGGTTATTGTGAAGGTACCAAGGCATATAGGCTAATGTGCTTGGAATCCAAGAAGATCATCAAAAGTCATGATGTTGTGTTCTTAGAGCATAAGAGTGCTTGAAAGCATTTGGAGATGTGTCCAAGTGGGAGTAATGGTGTGTTTGTAAATACATCTTTGAATTCAGCAAAGAAACAAGAAGATGAAGTCAATGAAGATGATGAAGTTGAAAAGCCAAAGAAAGTTGAAAAGATGAAGGCTCTTATAATTGATAGGACCAGCAATGAAAGAAATGAAGATGTTGAAGATTGGGATGATGATAATGATGAAGACTTCTAACCATTGAGTGAAAAATGACAAGGTTTAAGAGTTGGAAAAGAACAAGGTGAATGTTCTTCAATCAATGAAAAGAGGTATCCTTTGAGAGAAAGAAGGCAATGTGGCGAATGGTGGAAGGATCACATCTTTCCTCAAGTAAGTGAAGAAAATACAAATATTGCTCTTCTTGCTGATCCATTGTCTTTGTGAGATGCTATGAAGAGTGAAGATGCAATCAAGTGGGAGAAGGCTATGGAAGAAGAGTACCAATCTCTTATAGACAATGGTACATGGGAATTGACACCTCTTCCACCAAATCGATCTAGTGTTGGTTGTAAATGGATGTTTAGGACTAAAAGAGATGTAATGGATGTGGTAGTGAGGCACAAGGTAAGATTAGTTGCCAAAGGATATTCATAAGTTGCTGGAATTAATTTCAATGAGACTTATGCACTCGTTGCCAAATTCACCACCATAAGGACTATTGTAGCAATTGGATTTGGAAATATAGCAAATGGATGTCAAGACGGCCTTTTTTTTGAATGGAGAATTGGAAGAAGACATCTACATGGACCAACCTCTAGGATTTGTACAAAAAGGTATAAAACATCTTGTTTGCAAATTAAAAAAATCTTTGTATGGATTGAAACAATCACCAAGGGTATGGTACCATGTCTAAAGGTGGACCAATTCATTTTAAAAAATGGTAAACAAGATATTGAGGTACTTAAAAGGATATGTATTCTTCATTGGAGTGGGAGCCATTTCATGGAATTACAAAAGAAAACCTACTAATGCAAGATCAACGATGTTGGCAGAGAACATGGCAGTAAGTCATTATGCAATGGTAACATGTTTGATTAGGCAACTCTTTGAAGACATTGGACAAGTACAATTAGAAGCAACTCTCATTATGAGTGACAATCAAGGATGTCTTACATTTGCCAAGAATCTAAACTACCATTCAAGAAACAAATACATTGATGTTCAACATCATTTTATATGAGAAAATATTGAAGACGGAATAATAGGTCTGAAGTATTGTGCTACAAATGACAAGCTTGCTGATGTGCTTACAAAGGCATTGGTCAAAGATAGACATCATGACTTGAATTAAAGATTAAATTAAAAGCCTTTTGAATATTAGCAAAGTGGGAGTATTGAAGAACAGCAAGTACTTGCTTTATTACAATCACATAAAGTTTAAGCATAGTATATTGCTAATAGTAAAAAGGCAGCAAAGAGGTAAAGTAAGATATTGTCGTAGTACCAAAGCTTTAGTAAGATGAGGTAGAAATGGATGTAATATCAAATGGATTGAAGTTGCCTCGTTGGTGTGCAAACCACCACCTATAAGTAAAGAGTGTTGGAATTAAAAATTATCTTCTTCTCCACTTTCTTGTTGATACTAAGTATTTGTAGCCTTTAGACTTTTTTTTCTTCAATACCTTTAATCAATGAAAGGAGATATCTTTTGAGAAAAAGAAGGCAATGTGGCGAATGGTGGAAGGATCACATCTTCCCTCAAATATGTGAAGAAAATACAAATGTTGCTCTTCTTGCTGATCCATTGTTATTGTGTGATGCTATGAAGTCTGAAGATGGAATCAAGTCGAAGAAGGCTATGAAAAAAGAGTACCAATCTCTTATGGACAATGGTACATGGAAATTGGCACCTCTTCCACCAAATCGATCTAGTGTCAATTGTAAATGGATGTTTAGGACTAAAAGAGATGCAATGGGTGTGGTAGTGAGGCACAAGGCAAGATTAGTTGCCTCACGATACTCATAAGTTGCTGGAATAGATTTCAATGAGACTTATGCACCCATTGTCGTCTTGTGGTTCGGCTACTATATAAAAATAATGTAATTATGTATCCCGAGTGAGATATGCTATCTCGAGCCAGATATGAATAAGAAAAAGATTTGATTGAAGATACTGAAGATATAGATACTACCTTTTATTCTAGGATACAACAAGGAGAAGATGAATATCCAAGACTATTTATAGAAGAATTGTATGAAGAAGAATGGATTGATATTGGATGCTATTTAAGCACATTATCAAGACAATCAGGATGGAATGATATTCATTTCAAACAGATTAGATGGAAGGCTTATAACTACCTCTTACAAGGTGGTTACCTATAAAAGCGATGCAAACCAGGTAGTAGAATGCCACAAAAAGTAGTTTGCAAGAAAGAGATGCAAGGACAATTAATCCATGAATTTCATGATAGTTTATGGGCTGGACATAGAGGTATTTATGCCACCTTTAACAAGCTCAAAGAAAAATATTGGTAGCGTAATATGTATAGAGATGCGGCGAAGTTTGTAGAATCATGCCAAACCTCTCAGATATACTCAAAAATTTGACATAGAAATGGATTGCATCCTACGTATCTACTTGTATTTTATTATAAATGGGTTGTTGACCTAGTTACTATGCCTATGAAGATATGGCAAAAGCGATACTTGGCTCTGGTACGAGAAAATTTATCTAACAAAGTAGAAGAAAGAGCTCTACGAACAAAATCCACTGAAGGAGTTTGTAGATTTTTATTGGAAGATGTGATTTGTAGATATGCATGTATTGGAAAAATTACTGCTGATCGTGGGAAATTGAATGAACATGAGGCTAAACAGTTCTTTAAGAGATGTGGAGTCAAGCTAGCACTTACTACATCTTATAATCCAGAAGGCAATGCTAAGAGTGAGAGAAGTCATCTTCCTATTGTAAAGGCCATTGTTAAAGCTTGCAAAGAAAAAGCAAGAGAATGGCCAAGATTATTACCATTTTCTCTTTGGACTGATCGTACTACTCACAGTTCAGTGACAGAATATATGCCAGTAGAGTTAATGCAAGGACAGAAGCCTATTATGTCCATTGAAGAGTAAATACCTACTTGGAGTATCTTGCCTTGGTAAAACAATATATCTAAAGAAGAACTTCTTGTACTTTGAATTTATCAACTAGAAAGAAGACCTAAAGATGTAGAAAAAGTAATTATAAGGCTAAAAGAGTCACGCTTGAAGAATAAAGATAAATTTGATAAGCAACACAAGTTGAATCCAAAAGATATTCAAGAAGGTGATTGGGTTCATGTATATGACAACAGCTTGGATAATCAATATAGTACTCTTAAAAAGTTCTCTAAGCATTGGTTTGGGCCTTATGTGGTTGTATATGTTTTAAATAATACTACATATGCATTAAAAAAATTAGATGGAACAAGACTCAAAATTCCAATTGTAGGAAAAGATATAAAACTTTTCAAACAACGGAATCAAGAACTAGTCCTTGAAGATGTTGAAGAAGAATTTGATCTATCTAGTTATGAGGAAGAAGAATTGGATTTTGAAGAAGACATTGTTGAAGAGGTATTATGATGCCGACCACAACTTTGTTCTTCTTGGTGCATACCGAAAGATGCAGAAGTTAAGAAGGGGTGGATGTTGTGTTGTGGTTCGGCTACTATATGAAAATAATGTAATTATGTACTTAATATATAATTTATTAAGTAACATTGTGAGAGCCATGTTAGTAGTTTTTAGTTGGTTGTAGAATAAAATTTGATTATTACTTTGAGAAGAGGTTATTTAAAAAGATTACTATAGAATTTTTATAACTTTAATTTCTTTTTGATAGTGGCTTTTAAGATTGGTTTTGGTTGATAGTAACTTTTAAATATTTAGAGTTACTTTTATTAGATATTGGTGACATTTGAAAACTTTATTTGGTTCTTTTATTTGGTGTTTAGAGCATACATTATATAAATCTTATAAGAAAAAGGATTGAAGAAGGATTGTGGTAGCAAAGGGAGTAATAAAGGCACCAATATAGATGAATGGAGATGAAAAATAAAAATCTCCATTCCTATTGGTCAAAAATCATGACCAATGGACTTTGAGGAGGCTGCCCGAGGCCATATTAGGGATTAGGGTTAGTTTTTCAAGGCATTTAAACTTTGAAGGCTAAAGTCAAAAGGTTTAGGTTTTTGGTTAAGGTTTTGGTACAAGTTTTGTATCATTTGGGATTTTTATGAAGAAGTTATAGGCGCTCAAAGTTACGATGTTAGTTTTGGATCTACTATCACTCTTTTGGGCATAACGCATGCGTACAGACGGAAATTGAGAATTGGCGACCGCGACTGGAGAGAGCACTTTTACGGCTATACTTTTTACATACTCCTTACTAGATTCTAAGTTGAGGTGAAAGAGTTATTGGATTTTTAAGTCAGCACATGCAATCTACGGGTAGCAAGTAAACCGATTTACTAGTGTTTGGCAACTAGCCTTGCCTTATATCTCACAATATCACCCATTGCATCCCTCTTGGTTCTAAACACCCACTTACAACCAATTGAAGATCGATTTGATGGAAGTTGAGTCAATTCCCATGTTCCATTGCTCATGAGAGATTTGTACTCTTCTTCCATAGCCTCCTCCCACTTCAACGCATTCGTAGACTTCATAGCATCACATATATTCAATTGATCAGCAAGAGTGCAACATTGGCATGTTCTTCATTTACTTGAGGAAAGATGTGGTCCTTCCACCATTCACCACGTTGTTTTCTTTCTCTTGTGGGATATCTCCTATCATTTGAAGAAGATTCACCTTGATGCTCTTCAACCTTCTTTTCTTTTGAACCTTGTCTCTTCTCACTCAAAGGTTGGTATTCTTCATCATCATCATCATCTTCAACTTCTTCATTGTTTGTCATACCAATTGTATATACTTTCTTCTTCTTCTTCTTCTTCATCTTCTTTGGTTCTTCATGTTGATTCAAATCTCCACTATCTTCATTGTCTTCATCTTCTTCTTCTTCTTTCGTTGCTGAAATTTAAGATGTGTCCACAAACACACCATTACTCCCACTTGGACACATCTCTAAGTGTTCACAAGCACTTTTATGCTCCATAAATTCAACATCACGACTTTTAATGATCTTCTTGGTATCCAAACACATTAGCCTATATGCCTTGGTACCTTCACAATATCCAAGAAACACATATTTTGTACCTTTTGCATCAAATTTGGACCGCATACAATCAAGTACCTTTGCATAAGCAATGCATCCAAAAGTCTTCATGTGTGAAACAGAAGGTTTTCTCCCACTCCAAGCTTCTTGTGGAGTCATTGAAATAAGTACATTTGTAGGACACCTATTCCTTGTATACACTGCATTCACCACAGCTTCCGCCCCAAATTCATGCCCAAGGTTTTGAGCATGAATCATACTCCTTGCCATCTCCACAATAGTTCGATTTACTCTTTCAGCAACTCTATTTTGTTGTCGAGTATAGGAAGTGGAAGTTTGTCTTGCAATATCATGAAAATTCAAATACTCATCAAAATACTTTGACAAATACTCACCTCCATTGTCTGTACGCAACATCTTGATCTTGCACTCACATTGCTTCTCCACAAGTGCCTTAAATTCCTTAAACTTTGAAAAGCATTCACTCTTGGATTTAAGGATGAAAATCCACACCTTCCTTGAAAAGTCATCAATAAATGTAACAAAGTACCTTGATCCTGCCATTAATGGTGTCCTCATAGGTCCACAAACATCAGAATGCACAATCTCCAACAATTTGGTTGCACATGTTGCAACTCCACTTGGAAATGAAGTTCTTTGTTGTTTGCCTTGAATACAACCTTCACAAGTAAGATTTGTGCATGATTGACCATGATCTAAGCCACTAACCATGGATTGGAGCTCCTTCATACTTTTGGCATTCAAATGACCAAGGCGTAGATGCCAAATGCCATGAGAGAAAAAGAACATTATTGCTCATGAGACAAAAAGAACACTATAAGCATAATACAAGTAAGTAGAAATCAGCAAGGTTGCACATAAGAGAAGTGTGGAGTGAGATGGTTCTCTCTTCCAACTCCCGTTACTTATAGGTTGTGGTTGCTACCCTAAGAGGACTTCTTCCACCATTTGACTTTTACACATATGCTCCTTAGATCCTTTGGCTCATACCACGAGGGTAACCAAGGATCCTAGGATCCTATGGCATCTTACATACTACGAGGGTATCCTATGCCATACACTAATTACTCTTACCTAGTTCTTTGGATATTCCCTAGGACACACTTTATCCTCTTGACTTTGACTCTCTGTCCTTGACCGCATCCTATGTCCATAGGATGCTTTTTCTATATGCCAAGAGTCAAGCCTTTGACCATTAGCAACTTACCTAAGGTAATCTCCTTTACGAGGTAACTTATTCTACTTTAACTATTATCTATTCATCTTTATCTTTAACCTCAACAGTGAAGACTCTCCAAGCATAGATGCAAGTCCTTAGGACTGCAAGGACTTTAAAAGACGTGAAAAGAAGGCTTTTGGCATGATTGCCACAAATTTAGATCAAGCCAATTTTTCTCACATAATCCATTACAAAGAACCAGCACAAGCATGGAAGACACTTTGCAACATAGATGAGAGTAAGAACTTGTCCAACATCCTCTTCACAAGAAGGAAATTCTTCACTTGTAAGATGGAAGAAGGTGAAGACCTCATGGCACATGTTAATAAGGTAAAAGCTCTTGCAAATCAACTAGAATCTATTGATAAGCCTTTAGAGGATGGTGACATTGTCATGACTCTACTCATGAGTCTTTCCGAGTCCTACAACTACCTCATTGTGGCATTGGACTCTTTGAGGTTGAAGGAGCTTACAATGGACTATGTGACATCAAGACTTGCACATGAAGTAACTAAAAGGAAAGAGAATGAGCATCAAAGTGAAGATTCAGCTCTCTTCTCAAGACAAGGCAAAATATACCTATTCCAACCAACATGACAATGTGAGAAGCAATGCAAGAACTTGCTTCTTTTGTGGAATACCGGGTCATTTTGCACGAAATTGCCACAAGGCCAAGAAAGGAGATAGAAAAAATGCTAACAATGCATGTGATGAAGTTGGTGGAGATGATTATGCATTCATGGCAAATGAAGGCACGTCTATGGCTGCCATGTCCAAATGGATCATTGATTCGGGTGCTACCAAGCACATGACTCCATACAAGTGTTCATTTGACACTTATGAGACTATTCCAATAACAAAAGTATGGTTAGGAGATAATGGCATGGTGTAAGCCATTGGAATTGGCTCCATTGTCGTAGAGATTGTTGTGAAGAATCAAATGAAGGAGATCAGATTGAAAGAAGTGTTACATGTGCCAAAGATGAAGAACAACCTTCTTTCGGTGAGTAAACTTGTTTCTCATGGTTGTAAGGTGCAATTTGATATGAATGGATGCTTTGTGAAGACAATGGATGGATATAATCTTTTGAAAGGCTTTAGAGATGGCAATCTTTACTTCATCAATTGTAAGAAGGTGAATGGAGTTGAAGTGGCGATATTTGCTGAATTTCCACAAGATCAAGACAAGTTTGGCATTTGGCATCGACGCCTTGGTCATATGAACGCCAAAAGTATGAAGGAGCTCCAATCCATGGTTAGTGGCTTAGATCTTGGTCATTCATGCACCATTCTTACTTGTGAAGGTTGTATTCAAGGCAAACAACAAAGAACTTCATTTTCAAGTGGAGTTGCAACACGTGCAACCTAATTGTTGGAGATTGTGCATTCTGATGATTGTGGACCTATGAGGACACCATCAATGGCAGGATCAAGGTACTTTGTTACATTTATTGATGACTTTTCAAGGAAGGTGTGGATTTTCATCCTTAAATCCAAGAGTGAATGCTTTTCAAAGTTTAAGGAATTCAAGGCACTTGTGGAGAAGCAATGTGAGTGCAAGATCAAGATGTTGCGCACAGACAATGGAGGTGAGTATTTGTCAAAGTATTTTGATGAGTATTTGAAGATTCATGATATTGCAAGACAAACTTCCACTCCCTATACTCCACAACAAAAAGAAGTTGCTGAAAAAGCAAATCGAACTATTGTGGAGATGGCAAGGAGTATGATTCATGTTCAAAACCTTGGGCATGAATTTTAGGCAGAAGCTGTGGTAAATGCAGTGTATACAAGGAATAGGTGTCCTACAAATGCACTTACATCAATGACTCCACAAGAAGCTTGGAGTGGGAGGAAACCTTGTGTTTCACACATGAGGACTTTTGGATGTATTGCTTATGCAAAGGTACTTGATTGTATGCGATCCAAATTTGATGCAAAAGGTACAAAATGTGTGTTTCTTGGATATTGTGAAGGTACCAAGGCATATAGGCTAATGTGTTTGGATACCAAGAAGATCATTAAAAGTCGTGATGTTGAATTTATGGAGCATAAAAGTGCTTGTGAACACTTGGAGATGTGTCCAAGTGGGAGTAATGGTGTGTTTGTGGACACATCTTCAATTTCAGCAACGAAAGAAGAAGAAGAAGATGAAGACAATGAAGATAGTGGAGATTTGAATCAACATGAAGAACCAAAGAAGATGAAGAAGAAGAAGAAGAAGAAAGTATATACAATTGACAAACAATGAAGAAGTTGAAGATGATGATGATGATGAGGAATATCAACCTTTGAGTGAGAAGAGACAAGGTTCAAAAGAAAAGAAGGTTGAAGAGCATCAAGGTGAATCTTCTTCAAATGATAGGAGATATCCCACAAGAGAAAGAAAACAACGTGGTGAATGGTGGAAGGACCACATCTTTCCTCAAGTAAATGAAGAACATGCCAATGTTGCACTCCTTGTTGATCCATTGAATATATGTGATGCTATGAAGTCTACGAATGCGTTGAAGTGGGAGGAGGCTATGAAGAAGAGTACAAATCTCTCATAAGCAATGGAACATGGGAATTGACTCAACTTCCATCAAATCGATCTTCAATTGGTTGTAAGTGGGTGTTTAGAACCAAGAGGGACGCAATAGGTGATATTGTGAGATATAAGGCAAAGCTAGTTGCCAAAGGATACTCACAAGATGCTGGTATTGATTTCAATGAGACATTTGCTCCCGTGGCTAAGTTCACGACCATTAGAACCATTGTGGCAATTGGGGCAGCAATGGACTTGGAGATGCATCAAATGGATGTGAAGACGGCTTTCTTGAATGGAAAGTTGGAAGAAGATATCTACATGGATCAACCTCAATGATTTGTAGAAAAAGGCAAGCAACATCTTGTTTGTAAGTTGAAGAAATCCTTGTATGGACTCAAGCAATCTCCAAGGGCATGGTATCAAAGAACTGACACATTCTTTGTTAAGGAGGGATTCCAAAGAAGTGAGGCTGACCATTCTATGTATGTGATACAATCAAAAGAGTTCTTGATGATTGTTATTCTTTATGTAGATGATTTAATCATCTTAACCAATACTCTAAAGATGATGGATTGGTTGAAGGCAAAGTTAGAAAAAGAATATGAGATGAATAATTTGTGTTGAGAAAAGAACTCTTTAAGTAGTTGCTAATGGTCAATAGAGTACAAGTGTTGTTAAGGATATCCCATAAGGTAGGGTGCTGGTCTATAGTGCATTAGAGTACAAAGGGAGGGCTGGTCCTAGGAGATATCCCATATGGATTGTAGCACTTGGTACCTTGGTACTAGTATATAAGGAAAGGATTGGCATGGGAAGAATTTTCTCATACCACACTCTATTTGTTATAGTGCAACCTTGCTGGTCCTAACTTACTTGTGTGGAGTATGTTTTCTATGTTTCAATAGGTTATGGGCCCACATTCTCTTACCAAGTAAGTTGTTCTTGCATTTTATTTTCTTTGTTGCTTGTTTGGTGGTTGAGATCTTATGGTATAGTATTACTAGTGTTTTGTTGAAGTCATTAATCCTGGATTTGTGAGTGTATGAGGTTAGTGCAAGACCTTGATAGTGTCTTTGCTGAAGTAACACTAGTATTTGAGAGTTTTATGAGAAATTGAGTCATTTTGAGTGAGGTGATGTGAGGGAGATGTTTGAAAGCCATAGAATTACATGACATAGCATTTCCCACCATTTAGACGTGATTTGGACTCAAAGTATGCAAAAAGTTGCAAAACAGCGAATTCTGAGTTTGTAGTTCAGCAATCTTTGAGTAGTCATATCTTTTGCATTACAACTCCAAATCAAGAGATTTTTGGACCTACTTGTAGCTTGAGATGGCATCTTTTGAGCGTGATAGCTTAAGAATGGTAGAAAAGTTTAGAGGTGACAACTTTCACCACTGGAAGGCCAAAATGGAGCTACTTTTGGCGTCATTGGATCTTTGGGAGATAGTATGTGAGGAGGAAGAGGCACCTGGATTAGAGGCAAGCATGAAGGAGCAAAAGGACTTCAAAAGACGAGAAAAGAAGGCTTTTGGTATAATTGCCACCAACTTAGATGAAACCAACTTTGCTCATGTCATTTCTTGCAAAGGAGCAGCAGATGCATGGAAGACTCTTTATAATGTCTATGAGAGTAGGAATCTTTCCAATGTGCTATGGTCAAGGCAAAAGTTCTTCACCGTGAAGATGGAAGAAGGTGAAGATCTCATGGCTCATGTAAATAAGGTAAAGGTACTTGCAAACCAACTTGCTGTTGTTGACAAGCCTTTACTTGAAGAAGATGTTGTGATGACATTGCTCTCAAGCCTTCCGGACTCCTATTCCTCCCTCATTGTGGCATTGGAGTCCATTTCAAGGAAAGACCTCACTTTGGACTATGTCACGGCAAGACTAGCCCATGAAGTGACCAAAAGAAAGCAAAAGGAGTCTATTGGGGAGCAATCAGCACTATTTACAAGACCAAGTAAGGCAAGTGCCCCTTTTCAACATTATCCTCCTAAAACTTGTTACATTTGTGGAAAACCAGGCCATTTTGCTAGAAATTGTTTCAAGGCAAAGAGAGGAGAAAGAGAGAATGCCAACAATGCTTTTCATGACCATGGAGGTGAAGACTTTGCATTCATGGCAAAACAAACTCCTTCCATATTTGATATGAGCAAATGGATAGTGGATTCCGGATGTACCAAACACATGACTCCATACAAGTGTTCATTTAACACTTATCAACCAATTCCAGCAACCAAGGTTTGGTTAGGTGATAATTGTATGGTAAAAGCCATTGGAATAGGCACCATTGTAGTGGAGGTGGTGGTGAAGGGCATAAGCAAGAGAATCACTCTCAAGGATATGTTGCATGTGCCAAAGATGAAGAAGAACCTCCTTTCGGTGAGTAAACTTATAACTCATGGGTACAAAGTGCAATTTAACATGAATGGATGTCTTGTGAGAACCATGGAAGGCAAAGAAGTAGCAAAAGGGACTAGGAATGGCAATCTCTATATTATCAATTGCAAGAGGATCAATAGAGTGGAGGTTGCTGCCTTTGCTGAATTTCCATCAAATGAAGAGAAGATGGGCATTTGGCATCAAAGACTTGGGCATTTGAATGCCAAAAGCATGAAGGGGCTTCAATCCAAGGTAAATGGCATAGACCTTGGCCATTCTACGATGAATCTTGCTTGTGAGGGATGCATTCAAGGCAAACAACATAGGACACCATTTCCTAGAGGAGTTTCAACAAGAGCAAATCAATTGCTGGAGCTTGTGCATTCGGATGTTTGTGGATCTATGAGGACACCATCTATGAGTGGTAGTGAAATGTGGGAGATTTGTCCAAGTGGGAGTAGTGGTGTGTTTGTGGCCACATCTTCAATTCCAGCAAACAAACAAGAAGATGAAGAAGTGTATTCTCAAAGTGAAGAAGGAGAGGAAGTTGCCATGATAGAAGAGCCCAATACTATGAAGACTTCAATGTCAGCAAGATACAACAAGGACAATGAAGAGAATGAAGATGAAGAATACCAACAAATGAGTAAGAGAAAGCACTCCATGAGTCATACAAGGCAGCAAGAGGTGCAAGAAGGCTCATCTTCTTTGCATGAAAGAAGATATCCAACACGTGAGAGAAGACTAAAAGGTGAATGGTGAAAGAACCACATCTTTCCACAAAAATTGGATGTAAGTGGGTGCTTAGAACCAAGAGAGATGCAAACGATTGAAGGTCAACAATGGGCTATGTATTCTTTGTTTGAGTGGGAGCCATATCTTCGAATACCAAGAGACAACCAAATATTGGAAGGTCCACAATAGGGGCGGAGTATTTGGAAGCAAGTCATAAAGCAATGGAGGCAATTTGATTGAGGTTGTTATTGGAAGATATTGGACTTGTGCAATTGGAGGCCACTCCAATTGAGGTGTGACAATCAAGGATGTCTTCCTTTTGCAAAGAATCCAAAGCATCATACAAGAACCAAGCACATTGATATTCAGCATCATTTCATAAGAGAGAAGATAGAGATGGAGGTTATTGATATGATGTATTGTGAAACCAAAGACATGTTGGCTGATTTGTTGACAAAAGCCTTAGTTAGAGAAGGACACAACAAGTTGAATCAGGCATTAGGATTGAGAGCTAATTGACCAATAGCAAAGTGGGAGTGTTGAGAAAAGAACTCTTTAAGTAGTTGCTAATGGTCAATAGAGTACAAGTGTTGTTAAGGATATCCCATAAGGTAGGGTGCTGGTCTATAGTGCATTAGAGTACAAGGGGAGGGCTGGTCCTAGGAGATATCCCATATGGATTGTAGCACTTGGTACCTTGGTACTAGTATATAAGGAAAGGATTGGCATGGGAAGAATTATCTCATACCACACTCTATTTGTTATAGTGCAACCTTACTGGTCCTAACTTCCTTGTGTGGAGTATGTTTTCTATGTTTCAATAATTTGGGAGAGCTTCATTATTGCTTAGGAGTGGAATTTACAAGAGATCGTGCTAACAAGACCATCACAATGAGCCAAAGGAAGTACATTGAAAGAGTGTTGAAACGATTCAACATGGAGGATTGCAAGCCTATTTGAACACCTTTGGAGTCTAATTTGAAGTTGATGAAGCTCACGGATGAAGAGTTTGCACAAGTTGAAGGCCAAATGCAAGGTGTTCCATACAAGGCAGCAGTTGGGTCACTGATGTATGTAATGGTTGGCAGAATGGTGGATCTTGCTTATGTCGTGAGTGTCGTAAGTCAACACATATCAAAAGCATGACCAATTCATTGGGCAACCATCAAGAGGATCATGAGGTACTTGAAAGGTACTTTGGACTTCAAATTGTGCCTTGGAGGTGAAAGTATTGCTTTGCATGGTTATTGTGATGCGGATTGGGCAGGAGATGCAAATGATAGGTGGTCAACAATGGGCTATGTATTCTTTGTTGGAGTGGGAGCAATTTCATGGAATTACAAGAGGCAACCCACAATTGCAAGGTCCACAATGGAGGCGGAGTAAATGGCAGCAAGCTATGGTGCAATGGAAGCAACATGGTTAAGACAAGTTTTGGAGGACATTGGACTTGTGCAATTGGAAGTAACTCTATTGAATTGTGATAATCAAGGATGGCTTCGTTTTGCAAAGAATCCAAAGCATCATTCAAGAACCAACCACATTGACATTCAACACCACTTTATAAGAGAGATGATTGAAATAGGAGTGATTGACTTAAAGTATTGTGCAACAGAAGATATGCTTGCTGATTTGTTAACAAAGGCATTGGTCAAAGATAGACATCATATGTTGACAAAGGCATTAGGTTTGAAGGGCTTTGACAATTAGCAAAGTAGGAGTGTTGAGGTAAAAGATAAAAATGAATAGATAATAGTTAAAGTAGAATAAGTTACCTCGTAAAGGATATTATCTTAGGTAAGTTACTAATGGTCAAAGGCTTGACTCTTGGCATATAGAAAAAGCATCCTATGGACATAGGATGCAGTCAAGGACAAAAATTCAAAGTCAAGAGGATAAAGTGTGTCCTAGGGAATATCCAAAAAACTAGGTAAGAGTAATTAGTATATGGCATAGGATACCCTCATGGTATATAAGATGCCAAAAGATCCTAGGATCTTTGGATACCCTCGTGGTATGAGCTAAAGGATCTTAGGAGCATATGTATAAAAATCAAATGGTCGAAGAAGTCCTTTTAGGGCAGCAACGACCACCTATAAGTAACGAGAGTTGGAAGAGAGAACCATCTCATTCCACACTTCTCTTATGTGCAACCTTGCTGATTTCTTCTTACTTGTGTTATGCTTATAGTGTTCTTTTTTTCATCACATTCACCACAGCTTCCGTCCTATATTCATGCCCAAGTTTTTTGAGCATGAATCATACTCCTTGCCATCTCTACGATGGTGCGATTTGCTCTTTCAGCAACTCCATTATGTTGTGGAGTATAGGGAGTAGAGGTTTGTCTTGCAATGCCTTCATGCTTCAATAACTCATTAAAGTGTTTGGACAAATACTCACCTCCATTTTCCGATCGCAGCACCTTAATCTTGTACTCACATTCCTTCTCCACAAGTGCTTTCCACTCCTTAAACTTGGCAAAACACTCACTCTTGGCATTGATGATGTAAATCCATACCTACCTTGAAAAGTCATCAATAAATGTGACAAAGTACCTTGCTCCACTCATAGATGGTGCCCTCATGGATCCACAAACATCCGAATGCACACGCTCCAGCAATTGATTTGCTCTTGTTGAAACTCCTCTAGGAAATGGTGTCCTATGTTGTTTTCCTTGAATGCATCCCTCACAAGCAAGATTCATCGTAGAATGGCCAAGGTCTATGCCATTTACCTTGGATTGAAGCCCCTTCATGCTTTTGGCATTCAAATGCCCAAGTCTTTGATGCCAAATGCCCATCTTCTCTTCATTTGATGGAAATTCAGCAAAGGCAGCAACCTCCACTCCATTGATCCTCTTGCAATTGATAATATAGAGATTGCCATTCCTAGTCCCTTTTGCTACTTCTTTGCCTTCCATGGTTCTCACAAGACATCCATTCATGTTAAATTGCACTTTGTACCCATGAGTTATAAGTTTACTCACCGAAAGGAGGTTCTTCTTCATCTTTGGCACATGCAACACATCCTTGAAAGTGATTCTCTTGCTTATGCCCTTCACCACCACCTCCACTACAATGGTGCCTATTCCAATGGCTTGTACCATACAATTATCACCTAACCAAACCTTGGTTGCTGGAATTGGTTGATAAGTGTTAAATGAACACTTGTATGGAGTCATGTGTTTGGTACATCCGGAATCCACTATCCATTTGCTCATATCAAACATGGAAGGAGTTTGTTTTGCCATGAATGCAAAGTCTTCACCTCCATGGTCATGAAAAGCATTGTTGGCATTCTCTCTTTCTCCTCTCTTTGCCTTGAAACAATTTCTAGCAAAATGGCCTGGTTTTCCACAAATGTAACAAGTTTTAGGAGGATAATGTTGAAAAGGGGCACTTGCCTTACTTGGTCTTGTAAATAGTGCTGATTGCTCCCCAATAGACTCCTTTTGCTTTCTTTTGGTCACTTCATGGGCTAGTCTTGCCGTGACATAGTCCAAAGTGAGGTCTTTCCTTGAAATGGACTCCAATGCCACAATGAGGGAGGAATAGGAGTCCGGAAGGCTTGAGAGCAATGTCATCACAACATCTTCTTCAAGTAAAGGCTTGTCAACAACAGCAAGTTGGTTTGCAAGTACCTTTACCTTATTTACATGAGCCATGAGATCTTCACCTTCTTCCATCTTCACGGTGAAGAACTTTTGCCTTGACCATAGCACATTGGAAAGATTCCTACTCTCATAGACATTGCAAAGAGTCTTCCATGCATCTGCTGCTCCTTTGCAAGAAATGACATGAGCAAAGTTGGTTTCATCTAAGTTGGTGGCAATTATGCCAAAAGCCTTCTTTTCTCGTCTTTTGAAGTCCTTTTGCTCCTTCATGCTTGCCTCTACCCCAGGTGCAAGTTCCTCCTCATCTACTATCTCCCAAAGATCCAATGATGCCAAAAGTAGCTCCATTTTGGCTTTCCAGTGGTGAAAGTTGTCACCTCTAAACTTTTCAACAACTCTTAAGCTATCACCCTCAAAAGACGCCATCTCAAGCTACAAGTAGGTCCAAAAAACTCTTGATTTGGAATTGTAATGCAAAAGATATGACTACTTAAAGATTGCTGAACTACAAACCCAGAATTCGCAGTTTTGCATTTTTTTGCATATTTTGAGTCCAAATTAAGGCTAAATGGTGGACAATGGTTTGTAATGTGATTTTATGACTTTCAAACGTCTCTCTAACGTAAATTCATTCGAAATGACTCACTTTCTCATAAACTCTCAAATACTAGTGTTATTTCAGCAAAGACACTATCAAGGTCTTGCACTAAGCTCATACACTCACATATCCAGGAGCTATGACTTCAACAATTCACTAGCAATACTCTACCATAAGATCTCAACCACCAAAAACAAGCAACAAAGAAATAATGTAAGAACAACTTACTTGGTAAGAAAATATGGGCCCATAACTATTTGAAACATAGAAAGCATACTCCATACAAGTAAGTTAGGACCAGCAAGGTTGGACTATAACAAATAGAGTGTGGTATGAGAAAATTCTTCCCATGCCAACCCTTTCCTTATATACTAGTACCAAGGTACCAAGTTTTATAACTCATATGGAATATCTCCTAGGACCAGCCCTCCCCTTGTACTATAATGCACTATATACCAGCACCTACCCTTATGGGATATCCCTAACAACACTTATACTCTATTCGCCATTAGCAACTACTTTAAGAGTTCTTTCCTTCAACAGCACATAAGAGAAGTGTGGAATGAGATAACCCATACTTCTAACACCCGTTACTTATAATCAGAGTTTCCATCCATTATGTATAGACTTCATCCTCATTCATCTATAACTAGCCATCTATCTAGACATTAAACCTAGCCGCGCGTCGAGATCTTAGCTGCCACTTAGTCCTTAGTTGCCTTTGACCATTAGTAACTTACCCAAGAGAATATTCTCTATAAGGTAACTTATTCTACTTTTACTATTACCTATTTATCTCAACATCTTTATCTTTTACCTCAACACTCTCACTTTGCTAATTGTCAAAGCCCTTCAAAACTAATGCCTTTGTCAACATTTGATGTCTATCTTTTATGAATGCCTTTGTTAACAAATCAGCAAGCATATCTTCTGTTGCAGAATACTTATTGAAGAAATACTATAAGCATAACACAAGTAAGTAGAAATCAGCAAGGTTGCACATAGGACAAGTGTAGAATGAGATGAGTCTTACTTCCAACACACGTTACTTATAATCAAAGTTCACATCCAATATGTATAGACTTCATCCTCATTCATCAATAACTAGATGCCACTCGAGACCGTAAACTTAACCGCCTCTCGAGACTCTAGCCGCCACTTAGTGCTTAGCTGCCTTTGACCATTAGCAACTTACCTAAGAGAATATTCTCTACAAGATAACTTATTCTATTTTTACTATTACCTATTTATCTCAACATCTTTATCTTTTACCTCAACACTCTCACTTTGCTAATTGTCAAAGCCCTTCAAACCTAACGCCTTTGTCAACATATGATGTCCATCTTTTATCAATGTCTTTGTTAACAAATCAGCAAGAATATCTACTGTTGCACAATACTTAATGAAGAAATACTATAAGCATAACACAAGTAAGTAGAAATCAGCAAGGTTGCACAGAGGACAAGTGTAGAATGAGATGACTCTTACTTCCAACACCCCTTATTTATAATCAGAGTTCACATCCAATATGTATAGAATTCATCCACATTCATCTATAACTAGCCACCAGTCAAGATCCTAAACGTAACCGCCTCTCGAGACTCTAGCCGCCACTTAGTGCTTAGTTGCCTTTGACCATTAGCAACTTACCTAAGAAAATATTCTCTACAAGATAACTTATTCTTCTTTTACTATTACCTATTTATCTCAACATCTTTATCTTTTACTTCAACACTCCCACTTTGCTGATTATCAAAGCCCTTCAAACCTAACGCCTTTGTCAACATATGATGTCTATCTTTTATAAATGCCTTTGTTAACAAATCAGCAAGCATATCTTCTGTTGCACAATACTTATTGAAGAAATACTATAAGCATAACACAAGTAAGTAGAAATCAGCAAGGTTGCATATAAGAGAAGTGTGGAATGAGATGACTCTTACTTCCAACACCCGTTACTTATAATCAGAGTTCACATCCAATATGTATAGATGTTGAGAAAAGAATTCTTTAAGTAGTTGCTAATGGTCAATAGAGTTCAAGAGTTGTTAGGGATATCCCATAAGGGTAGGTGATGGTCTATAGTGTATTAGAGTACATGAGGAGGGCTGGTCCTAGCAGATATCCTATATGGATTGTAACACTTGGTACCTTGGTACTAGTATATAAGGAAAGGGTTGGCATGGGAAGAATTTTCTCATACGACACTCTATTTGTTATAGTCCAACCTTGCTGGTCGTAACTTACTTGTGTGAAATATGCTTTCTATGTTATTATGGGCCCACATTTTCTTACCAAGTAAGTTGTTCTTACATTATTTCTTTGTTGCTTGTTTTTGGTGGTTGAGATCTTATGGTAGAGTGTTGCTAGTGAATTGTTGAAGTAATTGCTCCTGGATTTGTGAATGTATAGGCATAATGCAAGACTTTGATAGTGTCTTTGCTGAAGGAGCACTAGTATTTGATAGTTTTATGAGAAAGTGAGTCATTTCGAATGAATTTACGTTAGAGAGATGTTTGAAAGTCATAAAATCACAATACAAACCATTCTCCACCATTTAGCCTTAATTTGGACTCAAAATATGCAAAAAGTTGCAAAACAGCGAATTCTGGGTTTGTAGTTCAGCAATCTTTAAGTAGTCATATCTTTTGCATTACAATTCCAAATCAAGATTTTTTAGGACCTATTTGTAGCTTGAGATGGCGTCTTTTAAAGGTGATAGCTTAAGGGTTGTTGAAAAGTTTAGAGGTGACAACTTTTATTGAAATACAGAAAGCATACTCCACACAAGTAAGTTAAGACCAGCAAGGTTGCACTATAACAAATAGAGTGTCGTATGAGATAATTCTTCCCATGCCAACCCTTTCCTTATATACTAGTACCAAGGTACCAAGTGCTACAATCCATATAGGATATCTCCTAAGACCAGCCCTCCCCTTGTACTCTAATGTACTATAGACCAGCACCCTACCTTATGGGATATCCTTAACAACACTAGTACTCTATTGACCATTAGCAACTACTTAAAGAGTTCTTTTCTCAACACTCCCACTTTGCTATTGGTCAATTAGCTATCAATCCTAATGCCTTACTCAACTTGTTGTGTCCTTCTCTAACTAAGGCTTTTGTCAACAAATCAGCCAACATGTCTTTGGTTTCACAATACATCATATCAATAACCTCCATCTCTATCTTCTCTCTTATGAAATGATACTCAATATCAATGTACTTGTTGAAAAAAGAACTCTTTAAGTAGTTGCTAATGGTCAATAGAGTACAAGTGTTGTTAAGGATATCCCATAAGGTAGGGTGCTGGTCTATAGCACATTAGAGTACAAGGGGAGGGCTGGTCCTAGGAGATATCCCATATGGATTGTAGCACTTGGTGCCTTGGTACTAGTATATAAGCAAAGGGTTGGTAAGGGAAGAATTATCTCATACCACACTCTATTTGTTATAGTGCAACCTTGCTGGTCCTAACTTACTTGTGTAGAGTATGTTTTCTATGTTTCAATAGGTTATGGGCCCACATTCTCTTACCAAGTAAGTTGTTCTTGCATTTTATTTTCTTTGTTGCTTGTTTGGTGGTTGAGATCTTATGGTATAGTATTACTAGTGTTTTGTTGAAGTCATTACTCCTGGATTTGTGAGTGTATGAGGTTAGTGCAAGACCTTGATAGTGTCTTTGCTGAAATAACACTAGTATTTGAGAGTTTTATGAGAAATTGAGTCATTTTGAGTGAGGTGATGTGAGGGAGATGTTTGAAAGCCATAGAATTACATGACATAGCATTTCCCACCATTTAGACGTGATTTGGACTCAAAGTATGCAAAAAGTTGCAAAACAGCGAATTCGGGGTTTGTAGTTCAGCAATCTTTGAGTAGTCATATCTTTTGCATTACAACTCCAAATCAAGAGATTTTTGGACCTACTTGTAGCTTGAGATGGCATCTTTTGAGAGTGATAGCTTAAGAATGGTAGAAAAGTTTAGAGGTGACGACTTTCACCACTGGAAGGCCAAAATGGAGCTACTTTTGGCGTCATTGGATCTTTGGGAGATAGTATGTGAGGAGGAAGAGGCACCTGGATTAGAGGCAAGCATGAAGGAGCAAAAGGACTTCAAAAGACGAGAAAAGAAGGCTTTTGGCATAATTGCCACCAACTTAGATGAAACCAACTTTGCTCATGTCATTTCTTGCAAAGGAGCAGCAGATGCATGGAAGACTCTTTGCAATGTCTATGAGAGTAGGAATCTTTCCAATGTGCTATGATCAAGGCAAAAGTTCTTCACCGTGAAGATGGAAGAAGGTGAAGATCTCATGGCTCATGTAAATAAGGTAAAAGCACTTGCAAACCAACTTGCTGTTGTTGACAAGCCTTTACTTGAAGAAGATGTTGTGATGACATTGCTCTCAAGCCTTCCGGACTCCTATTCCTCCCTCATTGTGGCATTGGAGTCCATTTCAAGGAAAGACCTCACTTTGGACTATGTTACGGCAAGACTAGCCCATGAAGTGACCAAAAGAAAGCAAAAGGAGTCTATTAGAGAGCAATCAGCACTATTCAGGAGACCAAGTAAGGCAAGTACTTCCATTCAACGTAATCTTCCCAAAACTTGTTATATTTGTCGAAAACCAAGGCATTTTGCTAGGAATTGTTTCAAGGCAAAGAGAGGAGAAAGAGAGAATGCCAATTATGCTTTTCATGACCATGGAGGTGATGACTTTGCATTCATGGCAAAACAAACTTCTTCCATGCTTGATATGAGCAAATGGATCGTGGATTCTGGATGTACAAAACACAAGACTCCATACAAGTGTTCATTTAACACTTATCAACAAATTCCAGCAACTAAGGTTTGGTTAGGTGATAATGGTATGGTACAAGCCATTGGAATGGGCACCATTATAGTGGAAGTAGTGGTCAAGGGCATAAGCAAGAGGATCACACTCAAGGATGTGTTGCATGTGCCAAAGATGAAGAAGAACCTCCTTTCGGTGAGTAAACTTGTAAGTCATGGATGCAAAGTGCAATTCAATATGAATGGATGTTTTGTGAGAACCATGGAAGGCAAAGAAGTAGCAAAAGGGATTGGAGATGGCAATCTCTATATTATCAATTGCAAGCGCATCAATGGAGTAGAGGTTGCTGCTTTTGCTGAATTTCCATCAAATGAAGATAAGGTAGGCATTTGGCATCAAAGACTTGGACATTTGAATGCCAAAAGCATGAAGGTGCTTCAATCCATGGTAAGTGGCTTAGACCTTGGCCATTCTACTATGAATCTATCTTGTGAAGGTTGCATTCAAGGCAAACAACATAGGACACCATTTCCTAGTGGAATTGCAACAAGAGCAAATCAATTGCTGGAGCTTGTGCATTCGGATGTTTGTGGACCCATGAAAACACCATCTATGAGTGGAGCAAGATATTTTGTCACATTTATTGATGACTTTTCAAGGAAGGTATGGATTTATACCATCAAGGCCAAAAGTGAGTGTTTTGCTAAGTTTAAGGAGTGGAAAGCACTTGTGGAGAAGCAATGTGAGCACAAGATTAAGGTGCTCAGATCGGACAATGGAGGTGAGTATTTGTCCAAAGACTTTGATGAGTTATTGATGCATGAAGGCATTGCAAGACAAACCTCCACTCCCTATACCCCACAACAAAATGGAGTTGCTGAAAGAGCAAATCGCACCATTGTGGAGATGGCAAGGAGTATGATTCATGCTCAAAAGCTTGGATATGAGTATTCGGCGGAAGCTGTGGTAAATGCCGTATATACAAGAAATAGGTGTCCCACAAGTGCACTTGAAGGAATGACTCCCGAAGAAGCTTGGACTGGTAAGAAACCTTGTTTATCTCATATGAGGATTTTTGGATGCATTGCATATGCTAAAGTTCCAGATAGTATGAGAGGCAAACTTCATGCAAAGGGCACAAGATGTGCATTCCTTGGATATTGTGAAGGCACCAAGGCATATAGGCTCATGTGTTTAGACACCAAAAAGATCATCAAAAGTCGTGATGTAGAGTTCTTGGAGTATAAGAGTGCAAGTGAAAAGTGGGAGATGTGTCCAAATGGGAGTAGTGGTGTGTTTGTGGACACATCTTCAATTTCAGCAAACAAAGAAGAAGATGAAGAAGAGCATTCTCAAAGTGAAGATGGAAATGAAGATATCATTGAAGAAGAGCCCAACTCTATAAAGACTTCAATTCTAGTAAGATACAACGCTGACCATTCTTTGTATGTGTTGAAAGCCAAGGACTTCTTGCTGATTGTGATCCTCTATGTAGATGATTTAATCATCTTAAGCAACACCATGGTAAAATTAGATTGGTTGAAGAAGAAATTGGAGAAAGAGTTTGAAATGAGTGATTTGGGAGAGCTTCATTATTGTTTGGGTGTGGAATTTAAAAGGAATAGAGTATCAAAGACCATCACATTGAGTGAAAGCAAGTACATTGAAGAAGTATTGAAACGATTCAACATGCCAGATTGCAAGCCCATTGGAACTCCTTTGGAGGCCAACTTGAAGTTGATGGAGCTCACGGATGAAGAATATGCTGAAGTGGAGTATCAAATACAAGGCATACCATACAAGGCAGCAGTAGGCTCACTCATGTATGCAAAGGTGGATACAAGGATGGATCTTGCATTTGCAGTAAGTGTTGTAAGTCAACACATGGCAAAACCAAGTCCTATGCATTTAGCAACCATCAAAAGAATCATGAGGTACTTGAAAGGTTCTTTGAACCATAAATTATGTCTTGGAGGAAATAACATTGCATTACATGGATATTGTGATGCGGATTGGGCTGGAGATACAAATGATAGAAGATCAACAACGGGCTATGTATTCTTTTTTGGAATGGGAGCCATATCTTGGAATTGTAAGAGACAACCAACCATTGCAAGGTCCACAATGGAGGCGGAGTATATGGCAACAAGTCATGGAGCAATGGAGTCAATTTGCTTGAGGTTGTTGTTGGAAGACATTAGACTTGTGCAATTGGAAGCCACTCCATTGAGATGTGACAATCAAGGATGTTTGGCTTTTGCAAAGAATCCAAAGCATCATGCAAGAACCAAGCACATTGATATTCAACACCACTTTATAAGAGAGAAGATAGAGATGGGAGTTATTGATATGATGTATTGTGAAACCAAAGACATGTTGGCTGATTTGCTAACAAAAGCATTGGTGAAAGAGAGACACAACATATTGAGTAAGGCATTAGGATTGATAGCTAATTGACCAGTAGCAAAGTGGGAGTGTTGAAGGAAAGAATTCATTTAGTTGTTGCTAATGGTCAATAGAGTATATGAGTAATGAGGGATATCCTACAAGGATAGTTGCTGGTCTATAGTGCCTTAGAATACAAAGAGAGGGCTGGTCCTAAGAGATATTCCATATGGGTTGTAACACATGGTACCTTGGTACTAGTATATAAGAAAAGGGTTGGAATGGGAAGAATCATCTCATACCACATTCTATTTGTGAAGTGCAACTTTGCTGGTCCTAACTTGCTTGTGTGGAGTTTGCTTTCTATGTTTCAATACATACAAGTGTTCATTTAACACTTATCAACCAATTCAAGCAACCAAGGTTTGGTTAGGAGATAATTGTATGGTAGAAGCCATTGGAATAGGCACCATTGTAGTGGAGGTGGTGGTAAAGGGCATAAGCAAGAGAATCACTGTCAAGGATGTGTTGCATGTACCAAAGATGAAGAAGAACCTCCTTTCGGTGAGTAAACTTGTAACTTATGGGTACAAAGTGTAATTTAACATGAATGGATGTTTTGTGAGAACCATAAAAGGCAAAGAAGTAGCAAAAGGGACTAGGAATGGCAATCTCTATATTATCAATTGCAAGAAGATCAATGGAGAAGAGGTTGCTGCCTTTGCTGAATTTCCATCAAATGAAGAGAAGATGGGCATTTGGCATCAAAGACTTGGGCATTTGAATGCCAAAAGCATGAAGGGGCTTTAATCCAAGGTAAATGGCATACACCTTTGCCCTATTGAAACATAGAAAGTAAACTCCACACAAGCAAGTTAGGACCAGCAAGGTTGCACTTCACAAATAAAATGTGGTATGAGATTATTCTTCCCATGCCAACGCTTTTCTTATATACTAGTACCAAGGTACCATGTGTTTCAACCCATATGGAATATCTCTTAGGACCAGCCCTCTGCTTGTAATCTAAGGCACTATAGACCAGCAACTAACCTTGTAGGATATCCCTCATTACTCATATACTCTATTGACCATTAGCAACACCTAAATGAGTTCTTTCCTTCAACACTCCCACTTTGCTACTGGTCAATTAGCTATCAATCCTAATGCCTTACTCAATATGTTGTGTCTCTCTTTCACCAAGGCTTTTGTTAGCAAATCAGCCAACATGTCTTTGGTTTCACAATACATCATATCAATAACTCCCATCTCTATCTTCTCTCTTATAAAGTGGTGTTGAATATCAATGTGCTTGGTTCTTGCATGATGCTTTGGATTCTTTGCAAAAGCCAAACATCCTTGATTGTCACATCTCAATGGAGTGGCTTCCAATTGCATAAGTCCAATGTCTTCCAACAACAACCTCAACCAAATTGCCTCCATTGCTCCATTACTTGCTGCCATATACTCCGCCTCCATTGTGGACCTTGCAATGGTTGGTTGTCTCTTACAATTCCAAGATATAGCTCCCATTCCAACAAAGAATACATAGCCCGTTGTTGATCTTCTATCATTTGTATCTCCAGCCCAATCCGCATCACAATATCCATGTAATGTAATATTATTTCCTCCAAGACATAGTTTATGGTTCAAAGAGCCTTTCAAGTACCTCATGATTCTTTTGATGGTTGCCCAATGCATAGGACCTGGTTTTGCCATGTGTTGACTTACAACACTTACTGCAAATGCAAGATCCATCCTTGTACCCACCATTGCATACATGAGTGAGCCTACTGCTGCCTTGTATGGTATGCCTTGCATTTGATGCTCCACTTCAGCATATTCCTCATCCGTGAGCTTCATCAACTTCAAGTTGGCTTCCAAAGGAGTTTCAATGGGCTTGCAATCTTGCATATTGAATCGTTTCAATACTTCTTCAATGTACTTGCTTTCACTCAATGTGATGGTCTTTGATACTCTATTCCTTGTAAATTCCACATCCAAACAATAATGAAGCTCTCCCAAATCACTCATTTCAAACTCTTTCTCCAATTTCTTTTTCAACCAATCTATTTTTACCATGGTGTTGCTTAAGATGATTAAATCATCTACATAGAGGATCACAATCAGCAAGAAGTCCATGGCTTGCAACACATACAAAGAATGGTCAGCTTCACTTCTTATAAAACCTTCCTTCACAAAGAATGAGTCAATGCGTTGATACCATGCTCTTGGTGATTGCTTGAGTCCATACAATGACTTCTTCAACTTGCATACAAGGTTGGATTTGTCTTGATCAATAAATCCTTGAGGTTGCTCCATGTAGATGTCTTCTTCCAATTCTCCATTCAAGAAGGCTGTCTTGACGTCCATTTGATGCATCTCCAAGTCTATTGATGCTCCAATTGCTACTATAGTTCTAATGGTAGTGAATTTGGCCACTGGAGCAAATGTCTCATTAAAATCTACTCCAGCAACTTGTGAGTAGCCTTTGGCAACCAATCTTGCTTTGTACCTCACAACATTGCCCATAGCATCTCTCTTGGTTCTAAACACCCACTTACATCCAATTGCTGAACGATTTGGTGGAAGTGGAGTCAACTCCCATGTCTTGTTGTCCATAAGAGATTTGTACTCTTCTTGCATAGCAATCTCCCACTTCATTGCATCACCACACCTCATTGCATCACACAAAGTCAATGGATCATCAAGAAGAGCAACATTAGCCTTATCTTCACTTACTTGTGGAAAGATGTGGTTCTTCCACCATTCACCTTGTGGTCTTCTTTCACGTGTTGGATATCTTCTCTCAAGCAAAGAAGATGAGCCTTCATGCACCTCTTGCTGCCTTCTATGGCTCATA